>NC_137969.1:43516795-43921795 GCF_963924665.1 Micromys minutus
AACTTCAAGAACTCTCGGGCCCTTAGCCCCCTGCACTGCTGGGAAGATGTGTGTCACCACAGCAGGCTCCTCAGTGTGCAGTGGAAAGCTTTGCAGTGAAGTAAGACAGCTGCAGAGATGAGCCTAAAATGTGGTTGGGCATGTAGATGAGCTAGAGATCAAATCCAGGGCCTTGCAAATGCTAGGCAAGTGCTTTATCGCTGAGCTGCACCCTGGTCTTGCAAAGAAGTCTGGAGGAGAGGAGGTTACTATTGCCAGGCTCCAGTTGCTAAAAAGAATGTGGTAAACATTACTTTTCAAGACCACAGATTTTTGCCCGTGTGATGGGTTAGTGGCACTTGTTGCCAAGCCCACTGATCTGATGTCAGTCTCTGGAACGGACATGGTAGAAGGGGAGAAGTAAATCCTGCAAGTAACTGTTCACCCACTGAAAGTGGCCATTATTGATTCTGGTGTTTGAAAAGAAAGCTGAGTGACCATATCAACACCACTTAGCCTGAAAGGAAAGCCAGTAAGGACAGTCAACCTGTGCTCCATCAAGACCAAGTCCTCCCATAGTGAGGCATGGGCTTCCACACATAAATCACACACACACACACACACACACACGCACACACACACACATATCACACACATATACATCACAAACACACACACACACACACACACATACATCAAACACATATATTTACATCACACACACACAATTTTTTTTTCCCAGAAAGACCAGAGAGATGATTCTGTGGGTAATATCTTTGCCATCTATCTTAACAAAATAAAGACTTTCAGCTTAATTCCCAAGACCCACATGATGGAAAGAGAGAACTGACTCTCACAACTTGTCTTCTGAGCTACACACACATACACACACACATACAACACACACACATGCATGCACACACATACATATGCATTCACACAAACACATGCATGCACACAAAGACACACAAATATACACACATGCACACACATAGAGACATAGATACACACATAGACATACACATACATACACACATACACATGCATACACAAAGACACACATGTATACACTTATACATGCACACACAGACACATACAGACATGCATACATACACATGAAAACACATGTAAATACATACACACACAGAGCCAGACATATACATACACAAAATAAGTAAACAAATGTGATTTAAATCTTTTAAAGACCACAGACTTTTGCTTATGATTATAAATAGCACATGTCAGAGAGCCTTTATATTAGAAGTTCTCGTGGAGGTATCTGAGCCCCTCGTCTTATGGTGGAAGAATCGGCTAGCTAAGGGCTGCCAGAGTCTCACAGGCATCTGGCTCAGTAGCTTCCAAGCCTGGAAAGACAACAGCTCCCAGGGGGAGGACTAGGGCCTTCTTGGTGGAGCACTGTTCAGCCTGTACTTGCTGGCCTTTTTTTATCAGGCTAAGTGGTGTTGATATGGCCACTTAACTTCCTTTTCAAACACCAGAATCAATAATGGCCACTTTCCAGTGGTTGAACAGGCTCATAATTAGGCCTCAAAGTGACTGTGAAGGAGGCATCCAGCCAGCCTGGATTCTAACCCTCGTCTCATCTACTTGTAGATGGAATAGATTGAAGATGTTTGCAAACTCATCTCTACACCTCCAAGTGCAAGAAACAGGGGTTTAAAAAATGGCTTTATAGGTAAAAGTGCTTTCCACACAGCCTGTAGACATGAGTTTGATTCCTAGAACCTATGTAAAGGTAAAAAAACAGACAATTAACATCAAGTAGTCTTCTGACTCTGCAGATACACTGTGGCATGTGTCCCCCTCTCCCCATATCATGCCTACACACACACACACACACACACACACACACACACACACCATGAATACACACTCTCTCACACACGCATGCACATCATGAACATACACACACACAGACACACACACTCTCTCTCTCTCTCTCTCTCTCTCTCTCTCTCACACACACACCATGAATACACAGAAATAATGATTCTTTTTTCCTAAGAGAAAAGAAGATGGAGCTAAACAGGACATTAACTAGTCATAAGGGACATAGGAGCTCACAATGATTTCAGCCTGGCTTTTAGAATGCTTGCTCCTGGGACACACTCTCTCATAATATGGCTGTCACCAAAAGGGGATGCACATGGATTCTATTGGGGGCAGCTCTAGTCAGCATTGGGTCCACAAAGACATACTTGAACATCCAGGCCAATGGAGTGATGCTCAGCAGCCTGGGAAGATGCCCACAGGGTCCTGGACAGTCACACAAAGCATCATGCCAAGGCTTGGTGGCACACACCTGTCATCCCAGCACTCCAGAGGCACAGGCAGGGGGATTGTTGTATGTTCTACATACTGAGTTCCAAACTAGCCTAAGCAACATGGCAATACCCTGCCCCAAACAACACAAAGTCTTGAAAGAGTTGCTAAACAAAAGGGTAAGTTCAACGTGGAGGGAAAGTAGACAAAGCAGACAGAGGAACACCAAAGGGGCAGCCTGTTCTTTAGCCCGCCCTGAACTGGCTAGCTGAGGAAGTGTCAGGATTAAACTCAGACTGCCTAATACTGGAGTCAGCACAGGCCTTGTTGTCAGTGCCCGGTTTTGTGTGACAGGATTCCACTCTGGCCCGAGCTGCCCTTGAACTCACGACGGCCACAGGCATTGCCGCAGACAGATCTCTCAAAAGCTCTTTCAGTTGGAAGAACTACTGTTCATCTTGACAAACGCACACCTTCCATTCCCACCTGCCTCTTCCCTTCCTGTGAGCTCCTCCCCTGAGCTCCCCTGGCTCCAGCCTCTTATCTCTTCCTGTTCCGAACAAGGTTCTCAGAATCCTTGAGACTTAGTTTGAGTTCAAGTCATTGCTTTTCCTTTCTCCTGGTGACATTTGCCATTTATCTGTCATAGTCACGGAGCAAAGGGCTTTGCTGCTAGCCTGACGGCAGGATGGGTCACTTCAGTCTCTCAGAACAGCAATTATTCTCCTTCTTCCCCGGCCCTCAAAGGCCACACAGGAGAGACAGGTGCTAAGACAGTGAGGCTGTGTCGAGCAAAGGTGTGGCTCCCACCCTGTTTCATTAATTCCCAGGAGATCGCCCAAGCTCTGACCTCTCCGGGTTCCCTTTATCCCTCCGGCTTAGCCCAGGATCGATTGCAAACATCTCCCAACTCGCTTTCCTGCTCCACCAGCTCTGTCTCCGCTTCTCTTTTGTTCCTCCTGGCTAGCTTCACCAAGCCACCAGCTACAGCCTCGGCTTCTCTCTTTCTCTGCCCACGTTTGCTCTGTGAATGAAAAAAACACTCAGACAACTTTATTACTTTAGAACTTTCCAGATTACACAATTGCTGGGCGCAGAATCTCCTGCCCTAACCTTAACAACTAGCCTATATCAGCCACCCACCAGTTCTAGCTACCCCAAGATCTTACATGGTTATTGTGTGCTTCTTGTTCTCGTGGCCAAAGGGGCACTTCTATTTCCTCATATCTTTTTCTTCCTGAGACCAGGAAGTCCCCCCGGACCATTCGCCCAGCAATTGGCTCCTATCTTCTTTATTGGCCAAATCAAGAACCAATTAGAGAACCAGACCTTACTCTCAGCACCTCCCCCTACCCCACCTGGATATCCCTACCTGCTTCTCCTGTCAAGGACAGGTTGTGTTAGGCAGGACCATGCTCTTTTGAAAGACCTCCTCCATGTGAGACTGAAAGGTGACAGTTCCTTGAACTACAGTCACTTACTTGGTCTCCAGACCTAGCATAGGTTGTTTTCTCTAGACGCTTTCCTTGCATCACAGACTCGAAGTAATGACCAGCAAGAACAAAGTGATTTTGGCTTACCTAACATTCTTTAAATGGTTGCCCCCTAGCAATGGCCAACTTTGGGCAAAAAAAGGGAAGCTTTGTAACACTCCCTCCCTTCCACCCTAGATCATAAGTGAACGCTCTGATTGTTTTTAGAAGAATTTATTTTACGAATGTTTTGCCTGCATGTATGTCTGCACCATGCGCATGCCTCGTGCCCTGGAAGACCAGAAGAGGACGTCAGATCTCCTGGAAGAGGACACTGAATCACTTCGAACTGCAGTTACAGGTGGTTGTAAGCCACCATGTAGGAGCTGGGACTTGAACCTGGGTCCTCTGGAAGAGCAGTCTGTGCTCTTAACCGCTAAGGCTCCCATGTGCTAATTCCTACTGAGCTTCTTCTGCAAGTTTCCCTCTAAATAAGTCACTTGTTCCTTTGTCTATCCTATCTCCTCATGGCTCTTTTGTGGGTCTCCCTTCTCCCTGGGGTCACTGGCCACCAGCCCATGAGGATGAAGGGAGCAGAGTTGACAAACAGTTTCAGAAGGCCCATGAGTGGTAATGATAATGTGCTGGGACTAGCTTCAAGGAGACAAATCAACTTTACTGAGAGTGAATCAAGGATTATATAGTTTGTGAGAAGCAGGTAGGGATATCCAGGATGGGCAAAGGTCACTGGCTGAAGGCTAAGGTACTGCGATGCCTCATTAGCATGGAGGGGCATCTCAGGGGATCCTCTAGTACAACTGGAAAGGTTCTTATCGGGAGAAGGAAACCAGTAATCTAACCAAGGCTATGTGACCTTCCGCAGGTAGAGGGTGGTGGTTTCAGGCTGCTCAGACACGGTCAGAGAAGGGAAAGCCTTGTTTGACAAAACAAGCCACCATTTCCTGTGGAGCTCACAAGGCTATCCAGACCGTGGTAGACTTTGACCTTAATTAGCAGAGCAACACTCCTTTGAGCTGCAGAAACATGCAGTCCTTCCTACGCAGGTCCAGGATCGGGATGGTATGGGAGGGGCCTGTGAAGACCAGATAAACACCCCTAACTTGCCTCTTGGGATTGGAGAGAAGTTAACAGGGGAAGCTGAAAGAGTGTGTGTAGGACGCTCTGGTTTCTACGTGAGCTGGTCTGGACACAAGGTTTCAGAGGAGCCCTGTCTTTGCTTGATTCATCCTCTGTGGCTTATCCTGCTTCCTCTCTGAGAGAGGGGAATGGTGCTGCTCCTCTTCTCTGGGGCCATTTTCTAGGTCTCTGTCAATCCCTGTTAACTCATCTAGTAGAGTCTAAGGCTCCCCAGATCCAGGCCGGGGGCTGCTCAGGACAGTAGCACCAACTGGAAATCAGTGGATAGAACACCAGGCTCAGCACCGAAGCCTCTTTTCTAAGGGCTGTAATCCGTTCACAGCAATAAGCCTTAGTGCTGATCCTTGTTGATTTTGGGTACGGGGAAATAGGGATTGAACCCACGGCTTTGTGCATACCCCTGAGCCATGCCTCTAGCCCCAGCTACCCTTCTCCCTTTCCCCTTTTCCTTCCTTCCTTAAAATCTGCAGTGCTGGGATTAGATGCAAAGTCTCATCCATGCTCTCTAGACCTGCGCTCTACTACACACTCAGCCCTTAGGCCTTAACTGATTTGTAAAGGACCCTGTCTCTTCAGTCCACCACGCCACAGTGAGGGAGGCCGAGGCCGCGGGGCTCGTGGAGGTAAAGCTGAAGACAAGGAGTGGATCCCGGTCACCAAGCTGGGCCGCCTGGTTAAGGACATGAAGATCAAGTCTTTGGAGGAGATCTACCTGTTCTCCCTGCCCATTAAGGAGTCTGAGATTATTGACTTTTTCCTGGGTGCATCTCTAAAGGATGAGGTTCTGAAAATCATGCCAGTGCAGAAGCAGACCCGGGCTGGCCAGCGGACCAGGTTCAAGGCTTTTGTCGCTATCGGGGACTACAATGGTCACGTTGGTCTTGGTGTTAAGTGCTCCAAGGAGATTGCCACTGCCATCCGAGGGGCCATCGTCTTGGCCAAGCTTTCCATCATCCCTGTGAGGGGAGGCTACTGGGGGAACAAGATTGTCAAGCCCCACACTGTCCCATGCAAGGTGACAGGCTGCTGTGGCTCTGTTGCTGGTGCGTTTCATTCCAGTTCCCAGAGACACTGGCATTGTCTCTGCTCCTGTGCCCAAGAAGCTTCTGATGGTGGCTGGTATAGATGACTACTACACTTCAGCCAGAGGCTGCAGTGCCACCCTGGGCAACTTTGCCAAGGCCACCTTTGATGCCATCTCAAAGACTTACAGTTACTTGACCCCTGACCTCTGGAAAGAAACTGTGTTCACCAAGTCTCCTTATCAGGAATTCACTGATCATCATGTAAAAACCCACACCAGAGTCTCTGTTCAGAGGACCCAGGCTCCAGCTGTGGCTACCACATAAGGGTTTTTATAAAAGATAAAATAAAAGAACTAAGTTTGTTTAAAAAAAGGACAATAAGGAACACCTGATGGAGGTGTGCACAGTGGCAAATATCATCCTAAGTCTTTACAGCATAAAAGCACAGCATAGACAATCCAACCCTATTGGCTTCAAACAACCACCATTTTATCAGTTGGTAAAGTTCCCAGTGTACTCAGCCATCAGCGAGAGGCAGGACAAGTGATACTTGCCCTTCAGGTGGCTAGCTTGGGCTTCCTCACATAATGGCTGCACCTCTTGCATGACAGTGGCCTTCCCGGAGGGTTGAAATCAAAAGCTTAGCTTTAGTTACCATCTGGCATAACTCTACCATACTCTATAGGTACGCACTACCTTCTTGTCGTAGCTGCAAGGGATTACTAGAGCTGCAGTGGTTTATCTTAAGCACAAAGATGCTACTTTATGGTTCTGGATGTCACAAATTGGAAATGGGTCTCTTTGGACTAAACTTAGGTTTGGGTAAGGCTGCTTTTCTTTGTAGAGGTTCGAGAGTGTACATTTTAGTTGCCTTTTCTTTTTCTTTTTCTTAGATAATCTCTGTATTTACATTTGAAATGTTATCCCCTTTCTCCACCCCGCTCCCCTCCCCCTTCCCTCCACTTGTCTTCACGAAGGTGCACTCTCTCCTAATCACCCTCTTCACTCCATTGTCTTGGCATTCCCCTACATTTAGTTGCCTTTTCTTATTTTATCTTATTTTATTATTTGAGGCAGGGTCTCAATAGTTCAATCTGTCAGAAGCCAACTAGGAAAAGTTAAGGCATGCATATGAATTTTCTGGAGATGGTCCACCATTTTGCATGGCCTGTGATGGACGAGCTCAGAGAATGCAAAGTCCTTAGAGACTTCATCGAGGATTGCCTCTCACTGCTGAGATGCCTTTCCTGTCACTATTACATAGCTTAATGACTCCTCGCATTAGTTCACCCCACTGGGAAGATTTTCTACAAAGCAACTTGAAGGTATACTCTCATGTAGTAATGCTATGTAGACAAATCAATGATTTCATAATTCCTGATAATGATTTTATAGAATTCCTAAATTTATACAAATAATTTCAAGATCTCTATAGGAGAAAAGCTGCAAATAGAGCTCTGTAAACTTTCATGTGTCAAGGGCTAATTGCACTAGGCAAAAAAAAAGCAGGCTTGGGACAAATTTACAATCAAGGAAAATATTCCTTCTAGGTTAGGTGTGAGATTATTACCTGGTAACTAAAGGTCATAAACTAGAGGTGGACAATTTATTGTAGGTGCAAGGAGAGAAAATAAAATACTGAATGATATATATATATATATATATCAAAAATAATAAGATGCAAAGCAGATGATTTGTATCTTGACCAAACCATGCTAATTTGTTACTAAAAAGTATTGCTTTAAACTTCTAATGAACTTATGGGGGGAGGGGCTAGTAACAGATAATGAATGTTTAGTGGGATACTAGTTTTAATGGAAAGATATATAAACAGTTCTGCTGTGATTCCTTAACTCCTATCAATCTATGACACGAATGATTGCTTTAAACCTACTATGAACTTGTTGGACTCTGAAAGTATTTAGAAAAGTATGTAGTTAATTATCTTATTGTAACGGCTCTACCTGATAGTTGTATGAGGTAAATTTTTAGGGAAAGTATAAATACTGAGAACAGAAATAAAGGCTTGCTGAAGCTTTTCTTTCTCTGCTTCAGTCGGAGCGTGTGTTTTTTCCACTGTGTGTGACTCTTCCTCTTTTTCTTTTTTCTTTTCTTTTCTTTCTTGTTCATGAAGAGTTAACAAACAGCCCTGTAACTAAGCCCCCCTTTTTCTTTATCCCTAGTTGCTAGCAGCAGGAGCTAATTTGGTCTTAGAATAACAGAGTTAAAGGTAGAGAAATATTTGCAAATAGTAAACAATTTAAACCCCAACAATTTCAACTTTTGCCCCTCAGCCAATGCCACCCATCACTGCCTGACTCAGTCTACCCGGCTGTCAGCCTGGTCACCAGCACCTAACATAACCAATTCTGCCCTTGAACTCCTTATCTTCCTGTCTACCTCCCAAGTGCTGTGATAATAGACCAGTGTCGCTGTACTAGGTTTATGAGGTTCAGAAGATGGAGCCCAGGCCTGTATCATGCATGCCAGGCAAGCACTCTGTCAACAGAGCCACATCCTCAGCTCAGTTTTTTCCATTTTCTATTATCAGTTGCTTGCACTACTTGGCTTGTTGCTCTTTTTATCTTTAAAGATACTAATGGCTAGTCAAGTCCCTGTGTTATTGGACTTTGTCCCCTGTCTCTCTCCCTCACATCTAAGCACCCTTGTGGCCCCAGCTCAAGGACAGCAGATGCTAGGAAACAATACTATTTGCAACCTCAATTCCTCTTTGCCACATATATTCTATCTACCTAAAGATTCTAAGGATTAGAGCAGCATGTCCTGGAGAGGGGACTATCTTCTGTCAAGCACATGGTCAGTAACAAGGAGAGTCCAGGCTAATGGGAAGAGAAACTGAATTCACTAGCTGGCAGCAGGAACTGCAGAGCTCTGAGGCTCTCTGTGGTCCACCACAGTGTCTATCAAGGTGTGTTCCCCACAGACTCAGGAGAAAGCGCTCACATTACCTACATTCCAATACGGGACACAGCTGAACAGATGGCCCATGACATTATAGGCATTACCACTTTGCCCTGCCCAAACACCTTATTTTATTTTGAAACATCATCTCACTGAGTTGATCAGGTTGGCCTTTAACTCACTTGTTAGCTCAGGCTAGCCTTGAGCTTGTGATCCTCCTGCCTCAGCCCCCAGAGTACTAGGATTATAAGCCTATGCTCCAAATTTAGCTCTCAAACTTACCTCTGCCTGCTGTCTTTACTCTTAGGTGCTTAGATGAAAGACAGGGTCTTGCCGAGGCACATTCAAATTTTACCATTGTGAACAATGCTCTGTTTTGTCTTTGTGGTGATACTGAGGGTTCAATCCAAGATCCTTCTAGATGTGCCTGCTACCATTGAGTGACACCTCAGTCCTCAAATAGGCTGAATATAATTCATCTGGTTATTAATTCAGTAACTGTGAAAACACTGTTCCCAACTAGACGTTAATCGAATGGTAACACATCAGCCCAAAAAGAGTTTCTTTGTTTTGGCTGAATTCTGTTCTTCTATTCCAGAACCTGAGATAGAGCCTGGTATGAAGAAGACTCTTCCAGAAAGAAGGAGACACAGGCCTTATAATTCGATGCTTTTGGATAAACTCACTGGGCTAACACATACATCCTGGTTCTTTAAGCCAGGCTCTGTGCAGAACACACAGGACAAAGATAATTATACAAGCCCCACCCTCCAGAAGTTGGTGTGTATGAGTTGAATGTGCTGACACAGACCAGAGAGACTCTGGGGTCAAGAGGGTCTCACTAGGCAGCAACAGTGCAGTTTATAGCTGTCCGCAGTTTATACCTGAGGATGTAGAATAGGAAGATATTGACCAGATTTTGCCTGTCAGCTAGGTAAAGCTTTCCCTCCAAAATCAACGCTCAGAACTATAGAGAGAATCTCTTATGAACTGCATGGAAACATCATCTGTCAATGAAAAAAGCTGTTGGCCTATTAGCTCAGGCAGGAAATAGGAGGTGGGAGTTCCGGTAGGATTCTGGGATAGTCAGGTATGGGAAAAGATTCACCCAAAAGCTGATGGAGACTATGGCATAAACCTGAGGAGAGATTACTAACCATGTGTCAGGACTTAGAATAGAATAAGTGAAAATTATGAGCTATAGAGAACAAGCCAAAGCTTGGGACTAGGCATTTATTCATAAATAATTCAGCCTCAGAGTAGTTATTTTGGGAACTTGGCACATATGGAAAAGCACATGGTTGCACAGAACAGAAGGGGTTATCTCATAGTTATCATGAGACACCAGTGTTTCAACTGGTGAGGAGAATATAACCATCCTGTCCCTACTCCCTCTCCCTGCAGTTGTGGACATGGAGCCTTGGGCCTCCTCTGTGTGAAGCAAGTGCCACACCACTGAGCTGCGTTCCCAACATGCACGGATACTCCCATGCACACACACAGTTCTGGGAGTTCTGGACAGGGCTTGTAGAATATAAACACAAACAAAGCCTAGGTTTGGAGGTAGGTGCCTTTAATCCCAGCACTCAGGAGGCAGAGGCTGGAGGATCACTGTGTGCTCAAGGCCAGCCTGGTCTACATAGTGAGTTCCCAGAAACATAGTGAGACCCTATCTTCAAAAAAAAAAAAAAAAAAAAAAAGCCAGGTGTGGTGCAGTCCCTCTAACTGCTCATGAACTGAGGCAGGCAGATCACTGTGAGCTCAAGGCCAGCCTGATCTATACAGCAAGACATGGTCTAAAATGACAGCACAGGAGCAAAACAGCACATGTATTCTAGTCACTCCGAATGCTGAGACAGGAGGATGACTTATGTCCAGGAATTTAAAGCCTGTCTGCCAACATAGAGAGACTGAAAAGAAAGGAAGGAAGGAAGGAAGGAAGGGACAAGGAGAAAGAAATAAAAGAAAAAGACTGTTTGGCTCTTTGCTCCTCCCTGTTCAAAGACAGCCCCATCTTCTTGTGCAGTGTCAGCCTTGTCCCGTAGGCTGCCTTTTCTGTATCTGGCAAAGTGGAGATTGTCACCATCAACGACCCGTTCACTGACCTCAACTACATGGTCTACATGTTCCAGTATGACTCTACCCATGGCAAATTCAGTGGCACAGCCAAGACTGAGAATGGGAAGCTTGTCATCAATGGGAAGCCCATCACCATCTTCCAGGAGCAAGATCCTGCTAACATC
This sequence comes from Micromys minutus, assembly GCF_963924665.1. Lineage (NCBI taxonomy): Eukaryota > Metazoa > Chordata > Mammalia > Rodentia > Muridae > Micromys > Micromys minutus. The sequence continues at coordinate 43,527,878 of NC_137969.1, forward strand.
AAATGGGGTGATGCTGGTGCTGAGTATGTTGTGGAATCTACTGGCGTCTTCACCACCATGGAGAAGGCTGGGGTCCACCTGAAGGGTGGGGCCAAAAGGGTCATCATCTCTGCCCCTTCGGCCAATGCCCTCATGTTTGTGATGGGTGTGAACCATGAACCATGAGAAATATGACAATTCACTCAGGATTGTCAGCAATGCATCCTGTACCACCAACTGCTTAGCTGCCCTGGCCAAGGTCATCCATGACAACTTTGGTATCATGGAAGGGCTCATGATCACAGTTCATGCCATCACTGCCACTCAGAAGACTGTGGATGGCCTCTCTGGAAAGCTGTGGTGTGATGGCCGTGGGGCAGCCCAGAACATGACAACTTCATGAAGCTCATTTCCTGGTATGACAATGAATATGGCTACAGCAATGGGGTGGTGGACCTCATGGCCTACATGGCCTCCTCCAAGGAGTAAGAAACCCTGGACCACCCACCCCGGCAAGGACACTGAGAGCAAGAAAGAGGCCCTTAGTTGCTGAAGAGTTCACCTCCCAACTTGGCCCCCAACACTGAGCATCTCCCTCACAATTTCCATCCCAGAACCCCATAATAACAGGAGGGGCCTAGGGAACCCTCCCTATTCTCTTGAATACCATCAATAAAGTTGTGCTGTACACCCCCCCAAAAAGAAAGAGAGAGAGAGAGAGAGAGAGAGAGAGAGAGAGAGAGAGAGAGAGAGACTTTAAAAAAAGAAGCAACCTGCATAGTTTATAAGGCTTGGTGGTACCACACACGAATAATTAGCACTCAAAAGGCTAAGGATGGAAGATCAGAAGTTGAGGGCCAGCCTTGGTAACATAGCAAGATCAAGGTTAGTCTGGGCTGGCCTGGGCTGCAAGAGACCATGTCTTGTAAAACAAAACCAACCAACCAAAACCCGATTCTGTTTATCCTGAACTCAACACTTACCTTTAAGTAATTCGGTTTAACAGTGACAAGAGCCGATACCAACTGTCACGAAGATTCCATGACACCTGGGCATCTCCTGTCCCAAGGCCATGTGAGAGGACACAGACACACACCTAGAACCTCTGCCATGAGTTTCCTGAAAACTGAGATTTTAAGAAGGACCTGCTCACTCCTCCTGACAGCTAGTTCGGGGCTAGGTTCAGTGGATGGAGCCTGTGGTTTGTCCAGGGCCTTGGGTCTCTCCTCCTGAGGGGTGCAGAACAGACATCATGGGAAAGAGCTGTCTTCACACGCCTGTTGAGGACAAGAGAAGAGGCTTGCCTGCTCAGATAGATGTCTGTATAGTTGGGAGGATGAGGAGCATACAGGGTATGGATGGGGACATGTGCCTTAGCAACAAAAGCAGGAGCTGCAAGGGGGCTTAAGTGCTGATCTGCAGGGGCACAGGCTTTGGTAAGCCTACTGTTCTTTTTAAAAAAGTGGCAACGTTTGAGGAATCACTCATGTGACCTAATGACAGCTCTTCTCAATGATCCTAGTCAGGGTAAGTTCCCACCCTTCACCCATCTTGATCTCCCAGTCTTACTGCAGAGTAAGAGACAGGAGGAACGGAGGAATGGGTAGTCTGGGGTGTCTCTCGTTGATAAACACTGACCTGATGTTTGCGAGGTCCTGGGTTTGTGGGCCTAGCACCACACCACAGAAAATAAAAGAAGAGGCTGAGAAAAGGCCAGAGGACTTTAGTGGAATGAGGAAGTTGCATATTTGACTGAGGTGGATCCAGCAGGAGATCCTAGGCTAATTTCTCACCAGTGCTATAAAAGTGGGCAGGTCTGTTCTTGAGAGCACCATCCAGAGGTGGCAGCCAGCAAAAGAGAATCAAAGCCATTTCCAGTGGGGTGGCTGGCCTTGTCAACTTGATTGGACTGTGTTTCTCATGGTGAACTCTGGAGACATTGTCTAACAGGCTGGGGTAACAGGCAAAGGAGCAGGAAGTCACTAGCCCGGGTATTCCCTGTCTCCCGGCCGCTATGAGGTGAGTGGTTCTGCTCATGGGCCCTACTGCCATGATGCTCTGCCTCCCCACTGTCCCAGAAGTGATGGTGTCAGCTGACCATGCAAGAACTGAGACCTCTGAAACTGTGAGCCAAAATAGATTCTTCCTCCTTTAAAATGTTTCTTTCCATCTGACACTTTCAGATTTCGGCTCCATGATAATAGCCTTGGGCTCTGACAGGACTTCCTTTAGCCTCTGATGCTCCAGCTCTCTCCTAAACAATGAGACAGGGAGACTCCTGCCACTGTGCACATTACTACAAGCATCTGAGTCCTTGATTGGGCCTGATGTCCTGTCTCTCCAGCTAAAATGAATGTCCCCTGGACCCAGGGATTCTGTATCTTCTCAGTCTTGACCTTTAGCACGAAGGTCATTGAAGGTTTAGTGTCAGCTAGATGTGCTGGGTCATCCCTGCGGTCTCAGCGCTTAGGAAGCTGAGGCAGAGCATCATGAGTTCAAGCCTAACGTTACATATAGTGACGCACTGCCTCAAAACAAACAGACAAACAAAGCAATGGCAGGGGTAGGGGAGAAACACAGTTGTGGAGCATGTGCAAAGCCCTGGGTTCGACCTTCTGTCTCCAGTGTGAGATAACAGGCACCGAAGTGTGCAGAAGGTGATGGGGGAGGGGAACAGAGAAACCGGAGACCAGGTGAAATGGCCAGGGTGAAGCCTCCCTTGCTCAGAAAGCCATGCTTGTCTGACCTTTGAACTCTCCATCTGAAACAATAGGCCCACAGTGGCTTCTTTAGGAGACACCTGCTTAATTCACTTCTCTTTTCTACAAGGATCACTGTCGCTCACCAGGATGGCCTGAGACCCAGGGTACTAAAGATTCCAAAGCCCTGAATTCCTCGTGCTCTTAGCCTGTCTGAGTCCCACAGCAAGGGGAACTGGCCACAAAAATAATTAACTCAAGACAGCCTGCTTCTGGGTCAGCTTAGATGTTAAATAGGCATCGAACTTTGAGGGCAGGTTCAATTCAAGCAACACAGACACGGGGAGAGCACACCCCTCCCTCCAGGGAGCCTCCCTGTCACGTAAATCTCTCCACGGAACACTTGGGCTGAGTGACACTGCCAGTCCAACAAAGCGATACGTCTACATGAAAACACTTACCCACGGGTGTTTCTCGAATTCAAGAACGTCAAGATCACAGACCTTCCACCAGCGAAGAACAGAAGAACAGAGCAGCCCCGCCCTCTCCGGGCACTAGACGTTTCCAAATACCAAGCCCCAAACAAACGGTGCCGCGGCCTACAGACCAGTCAGCTGTTCTTCCGGGGATCCCTTATCCAGAGACGTCATTTGGATCTTTTAAACACCAGCTTCAGCCAGAAACACTAGAAAACCTAATGTTTCTAAATCTAATTGGGTGAAGCTGGTCAACCGTGGGCCCATGTTCTTGGACATCTTCTTTCTCCCTACTGTCCCCCAAGCGACCGTAAATGAACTAAGTCTGCTCTCAGGTTCAGTCCTTCCCTCACCTGAGCTCTCTCAGGGCTTCCGAACCCTTTGCTTGAAGGTTAATCTGTGTTCATTACCACACCTCTTTCTCTGTCCCCCGACACTGCAAACATCAATTCCAGGAAAATTTCTCAGCAGTTCACTGTCAGCATACACTGCGGGACTGGGCTTTTTTCCTCCAAGTGTGGACATTCCTTTCTTGGACAACCATAGTCAAGTCTGTACACACACCAGCATGCCTGGTCATTTGGGGTTGTCCCTGCCATGTCATGAATGTTGGCTTACCCTTCTGGATAGTAAAGAGCTCCTAAATCTAGTGCTAGTATCGCCCAGACATTTTGAATTTATCTGAATAGTGAGCACACTTGTACTTACAGGAAAAGTTTGTCGAATAGCAATATATCTACAAGAAAAATGAAGGCGTGTGGTGGACCGCCGAGTAGAAAATCTCTGTTCAATGTTAAGAAGCAAGATGTGGGTGGAGAGAAAGAGGACAGTTGAAGGGGATTAAAGCCGGCAACTCTGAGAGTTCATCTTGGAAATTTAGGATATCCAGATTTTATTTATTTATTTATTTTTAAATAAACCTCAAATCTTGCTGCAGCCCCATCTGGCTTTCATTTTCCACCCCACGTTTCTTACAGAAAAGGAAGACGGCTTTCAAAGCGAACGTGAGCCCTTCCACAAATAGAATAGTCTTCTCTTTTAGTCTGGCGGCAGAATTTCTTTACACGATTAAAAGCTGTACGGCCTATCTTTTTCTCTAAATACCAAGGCGCTGATGTGCGACTCCTCCAAATAGTTAATCTCCCCAGTGAACTCTCCACGTCCCACATTTCCTGTTATTTTATATGGCTGAGATTTGTAACTGGAGCTGCTGCCCAGAGTTTCACCACATTTCACCTATCAAGGTGCCCGATGCAAATAATCCAAATAAGCCTTCACCACCAGTTGAACAGTGAGGGTCTGTTCTGGCTGAAGAGAAAAGCCCAAGAGGCAAAGTGCTTTAACACACTCTGGGTTAGTCTTTCAGTGGGTGTCCACCGTGTTTTGTTTTCCAGCGTTAGCATTTGGAGGTGTCACTACCACCGTGTCACAATAAAAGACACTTTAAAATGGCTGGCTCCTGTGGTAAGCTAGTATTCGTGAGTTCATAAAACAGCAGCCTTCTACTTTTCCTGCAAACAGAAGGGGGTGTGGGGGGCTGCTTCAGACTTCCTTACCTTTGAGCTGGATCAGAGTCAAGGCTGGTAAAGCATAATCTGGGGGAGGGGCCTGAGTTTGGGGGATTAAGGGGACACCCCACCTCTGCCACTTCTCCCAGTCATCTTCCTCCCAGGTGCTCATGGACTGACACTATCTCAAGATCACTGAGTTGAGTTGGTTCCGCTTCTAAGTCTATCTCTCCCCCACCTCACATGTCTGTCTCTGGCCTGTTTCTTACATTTCACACAAACTGTTGCCATTGAACCAGCCCCTCAATTCCTGCTCCAGTTCCACCTTCACAGATGCCATCCCCACATGCCCTCACCCATGGTGGATGCTTAGGCTCTGTACAAGTAATGGGGACCCCAGCTCCTCCTGCCCCTTCCAGCCTCACACTGTGTAGTCCCTCTTCTCCCCTGTGTTCTAGCACCTAAACCCTTCCCTTGGTCTTAATGCGGTCTCCCTTAAGACAGAACGTGGACATCTCTTGAAATCACGGCCCCTCTTCTCTACTATTCTTTCTTTCAGAGAGTATTTTATTTTATGCCTCCTTTCCCTATTTTTCAAGCGATGCATTCTTCGGCCTTGGAGATAACTAATTGTTTTTATTTTATGTGTATGGGTGCTTTGCTGCCTGAATGGATGTAGGTGCACTGTGTGTGCCTAGTGCTTGCAGAGGCCAAACAGGGGCAGCAGAAGCCCTAGGGCGAGAGTTCTTCCCACCTCCACAGCTACTCTGCAGCTTAGGACAGCATCGGTCCTCTTCTCTGCTGCCATAGTAACGCCACAACTGGTCCTCCTACCTTAGCTCTCAGCCTCCTCGAAACTGTTCCCTACAGTGTTTCTGGGTCACACCCCTCTCCTGACGGGCCCCTTTTGGGATACATTAGACACAAACCTTTCTCATCCCATGTACTGTGTCCCCATTTCCTGGCACGCCTGCCTCCTGCTTGGATAAATGCCTCACTACAGGCATGACCATTCAGAGGCAGGGAGGAAGCCTCTGAAAGAACAGAGTCGGTTTCCAAGGAGTGAAACAGGACTTGTGGGCAGTGCAAGGCGGAGAGGGGAAGATTATCACTCCTCTCCGCTTACAAGGTCTGAAAACTCTCCACGATGGACCAAGTCTACAACGCCAGCACTAGGAAGCTGAGGCAGGGAGATTGCCAAGAATCTGAGGCTGGCCTGGGCTATGAAATGTCACAAATTAAAAATAAAAAAAAATCTGAGCCACAGTTTTCCTTATACATTCCTGAGGAAAGTCCTGTGTGCTGAACAAACACCCCGCTATGGTCCTGCATCTCCTGTGGCACAGCCACCAGAAGGATGACACCAACCCCCCTTGTATCACGTCCCCACGTCCTCTCATTGTTTCATCTTTAACTCGGACTTTACTTCCTAGGGGTCTCGACCAGACAGAGCTCAGTCCTGTCTTCTTGCTTAGGCTTCCTCATCCCTTGCCACTTTCTGGTCTACCACTGAGTTCTGTATTCATGCCAAGACTTCACATGCAAGAAGTCTGCATGGGGACGCTTCTTCTCTGCCACCTCCTGCCTCACCTGGCTAATTCCTTTTCTACTGGGGTCGGTCTCCATGTCTCTTTAGACATCTTTCTTGGCCAAAAAAACCATTTTGCTTTAAAACGAAAACCCTTCATGTTCCTGCCTTTATGTGTATGAATGTTTTACCCGCGTGTATACCTGTATGCAGTGCCCTTAGAGGTTAGAGAGTGTTGGATCCCTTGGGACTAGAATTACAAAAAGTTCGAGCTGTTGGGTGGGTGCCAGGAATAGAACCCAGGTCTTCTAGAAGAGCAGCTAGTCTTCTTAATCACTGAACCATCTTCCAGCCCCCCTTTGTCCCTAGCCTAGCTAGCCAGCTTGCCCCAGGGAGTCACTGTCTCTGTTTCCTGAGTGCTGGGATTACAAGCATCTTTGCTTTATGTGGGTTCCAGGGATCTGAATTCTGCTCCTCATGCTTGTGTGGCAAGGGCTTACTTTATACACTGAGCCATCTCTCCACTGCTATGAAATCTCATCCAAAAATGCTTTTGTATTGGCACAGAACTTGTTCTAAAAGAACATTTCAAAAGATCTTTAATTATTATTATAGCAGTCTGATTTTACTTTTGCTGTGTTGTACTTTTAGAAGACCCATGACTTTATAACCCTAGATCTGGGAAGTAATAACTGTAAAACAACAGCTGCTGCCTAAGCAAATACCTACATGTTGGGGGAAATGCTCAGTGCAAACGTGCTATTCTTCAGTGGGATTGTGACTGCTACACTTATGCTACCTCTTTCACAACTTGAAGGCTGCCTTTTCTAAATAGTTTATCAGAGAGTATCGATATAATTTTCTTTCTTTTTTTTTTCTCTCTGTTAGAAACTTTATTTTCCTTCCACCTTTTTTCCCTTTCCTAAGGTGTCTGCTGAGCAGCTCAGGACCACTCAGTGGTGGCTCCAACCTACTCAGTGGCCTGTGCTGTAGGAGCTGCTGACCAGTCCTCAGTGGCTGGCTGTGCACTCCAGTCTTCTGTGGGGAACTGCTGGATGGGCACAGAGGGCACCTGCTCACCCTCAGACCAATCAGCCACCTCAGGCTGAGCAGCAGTGAACTCAGGAGCTGGTGCGGTCCATTCACCCTGGAATTCCTCCTTGGTCACAGCCTTCTCAGCAGCAGCCTGTTCCTCCTTCTCAATTTCCTCTGGATCTCTGTAGAAGTAAAGATCAGGCATAACATCCCATGGGTGCTCACGGGAAATAGTACCTCGCATGCAGAGTACCTCCCGGGCCAGCATCCACCACATCAGACCCACTGAGTGAGCTCCCTTGTTGTAGCACGGGATGGCAATGTCCACATAAGCACAGGGGAGAGTCTGTGTTACACAGAGCAATGGTGGGCAGGCTGACATAAGAGGCTCTGTGAGGGGCTGGTGGTCAGCCCTGGGATCAGTCACCACTAGAAGCCGTGGCTCCCTGAAGGCTGCTTGGATCTGGTTAGTGAAGGTCCCAGGTGTGAAGCGGCCAGCAATTGGAGTGGCTCCTGTGGCAGCAGCAAACTTCAGCACAGCTCGCTGGCCTGGAAGAGACGACGCTGACATCAGCGGGGTTCTCAATGGCAACAATAGCGCGAGCTGCAAGCAACAGCTTCTCCCGGGTCCTCTTCAGATTTATGATGTAGATACCATCACTTTTCCTTTTGTAGATGTACTGCTCCATCTGAAAGTCAAGGTTGGTGCCACCTAAGTGGGTTCCTGCAGCAAGGAATTTAAGGACATCCTCCTCCTTCATCTGCAGGACATCAAGGGCTCCGGACATTGTGTAAGTTTCCCTTTTAAGTTACGATGAAAACCAAGAACAACGCCATATGGACCTGTCCCCGGGTAGCGCGGAAAAGCTCAATATAATTTTCTAGTGTGACAAAGACCTGGTGATCCTTGAAACATCATGAAAATTTATTACCCTACATCATTACATTACAGATGATGGGTAGTTTGTTCTCTTCAGCCTTGACCTTTGGTTTTATCTCAAGGTGATCAGTAGGTAGATAATATATGGATGGATAAATAGAGCAGTGCTTCAACTAAGAGGAGATCTGAAATAGAGATTATATTTCTAGACTCTCTTGCAGCTAGATGTGTGGTCAAATGGTATGTTAATACTGTTGTATGAGTCTTTCAGTGACTTCAAGGAACAGGATCTGCTGGAGTGAACCCTCCTTTCATCCTCTGGGGTTGAAGGCCTGTGTTAGAACTATAGACAAATGTAGATGAAAAAGACAGGTCCTAACTCAGGTATGGATCTTTATGTCCACAGTTCCAGTTACTTGGAAGGCCCAGATTGTAAGATAACTTATTACTCATAGTTGGAAAAGAGTCTGAGAAATAGACCAACACTGTATTCTAAACTGAAAAAGACAGAATTCCTATTCTCTGACTAGGGACTGATCCGAGGCTGCTGAGGTGTTCTGAAGGAAATTCTAGATAATATTCGATTTTATCTGTGTGTGCTTCGGTATGTATGTATAGTATGTATGCATCAAAAATGAGGGGAGAATTTATTTTTCCTTGTATGGGTGTGCAGGCTCACATGTGTGTGAGTGAATATGTGTGGTCCAGTATGCATGCACTTGTGTGTTTGAGTGTGTATTGGCAAGATGACAACCTTGTGTATTGTTCTTCCTTGAGTATTACTCCAGCATCCTGCTTTTTTGTTGTTTGAGTTTTTTGTTTGTTTGGACAGTCTCTACTGTCCCTGTGCTGGGATTACAAGCAAGTGCCAGTAAGCCCAGCTTTTTAAAAAAGATTTATTTATTTATTATATATAAGTACACTGTTGCTGTCTTCAGACACACCAGAAAAAGGGCATCAGATCTCATTGCAAATGGTTGTAAACCACCATGTGGTTGCTGGGATTTGAACTCAGGACCTCTGAAAGAGCATTCAATGTTCTTAACCACCGAGCCATCTCTCCAGCCCAAACCCAGCTTTTTAATATGGGTTCTAAAGATAAAATTCAGATCCCTGTGCTTAGAATGCCAGTACTTCACTAACCAAGCTAGATTCCTGTATCCCAAGGTATAGTATTGCTATGGCCCAGGCTAGCCCAAAACTTCAGTCCTCCAGCCCAAGGTTCTCACGTAACTGGATTACAGGTATGAAACACTACACTTGGCTTTTAGTACATGCAAAGTGCAGGTTCTATTCCATGTTTGTGATTGTTTAAAAAACAAGTGACAAAAATCAAGAAATTATGTATTAGGACAACCTACATTAAGTTAACTCCTTCCTGGGACACAGCTAGAGTTAAAATCCTCCTAATAGTTCAAGTTGAAAAATATAGGACACAGTATGCACACCCCTTCATCCATAAGATGTCTTTGCCTTGAAGAAACTGACAACTAGACGATACAACCTCCCCTCCTTTTCTTCTTCTTCTTTTTTCCTTTGACTTTCCAAATAGAAACAAAGTAGAATACTTTTAGCAACCCAGGGAAACATAGTCCCAGGAGCAGAGTTTGGGAACTTTGATTTAGAACAACCAAGGTTGCTACACACCTCTAATCCCGGCACTCAGAAGGAGAAAGCAGATTTGGGAGCTCAAGGCCAGCCTGGTATACCTTAGACCACATTTCAAAAGCTCAAAGCCAGCTCTTTCTCTTCCATTTTTAGATGAGTGTTGTATGCTTGCATATGCACATGTTTTGCGTGTATGTAGGTACATGTGTGAGAGTGTGTGTTTGGTGTCCAGGATTGTACTGGAACTCATCCCTGATATCTTTTCTTATTCTTTGGAGCAGATTACTCAATCAAACCTAGATCTTGCCAATATGGCTAATCAGCCTACTCTGGGGACCTCCAGCCTTCCATGGCTTCATTACCAGAAGTGTCATGCCCTGCCCAGCTGGCATTTATATGAGTTCTAGGTGTCCAAACCCCAGCTTTAGTGCTTGCAAAGCAAACACCTTAACAACAGTATCTCTTTATTATTAATCAATTAATTAATGTTTGGACAGGGGCTCTAGCTATGTATCCTTGGATAACCTGGGACTTGTTATTTAGACCAGGCTGGCCTTCAACTCAGAGAGATCTGCCTGCCTCTGGCCCCTCAGTTCTGGGATTAAAGGCATGTAGCGTCATGCCTGACTTTAAAACCAAATTTTCAAGAAAGAAAAATTAAAAAAATATCCAGTTAAAAGAAAGTATCATTGTACAGGGTGCTCTGATGTTCATCTGAGAACCACAGTGCAGGACTCTGATTGTGTTAGCTTTTCTTTTCTTCTTTCTCTTTTCTTTTCTTTCTTAAAAAAAAATAGGTATCCCATTCTAAAAAGAAAGATGGAACATTCTCAGCTCTGACCCTCAGTCCATCTGCAAGATTAACAAGCACTCAACTCACATAAATACTGCCGATCTTAAACAGACGAAGAATCACGGTTATAAAGTTAAAATCAAGACAAAATCATCTGTGGCAAGCACCTCAGTTATTCAGCTCTATCCGAAGGCACTTAATCTTCAAGGAGTGTTTGTGGTGAGGAGCTATGACGTGGTGTAGTCATGAGCCACACAGCACAACAGCACTCCAGCTTCCCAGCCTATGAAAGCAATGAGCGTAAATACCTCACAGCGGCACGCCGCCAGTGGTGTCGTTTCAATTAAAGAAATGATTTCATTAATCGATGCTCCAATGGCTAGCTAAATATTTACACACTCTGCAAGCACTGTACTCAAAATTTACAATAGTAAAGCAGCCTGCAGCAACCAAAATATTGATTGAGTCATAAAAACTCGAGGTTATTAACCCAAGTGTCTCCCTGCTTTGTATCAAACTAATTGTGAGGCCAAGGAATGCAATTTCTGAGACAATTACCAGCAATGGAGGCCTTAATGACTTTGTCTTATTGTATTGAATAAATAAACAGTAGCTGCCTGAACCGGGACACCGGGTAAGGTTCCTGCCAAATGCCAGTGTTAATCCAAACATCTCTCTTCCTAAGCCTAGATAACTCTTTATCTGAATCTAGACCTATGCACGTTCCAAATATGAGGCTGTTCCTGAGTCTCTGCATCTCTCCAAGCAGATATCTCTGTACACAGCCAGCGTTGAAGTTTAGAGGAGAAAACAAAGCAAGTGTGGGTCCTCAGACGGTGAACTGCTTCTCTATCACCCAAGTCCTCTGGATGGCTTGACCCTGCATTCAGAAACTCAGGTTTCCTGCAGGGCTGGCTAGGGAAAATCCGTGTGCTGGGTGAATTGAGCGGGGGAGCAGCAGGGTCAGGATGCACCCGACACCGACCACTCCTGTGATGTAGCTTTTTTGTGAGGAGTCAGGCAATGTTTGCCCACAAACTCAGAATATAGCTGTGTGTAGCTAGATCAACGGTGGTAAAATGAGATGTATCCAACTGGGGGTGGTCACACACTGTGCCCCAAGTCACGACTGGCCACCATCCTCAATAAACAAAAACACAAAACACAAAACAAACAAACAAACTAACTAACCAAATGAATATTGGAAAGCAGAAAAAAAAATAGACGATTCAATATGGCCACACTAGGAAGAGGGAGAATTCAGAGTCTGTCTTCACGGGCCTGAAGTGTGGTTAGACTTTAAACAGAGAGCCAAGGTTATGCACATCTAAGAGTCCTGGTCAAGGCTGGTCACACTTACCAGTAACCATCTTCATGTGGCTTTCAGTCTCATCCTGCAAGGAGGTTTGACAAGTTGCTTGGAACTCTTGAAATTTCTTCCTGGGCGACAAGTTCCCTGTGTGGCTAGTGCACAAGGTCCCTAAAGACATTCTCATTTCTTTGGCGTCCGTTGTCACAACAGTCTGACAAACTGAGAGAGAGGAGCATCTCCTTAGAATATCTTCATTTCTTCCAGGCCTGCTACAGACAGACAAGGAGAAATCAGGGCTGCAAAGCAGACTTTCAGCTTACACTGGGGAGACCACAGGAGAATGAAGGCAGCAGAAAGACTTAGTATCTGGCAAACAGTGACAGGCATAATCTGTGGGGTCAGGGGTCAACTGCGGGCAGGGCCACACGGAGCAGTGGAAGTGTCCAAATGCTGGAGGGCCAATAAGCCTTCCCAGTGAGAAACCACTCCGCACCTTTAGACATTAATAAAGGGAAATGTTCTTTAATAATAGTGTGTGGCTGCTTCTGGCTAATGCACAGAAAAGAACCAGCTTACACAGGCTGTGGGCGTATGCATTCTGAATGGATTGTCATCCCTCAGATCCAGGCTGCAGCTCATTCTCTGAATAATTGAAACAAGACAGGAGACTGCAAGATACTGGCAGAATTATTTCTAAGTACACCAGCATTGTTCCTCGTGTTACTTGACGTCATCTTGCCCACCTGGCAGATATGTTTTTCCCGATAAGAGCACTGGGAGAACAAGGATTAATTAATTCAGAGCTGCCCCTTAGAGGTATGCTTTTTGAGGGTTAAAGGTCAGTTGTTAAGTCAGGGTTGTCTCTTGTTATGGGAATAACTTCTGAGTAACTCTATACTTCATTTATAGTACAGAATTTTAAGTCCTAAAGTTTTTAACACATCTGGTGTGGAGTTTTAAATATGCTTGGCTCAGGAAGTTGCACAATTAGCAGTGTGGCCTTGTTGGAGTAGGTGTGGCCTTGGAGAAAGTGTATCTATCACTTAGGCCGTGGGCTTCTAGACCCTTCTCCTAACTCCCTGGAAGCCAGACTTCTAGCAGCCTTCAGAACAAGATGTAGAACTCTCAGCTCCTCCAGCACCATGCTTGCCCAGATGCTGCCATGCTTCTCACCATCATGATAATGGACTAAACCTCTGAACCTGTCAGCCAGCCCCAATTAAGAGTTGTCTTGGTTATGGTGTCTCTTCACAGCAATGGAAATCCTAACTAAGACACCTGGCTGGCATACTAACCCTCAGGTCATATTGGAAGCAGCCCTCCTTTAGGTAAGTTCTACTTGGTGTAACTTAATATTTCCTAAGCAAGGTTATTAGTGTCAATTTTCCTACTTCAAGGTTCTCCTGCTTCACTAACAGAAAGGCAGTAAATGGCACTTAGTAGCCCAGGAGATAGGGTCTTTGGTGGGGGGCGGGGGTGGGGGGAGGGTGTTAGGTTGTAGGTCATGACCCTCACGAATAGGACCAGTGCTTTTAGAACAAGAGGCCAAAGACAGACCCCTTATCTCTGTCACCACATGAAGACACACTGATCCAGAACCTATCGGTTCCTGGTTTCTGTGCTACCTAGCTTCCAGAACTGCCAGAGCATTTCCACTAAAATAAGGAACAGGCCGAGGGTGATTACACCCTCCACTCTCTCAGTATGGCGCTGGAAGTCTTCCCTAGGCAACAAAAGCAAATAAAAGGGATACAAATATGAAAGGAAACAGAGTATCCTTATTTGCAGACTATACAATTCTATGTGTAAGAGACTCCAAAAAATCCACCAGAAAATTATTAGGTCCTGTAAACACTGCCAGCCAAGTAGCAGGGTACACGTGATATTAGCATATGGAAATACTACATTAGCATATGGAAATTAGTAGTTCTCCTGCATGCCAATGACCGAAGTGCTAAGGAAGAATTCAGGGCAACAATCTCATTCACAACCATCACAAAAACCAAAACAACAAACAGGCACAAACCTCACCCAGGACACGCAATGTCTCTAGAGAGAAAGCTTTCAAACAGTCATGCCTAGATGTCGATAAGACTGTCCATGCTCATGGGTTAGGGACTCTCCCTCAAGCTCTTAAGCACAGGTCTGGGGTACGCACATAGAGAAGAAGTACCTTAATAAACCCCAGTAGTTTTTCAAGGAGACTTGTCTCCTGGGCTAGGATTCCAGTTTACAAATGAGGGGGAATACAAATCATTCAGACCATAGCACAGTCTCTTCCCTCTATGGGCTTTGACCCACAGGCTATGACTTCAGTGTTGTGCTGGTGAGCCAGCTGTGACCGGGAGTTGGAGAACATCTGAAGAAATGACCGTGCACACAAAGGTGGGAGCTGTATGCAGAGGATGGGTTCACAGGGCTCCTGGAGAACCTCATGGAGCTGAGAGCATCCTGCCTGCATTGCAGCTGTTCCATAAAGAAAAAGAAATCTGTATTATGTAAACTGTGCTACATTAGGCCTCCTTGTTACTGTAGCTAGTTTATACGCTAGCTGGTCATCTGGGTCTCTGACTACTTAAATAACTTTTTCTTCTTTGGCACTGGGAACTGAACCCAGGGCCCTTTGCATGTCACCCAAACACTGTTGCTGATTTGCACTTTAGTCACTGAATTAGAGATCTCTAGAGGCATAGAACTTACAGAATGAATATATATTCATCATATATTACAATATATGTTTATATATTAATATTTTCATAATATATTCATAGATTCATTATATATTCATATTAGAATAGCTTACAGGCTGTGGTCCAGCTAATCCAACAATGACTGTCTACCAAGAGAAAGTCCAAGAGTCCAGTTGTTGCTCAGTCACAAGACTGGATATCTTGGCTCATCTTCAGTATCCACTGAAATCCTAAACAAGTAGTTCCCATGGCAGTGAGGAAGTGGACTGGCTAGTGAAAGCCCTCAGGCAGGCGAAGAGAGAGCTTCTGTCTTCCGTGTCCCTGTAGGTTGCCACCAGATCTTCCCACCTTAAAAGATCTGAATTAAAAGTGGTTCTTCCCACTTCCGATGGTTTAATTTTTTTTCTTAAAGTTGTATTTGTTTATTTTATGTAAGTACACTGTAGCTGTCTTCAGACACAGGGGGTTGGATTCCATTACAGATGGTTGTGAGCCACCATGTGGTTGCTGGGACTTGAATGCAGGACCTTTGGAAGAGCAGTCAGTGCTCCTAACCACTGATCCATCTTTCCAGCCCCTCAAGTTTAATTAAAGAAAAGAAAATACCTCATAGGAGTGCCCAGTGCTTGGTTCTTTGTTAATTCCAGTTGTGGTCAAGTGTCAAATTGACAACCAAGGAGAACTATCAGAGCGCCCAAGCAGCTTATCTAGTAAAAGAAAGGCCAGCTTACCTAACCAGGAGAATCTCATTTTGGTCTGTGGCAGAGGCATAAAGGAACTTAAGCCAAGGGAAGTTGATAACAAGGGCCCAGGCTTCAGTGTGGGGTCTGACTCATGGTGCCTACACTGGCAGAAAGCATGACTAAGCTTCTAGAATGTCTGGAGAAGCCATACCAGCTCTGACTCTTGTCTAATCTGTCAGAAGTCCAGAGCCCTGGAGGCTTAAAGAAGCCCCTCCAGGGGGTACATTGTTTGAAGAGGCCAGAGGAACTAAATACAAACTACAGGCTTTGTACAGGGATAGGGGTGGGGAGGCATGGTTCTCAAACTGTCTTGATACCTTGGTTGTTCCTAGAAATGGAGGCGACTAGGTGGCCTGTCACCTCCTGTGAATGAACACTTTTGATCCAATACTGCTGAAGTCAGACTTAGTCCAGTACAACCCTCCAGGATGCAGACAGGGCTGGAATGAGAGGCACAGCCTTGGAAGCCACTTCTAAAAACTGGGCTTTGCTTTTGAACAGTGGGTGGAACCATGGAAGTCTTCCAGGTGTAGAAGCTTGGGTTTGGTAAAAATAAATAAAATATAGTTTAAACCGACTGGAATGGGGCTGGGATCAGAAAAGGTCAGCCCTGGGAGATCAGAGGAACAGGTGAGAATTCAGCAACTGCTTCAATCACAGCATTGATGGCAGCAGCTGGGGAGAGGTGAAGGGATGTACTTTCTCTTCTTGCTTGTTGTAAGACAGCGGTTCACTGTGCAGCCTTGGGTGGCCTGAACTCACAGAATGAGTACCATGTGGATGGATGCTGGGGAGGCTTTTAGAGATGGGTAGTGTAGAGACAAGGAGAAGAGGGGTTGTTCGGGAGCAAGAGTTCCCCTGGATTCACTAGGTTCTAGAGGTAGGTACATCCAGCCTCTTAAAAAAACAGAAACAAACAAAAACCCTCCAAGATGATACTTTGCTTTTCTCTTCCCTAAGGGACTGTGTGCAGATGTTGAATGGGCCAAGGGACTATGTGCAGATGTTGGATGGGCCAAGGGACTATGTGCAGATGTTGGATGGGCCAAGGGACTATGTGCAGATGTTGGATGGGCCAAGGGACTATGTGCAGATGTTGAATGGGCCAAGGGACTATGTGCAGATGTTGGATGGGCTAAGGGACTATGTGCAGATGTTGGATGAGCCAAAGGACTATGTATAGATGTTGTATGGGCCAAGGGTCTATGTGCAGATGTTAGATGGGCTAAGGGACTATGTGCAGATGTTGGATGGGCCAAGGGACTATGTGCAGATGTTGGATGGACCAAGGGACTATGTGCAGATGTTGGATGAGCCAAAGGACTATGTATAGATGTTGTATGGGCCAAGGGACTATGTGCAGATGTTGGATGGGCCAAGGGACTATGTGCAGATGTTGGATGGGCCAAGGGACTATGTGCAGATGTTGGATGGGCTAGTGGGTTCAGTGATTACTGCTGTGGCTCCTTTTTAAAGCTTTGGGGATGTATTTAATCTCTGAATTGTGAGAGATGGAGCCTTTCTCTTTACAGCCACCAGCTTTTTTTCTCCTTACTTCCACCTTATGCATTTAATTGTCTTGTTTTGCATGTGAAGCCCTTTCTTTGGCAAAGGATTCATCACCCAAGAGACCAGAAAGAATCAAGTAAATATGTGCTTGACCAGTTTCTAAAACTCTGCAGTTTAGGAGACCAGAAAGGCTCCGGTCCCCCAGGGGAGCAGCAATTAAATGGGATATGCAAATATGCATTAAGTACCTGATTGGCCCACGACAGGATTATGCATTCGAAGAATATTTTAAACATGTGTCCGACATGCCTCCGCACTGTTTCAATCCATCAAGCGATTCTATACTTAGAGCATGTGTTCTGCAGAGTGAGTTGTCCTATATGCCCTCCTTAAAGGTTTCAGCTGAAGCCCGTTCAGAAATGTTCACACCAACAAAGGCAGACAAAGCAAACCGAATCAGAGCTCTAAGTTGTCCACGTGGAGCTTCCTCCTTGCCTGGTGCCAAGTGCCTCAAGGGTGAACCGGTTCTAGCAGGAGCTCTGAGGCTCCTGGGACCCTTTCCATAGAACATCTGGGTGCTGTCAGAAAAGGGAGAAACGGTGGGGTTGGAGTAATAGTGAGGGAAGCCCTGGTGATAGCCCCTCCATTCCCCAGGGAAAAGTCACATGGCTCAGAGGACAGTGAGAAGTGTGTCTTCTGGCAAAGGGTTGGCAAGTGAGAAAAAGAAGGCTGGTGTTCTCTAATGCACTGCACAGGCCAAAGGGGTGGGAACAAATAAGGTGACTTGGGAACTTGAGGGGTCACTCCAGAAGTACAGGGTCCTCCTGCAATCCTCAGACTGGATGCCTGAGGTCAGTGACTCCCCGGGGTCCCCTGTGCAGTCTAAAGACACCTGCCATGGTCTCAGAACTCAGCACTGTTACATGCAGCCTTGGTTTTCTGAGTATGTATTTCAGTGTCTCCTAAGTCTGTATAAGCGCTGTTTGTATATTAACTCTTTCAAGCTGCAAGGAACTGACTTCCACTAAGCTTGCCCCCTGCACACCCCTCCAGTCCCAGTTTCTGAAATAGGAAGGAAGCAAAGCAACACTTAAACTGATTAGATTTGATAAAATGGCAAGGCAAGGGCATTCTCAGCCAGTGTAGCTGGAACTGCATTTTAAAGAATATTTATTTATTTATTTTGTGTGTATGGGTGTTTCACCTACTGTATGTTTGTGCACCATGCATGAGTGCCTACAGAGGCCAGAAGAGGGTCTCAGATGCCCTGGGACTGGAGTTAAAAAAAGCTGTGAGCCATTATATGAGAGTTGGGAATCCAACCTGGTCCTCTGGAAGAGCAGTCAGGGCTCTTAACTACCAAAGCATCTCTCCAGTTCCTGGGGCTTCATTTTAAGGTCAGAAACACTACAGCTGATAAAAGGTGGCTAGGAAGTTAGGATCATAATTGGAAGGACTTTTGGGAAAGCAGGTATAGAGGAAATTAACCCAATCATTAAAGTCTAAGTAGACCAGGGAAAGATGGGAAGAGGGTTAGGAAGTAAACTGGAATGTGAATGAATAATGGGGGGTTTGCAGCGGGCTGAAGGGTGGTTCAAGGGCTGTGGGGGTGCAGGGGGCTGAGAGGAGTAGTGAGTGGGGGGAGTCTTTGGGGACAGGAAACAGAGAGGAAGACAGGTTGACCAGAGTACAGGCTTCACCTCACTTCAGACTGTTTTCTCTCCATATACGTGGAGAAGATTCACTGCCAGAAAAGATGCGGCACCCCTCCTGTCTAATTGTGCTGTTAGAACAGCATAGGTGGTACCTACTATCTGGGAACTGGGGAAGTCTTTTGATGTTGGTGTTTATACAGATGCCTAATCAGTTTTGAAGTATGACCCATGCATTCTCCCAGTGTTTAAAGTCTAAAGCCATCAATGCCTCTGGAAAAAGTTGGAAATGAACTGTGGGAAATGCCTGAGTGGGTCTGGGCACAGCCTTTCATATTTAAGAACCTGTGACTTCAGCCTGTATCGGGTGAGGCTGCCGACTGGCCTTGGCCTTTCTAGTGGGCTGGGTAGTCATTGCAAGCAAGGTGTGGT
The DNA here is from genome assembly GCF_963924665.1 of Micromys minutus. Lineage (NCBI taxonomy): Eukaryota > Metazoa > Chordata > Mammalia > Rodentia > Muridae > Micromys > Micromys minutus. The sequence continues at coordinate 43,546,722 of NC_137969.1, forward strand.
TGTACTGGACAGGCCAGGGGCTGAGCCAATAGTCACTGTTTAACAAGCACATCCCATGCTTAGGGCTGCCATAGGCACTTCACCTGTTCCTTCCAACAAGCTTGCATAGTAGGTTTAACAAGCCTCTTTCATGAAGAATCTAGAGTGCCTACCTGCCTGCCTCCTTGTCTGTCTTTCTCTTGTGCCGGATCGAACCGGAGTCTTGTGCTTACGCATGCTAGGCATGTTCTACTGTTTAGCTACGGTAACGTTTTTTGAGAACAGGTCTCACTATGGACTCCAGCTAGCCTTGGACCTGAGGCCCTGGCCTCCTGAGTGCTGAGATTTCATTGCGCATCACCTGTTCTTGTAAAGATTAATGTGGGGTTTCTATCATTCTTAGATTATTTAGGTCCCAAATAAAAGACACAAAAACCTTTATATTAAAATAAGCCTTAAAGCGGTACAGCTGGGTAGACATCAACCCTCTATGCTGTTCTCTAGGCTGCTCCTACTCCAACTGGCCGGCCCTTATGACTGGGCTCTCATGATTCACCTAACCCATGGCATCTTCCTCTCTCCTCCCTTCTCTCCTCTTCTCTGGTCTCTGCCTCAGACCCCGGGAGCTGAAGCCCCACCTACCTCTAGCTAGTAGATGTAGGCATCTTTAATGACCAGTTAGGGATAACTTGGGAAGCAAGGTTGGTTAGGTAGCATTTGGTATTCCTGAGGATCTCCTGTAGGGGAGAGGGTGGCCAGATCTTGGGGCCAGTATTTAGCAATATAATACATAGCAACAAACCAAACCTCAACAATTAGCACCCCAGCTGCCTTTACTCTTTGCCTATTCAGCTACCTAAAAGCAGTTGTCCTTGCTTAATAATGATCATTTTCCATAGGATACCAGCTGGTCACCTACCCAGACTATAACAACAACACCAACAACACCCACAGCAACAAAAACCAGAAGTCACCTTCTCCCCACAGTACGCTTGGTCATCGGCCACACACCTGCCACTTGATAGGTTCTTTGTAGGTCATGAAGGAATCTAAGAGTCTGAGGGATTTGTGGTCTTATTCAGAGAACAGTCATAAAAGCCCGTCAGCCAACAACTGTTTAGTGAGCATTTGCTCACAGTAGGCCAGCTCTGGGTCCAAGCTAGAGTAATGACGAAAACAGACCAAAAAAACTCTTCGTCCACAGAGAGCTGATGCCCCAAGGGAGAAAATAACTGCAATGTTCTTTATGCCAGACAGTGGTGGGGAGAGGGGGAGAGAAGGGAAGAGAATAGGAGTGCGGGGACCTTTATACGAGGTCACCTGAAGAATGCCTGCAGAGATGATGACCAAGGTCACCCTGAAGGAGTGCAGGGGTGGGGTACATAAAGGTATGGACTTGTACTGGTCACAATTTCCCAGAGAAAGTGAAGGAGTGGGAGCTAGACATAGAAATTTATTACATAGAAATGGGTTGCAAGAAGGCAGTGAAGTCCTAGACTGTCATCTGTAAGCCAGAATCACAAGAACATTAGTGATGTTGGTAGGTCTAGTCCAAGTCCAAAGGCAGATTTTGCTACGTAGGTAGCCCTTACTAGCCTCAAATTCACTATGTGGACTAGGCTGGCTCTGAACTTTCAGCAATCTTTCTACATTTGCCTCTGATGTGCTGGGATTACAGGCACATTGCAGGGTTACAGGATCACCACCATGCCTGGCCTATGATTGTGAAAGAGAGAAGATAAAAACCAAAATCAGCCACGGGCCTGCAAGAGTTCCTTCTACTGACCTCCCCAGGCTATCTCCAAGGAAATCCACCTTCGATTTATAAGGAGGTGGGACCAAGACCTAAGGAACAGTCAACTGAGAGCAGCCATCCTGTGGCCGGAAGTGATGACGATGAGTGAGGACAGAGCAAGGAGGTCCCCAGGCAGAAGTTCAAAGCAGAGAAAGACAAGAGACAATGCAGAGGGCAGGGAAGGGAAGTCGCTTAGTAACAAAACATGTTCTTCACACACACACACACACACACACACACACACACACACACTCACCAGGATACCTTCTAGATAGGTCAACTCACAAGTCACATTGCAGATTCAGTCAGCCTCTGGTAAAGAGTTCAGGAGTTCCCTGGCAGGAATGATCTGGCAAGTGTCAAGTGAGAGGAGAGTAAAATGGATCCCAGATAAGGCCAGGGAGCCGGGCACTAGTCACTGGGCACCATCAGTAAATAACTTTAGTCTACAGAAACGAGGTGTTGTTTTAGCTCTGAGACAGGGGCGCACCAGGAAGCCTGCTTTCAGATCTAGGTGCTCAGCCTTAGGCCTATTATTGACATCAAGAAGGTAGTTAAAGGCAGGTACTTTCAGCTAAGCCTGAGTTTGATCCTGGGGACTTACCTAGTGGATGGAGAGAGTGAACTCCCCAAAGTTTCCCACTGACCACACACACACACACACACACACATACACATACACACACACACACACATGTGCTGACTTCCAAACCTATGCACACCTCCTCCTCCTTTTCATTCCCTGCACTTTTATAACAGGAAGCCCATTCACTAAGAAACACAGTCTTACACACCTTTGATCCTAGAACTTGGGAGGCAGACACAATCAGATCTTTGTGAGTTCTAGGCTAGCCTGGTTTACAAAATGACTTCCACAACAGCTAGAACTGTTACACAGTAAAACCCTATCTTAAAAAAAGAAAAAAAATTTAAAAAGTGGGCTATAACAGTCTGACAATCTGGGAAACTCAAAATAGTTCATTTTACTACAATGCATGAAAGTTCAGGGCTAAAGTTGTTTTGTGTTTTCTCCCAACCTCCTGCGAGGAAGGAGATTTAAAAACCAGGGCAAAAAAATGGGATCTCACAATTTTGTAGGTTTCAACTAACATCATCTATGCAATCACTGTTTCTAACAGTCCCAAGAACTACCTGTTCCAGAGTGAAGCCAGCTGTGGTGGTGCAGACTTTTAATCCCAACGCTTGAGAGGCAGAGGCAGGTAGATCTCCAGGAGCTCCAAGCCAACCTGGTCTACCTAGGGAGCTTCAGGACAGACTGGGCTACAAAAGAAGACTTTTCCATAAAAGCAACAACAACAATAAACAAAACCTGTTCCAGAATGAAGGAAAAGAAAGAAAGAAAGAAATATGATGTCAGGGGCTGGAGAGATGTCAGCTATCAAGGGGGGGCATACGGGCCGGGTACACAGGATCTGGACTGGTCCCAGCACTCAGCTTGGGTGGCTCACAACCTCCAGGGAGCTGTAAACCCAGCTTTAGGGGATCCAATGCCCTCTTCTTGCCTCCAGGCCCAGCAACACTCACATTCACGTTCATACACAGACACATACACAAGTACATTTTTAAAAAATCTGACATACAATTTTAGATATAAATATGGACAAGTCATGCTGTGCAGAGATTGCTAAAAATAGAAAAATTTGCTGGACAGAGTGGTTCATGCCTTTAATCCCAGCACTCAGGAAGCAGAGGCAGGTGAATCTCTGTTAGTATGAGGCCAGCCTGGTCTAGTTAATGAGTTCCAGGAGAGCCAGGGCTACATGGTGAGACTCTGTCTCAAAAACAAAAACAAAACAAAAAAAGAAAAAAGAAAGAAAAAAATCATTACTATCAGACATCTCTGCTATTTCACAGTGGGCAAACATGCACATTTTTATATATTGGAATCAATAAACACTTAAGTCTAGCCAGACATAGTGACACACACCATTAATTCCAGCTCTCAGGAGGCAGAGGCAGATAGATCTCAGACAGTTTAAAGCCAGCCCGGTCTACATAGTTCCAGGACAGCCAGAGTGAGATACTGTTACTTACATAGTAAGACCCTGTTCCAAAACAACAAAGCAAAAAAAGTCTAAGGAAAAAATCATCTTACTATTAAAAGCCAAAATGTAACTGACAAAATGTGACATTAAGCAACTGACCATCCAGGCACGTAGGCCCAGCACCGGGGAACCAGAGAAGGGTGCTTTAAGTTCGCCAGCCTGGCCTATACAGTGAATTTCAAACAAAGATCAATTTCAGGAAATGTCTGTTTAAGTGAGGTTCCAACTTGAGGAATGGTCCACGGTGACCAAAAAGATACAGAAAGATATAAGCATGTAAGAAAATGGTTGGGAGTACTAAGAAGAGGAGGGAGACGAGGAATGATGCCACCCTCCAACAGTACCCTCTGGTTTGTTTTACAGATGTAGAAATTTAGGCTCACAGAAGTGAGGTAGCTTACTTAAAGCTACAACTTGGCTGATTCCTTTCTTCTAGCCCATACTTGGCTCGCCACCATATCCACTGCCTTTTTTATTCCAGGGAATACTTATTTCAGGTTCTTTGTTTTGTTTGAAGCAGTATCTCACTCTGTGGCCCTGGCTGTGCTCTGTAGACCAGGTTAGCCTCAAATGCAGAGATGCGCTGTGGGTAGCTTCCACTGGGATTAAAGGTGTGCCCTCCTGCTTTGGTTTCTCGGTTTTCCTCCCACAGCGAAGGCAGGGCTAGTGAGGACTGGAGTGGGGAGGAGTTGGTGGTCTCTTGCTTGGCTTGGGTGTCTGCCTAGCCTTTGCAGGGTTTCTTCCCTAAGCTATGGTTGTTGGTGTTTAGCATTTTTTCTTGCTGGGAACGATACACTTGACGTGGGAATCTCCATTACCCTCCCCTCTTGGCCCCCAAGGCTCACCCTGTGTAAAGCTGGACGGTCGCCACAGTGACATCTTGTCCTGAATGAGCCCTTACATGTGTCAGCTCCAAGTGCTCTGTAACCCTCAAAGCATCTCCAGGAGGGGTTATCGGCATTACCACTATTATACCCATCTTACGGAGGCACAGGGGACTCCACAAACTTGCTGGAAGTCAGACACAGGGCTTGAATCAGGGCAGCTGTTTCTAAATTGTTACTGTTGAACTGTGGAGCTCAACCCAGACTTCCAGCACAGGACACAGGGTCTGAGACCCCTCTGATGACTGAGGATTCTTTTGCCTTTGTCTCTGATTGAGGACACTTTATTGTGACTCTACTGTTTCCTCCCCTGATCTTCCACTGCTGCTGTGGAGGAACCCAGGGCCTGTCTTACTGGTGAAGGCTGTTGCTTCCTGGGCTGAGCCAGGATAGGCCAACTGGCCTTTTGCTGTTGTAAAGGGCCAACTATGGCATTGCATGAAGACAAAGCTGCTTTGAGACTCAAAGCCAGTTGCAAGGGTAGAGGTTCTCTGCAGAATGTGCAGAATGCCTTGTTGACTCAAGCAGACAGATTCTCTTTAAAAGACTCTGAACTGAGAGGCAAGTCATCACCTCATGTGATGATGTAACATGTAATCAGAATTTTGGTGTCTTTAAAAATATAGAAACGTCATGTGGATCTGTTTTTGTTTTAATCCCAGGTGTGGTATACGAGACTGCTTCAGAGTGTCCACAGCAGCTGACTATGATTTGTCTTGCCCTCTAGCAGAAGAGTGATTTTTCCAGCTGAAGATAGTTTCTGCCTGGCATTCTGGGGACTCTTGCTGGTAGAAGGGGCTGATTGGCTGGCACATTGCTGGACTACAAAGACAGGACTTTCCTCAAGGAACTTAACACCCCTAATCAGCAGGAAGTAGTCTAACAAGATGGACACCCCCTTTCCTACCCTTCTTCCTCTCCTACCTTGAGTTGGGAAGTTAGAAGGGTGGTAGAAAAAAGTGATGTGTTTATAAAAAGATAGGGGGGTATGTTTTGTGGATGTGTGGTGAGGTATGAGAAAGGGGATGCCTCCGAGGGCCCATGCTGAGGGCCACAGCATAGTATAGTATAGGATAGGATAGTATAGGATAGGATAGGATAGGATAGGATAGTATAGGATAGTATAGCATAGGATAGGATAGAGTTTATTCAGGACATGGGGAGGGGAGTCAAGAGGGTAGCAGAGACAGAAAAAGGCAGAGAGAGGGAGTAGAGAAGAGAAAAGTAGAGTCTGGCCATGAGCATGTGGAGAGAGAGTGGGGAAGGGAATGGGGAGAGAGCAGAAGCAGGAAGGCAAGAGCAAGAAAGAGAGAGGAGAGGGCAAACAGCCCCTTTTATAGTGAATCAGCTATACCTAGCTATTGCCAGGTAACTGTGAGGCAGAGCTTAGACAAAATGCTAACAAAAAGAACATAAAGTAGCCAAATGTTCTTGTTGCAGGTGCATGCCTTTAATTCCAGCACTCGGGAGACAGAGACAGAGACAGAGACAGAAATCTCTGAGTTTGAAGCTAGCCTGGTCTATAGAGTGAGTTTCAGGACAGCTGGGGATACACAGAGAAACTGTATTGAACAAGCAAACAAACAGGACTGGATTGTGTGGTCAGTGGTAGAGCATTTAATTAGCATGTGTGAACCCCTTGATCTGATTCCCAACACCAACTAAAGAAAGCTCCACTAAGGTTTGGGTCCTGCTGTATCACTTGTTGGTCTTGTGCTCTGGAAACTGGATCAAGAGCTGGAGTGTAGCTCCTTGGCAGAGCTTGGGCAAAGATGCTTTTAGTTGCTACGTTGAACCTGGGTTTCTCAGTGTTTAGAAGATTAAATGAGGGGCTGGAGAGATGACTCAGTAGTTAAGAACACTGACTGCTCTTCCAGAGGTCCTGAGTTCAAATCCCAGCAACCACATGGTGGCTCACAACCATCTGTAATGGAATCTGATGCCCTTTTCTGGTGTGTTTGAAGTCAGCTACAGTGTACTTACGTATAATAAATAAATAAATCTTTTAAAGGAAGATTTAATGAGTATGCCAAGGCTCATAAGAAAGTGACTAGCACGCAGTAAAAACCAGCAAATGATCAATATGGTTTTCAAGTCCCAACTACGGTGTCTGCGAATCTGGCCTTTTCAGGTTCCAAATTACTTCAGTTTTCTGAAGGAGGTTGACTTGTGGGAATAAGTATGGCATGACCCACAGCTTCCTATTAATGCCCCTTCCACCTAGGCCGAGGGAGAAGTTTGATAGCGTAGGAAACAGGTAGAAACAGAGGCAGGAGAGAGGGGGCTCCATCCTCAGTTGGTTCACAATCAAAACAAACTTGGCAGTTCCCGCCTCTGGCCTCCCAAGCGGGCCACTCTTCTCTGCAGGCTGCTTCGGCCTCTCCTTTTCCCACTGTGGCTGCACCACTGTGTCTATCACCTGCAAAGAAATGCTTGCACCCTCTGTCCAGTGCCACGTCTTGAATCAACCCTGACAAAGGGAACTGCTTCCTAGAAATGCTTAACTCTCCCCTAATTATCCTGGCTGCACACTTGAATTCCTTCTCACCTCTGAATATTTCACCAGGAAAGGCCTGCTTTTTGTTAAAGTTTTACTTTTGAGACGGTTTCTCATGTAACCCAGACTGACCTTGAACCCCCGATCTTTCTGTCCCATCCCAAGTGCTGAGATTACAGGGATATAGGACCTCACTGGGCTGCTAACATTTTAACTGTTCATTGCCTATTTGAATTTCTTTAAACTATTTTCTTATATTTATTAACACATCTACTTGTATATGTTGGAATGTTCATGTACCATGGTGCACATGTAAAGGTCACAGGAAAACTTGCCAAAGCCTGTCCTCTTCAGATATAGTGACCATACCATCCAATGGCCTATCTGAGTCCAAGTCCTAGTCCAAGGGTTTGTTGTTGTTGTTGTTGTTTTGTTTTTTCTTTATCTGCATTTATTTTATGCTGAATTTATTCTCGTGCCATGAGTTTTTGCTTCTTCAGTTTCTTCTGAAATATCTTTTCTTCTGTGCAACCTCCTCTTCTGGCTTTGGAACGATCTGTTCCTTCTCCGTGAGGATCATCTCACTGTGGCAGGGGGAGCTCATGTATGGGTTAATTCGGCCATGACCTCTGTAGGTTCGCCAGCGCATCTTAGGTGCCTTGTTCACCAATGTGTTCAATGACTAGAGAATCTGCATCTAAACCCTTAAGTTCAGCCTTACTCTCTGCATTCTTAAGCATGTGCATCAAAAACTCAGCACTCTTTTTTGGCCACCGTCCCTGTGTCCAGCCCCACTGTTTGGCCTGGGCGCACATACCGACTCCATCATTATACTGCCAGAAAGGCACACATTGCTTCTTTAAAGTGACATCCTTCAGATACTTGGTGGCTTTGCGGATATGCATACCCTTGACGGCCTGGGTGTTCTTAAAGTGAACATGAAGGTTTGAACCTCTGGATTTGCATGAATTTGCGAGGTTTTCTGGGACAAGAGAGTAGCAAACCATCTTCAGAACCCAGGTCACCTCTGGCTGCTTACAGGAAGAGCTTGTTTTGTTTTTTAAGATAGGATTTCTCTGTGTAGTTCTGGCTATCATGGAAGTCACTCTGTAGCCCAGTCTAGCCTCGAACTCAGATCCTACCTGCCTCTGCCTCCCAAGTGCTGGGACTAACAGTGTGACCATCACTGCCCTGCTAATTCTTTTCTTTCAGATTTTTTTAGACTTTTAAAATTTTATTTTATGTCTATGAGTGTTTTGCCTATACACGAAAGCCTGGTCCTCATAGAAGGTAGAAAAGAGCATTGGTTCTCCTGGAACTAGAGTTATAATTGCTATAAGTTACTTGCTAAGATGTGAACCTAGGTCCTCTGCTAGACAAACAAGGGCTCTCCAGCCCCCAGGAGATGTCTCTTTTGTGCAGTTATAAGGAGGTATACACTTCCTAATTTAGGCCACTCTACAAAGTAGCCAGTTATTCGCACAGATGGAAACAAGTGTAAAAAAAAAGATGAAAGAAGCCAATGTCCTAACTTTAAAGTTGGTATGATCAAAAATTTGCTCTTGGGTCAGGCCTTCAATCCCAGCACTTAGGAGGCAGAGGCAGGTAGAGCTCTGAGTCAGAGACCATCTTAGTCTAAAGGAATGAGTTCCAGGACAGCCAGAGCTACACAGAGAAAACCTGTCTTGAAAAACAAACAAAATTTGCTCTAGGGATATTACACACATACATGCATAATTCTTTAAAAAAAAAAAGTTCTAGGGGTTAGGGAGGTGGCTCAGTGGTTCAAAGCATTTGTTGCTTTTGCAGAGGAATTGGGTTCAATTCCCAAAATGCACAGGGTGAGTCACAGCCATTGATAACTTCAGTGTCAGGGGATCCAGTGACCTCTCCTGACATCTTAGGGCACTGAGCACAATTTGGCACACCTACACACATGCGGGCAAAACATTCTCACATAAAATAAAATGAATGAATCTAATTTAAAACAATGTTCTATGTCTCACAGGCACACAGATCTGAGCTTAAATCCCCGGAAACTATATAAACCCACAAGCTATCAGAGGTCTTTAGTCACAGTGCTCCTATGATAAGCCCCCAGAAACTTGACTGATGAAGGAATAACCTGGGGTATGCAGGCGTGAACACCAAAGAGACGCCGTTTCAAACAAGATGGAAGGTGGAGACTGACACCAGAGGTTGTTTTCTGGCATGCCCGTGTCCACGCTCACACAGCCGAGTCCACAGGCTCACTTGTTTGTGCTTGTGTACACACATAAATAAACGGTTAGCAATTTAGCTCCGTGTTAAAGCCCTTGCCTTGCCTAGCAAAGCACAAAGAACTGGCCTCGGTTCTCAATTCCAGGGGGAACATGAGAAAAAAATAGATTAACATGAAATAAAAAATTAAAAACCAAGAAAACTTTTTTGTTTTGTTTTAAAACAAACGGAAGTATTAAATCCTTAACATGAAAATATGCGCGTGCGTGCGCGCGCGCGCGCACACACACACACACACACACACACACACACACACACACCTCACCCAAGCGGGGCGGTGCAGCACTCAGGAGGCAGAGGCAGGGAGATCTCCGAGTTCATTAGTCTTGAAAAAAACCAACCAATCAACCAGGCTAAAAAGCGCCCCCACCCCTTGCTTTTCTTGCACATCCACTTTTTATTGTGAGCAAATACACCAGACAGTTCAACTGGCTGTGACTTCCCCAGAGACAAGGGCAGGACCTGAGTATAATCCTTGTAAATGGAATTCAGCATCCTTTGGAGGGGCAAAATGCTATAAAATCTTTGGTTGTTTCCAGGAATCCTTGAGTTCTTCAGGACTTAGGACAGAAGAAAAGGCAGATGTGGTTAGCTGCAACAGAAAAATACAAGGAATTGGATAAGTGAAGAGATAAAAATAAAGCCAACACGTGGAAAAGAGTAAGGGGACCCCAAAGTCATCAGTGAGAATGGAGAAAGAACCTCAGGGTGGAGGGAGGGAGGGGAAAAGAAATTGTGTACCACACCGTGTGTGTGTGTGTGTGTGTGTGTGTGTGTGTGTGTGAGAGAGAGAGAGAGAGAGAGAGAGACAGAGACAGAGAAAGAGAGAGGCAGAGACAGAGAGACAGAGAGAGAGGAGAGAGAGACAGAGGAGAGAGAGACAAAGAGAGAGAGAGAGAGGGAGAGAGAGAGAGAGACAGACAGACAGAGAGAGACAGAGAGAGAGAGAGACAGAGAGAGAGAGAGAGACAGAGACAGAGACAGAGACGGGGGGGGGGGGAGAGAAACTGAGAGGCAGACAGACAGGAGGCAGGCAGAATGGGGGGCAGGAAGAGAGACTAAGTTGCAGCAATAGGCATAGTGAAGAGAGGCGCCTGGGTGGGGGAATCCCAGAACAGGCCATTTTCAAAAATTCCAGTGGAAATTCCAACAACGACTCCACAAACACACGCAGACTGTGTAATGTACTGTGGTGTGTATTCTGTGAAGAGTAGAGAGAATTCTTCCGCCTAGAGCAGAGAGATTGTAGGTTTCCCAGGTTGCAACTGATAGGTACAGACTTCTCTGCCCCGCTGAGTGGGATCGGGTGGGGCTGCCTGTGCTTCACTTGTGACTCTGATGAGGCTCTGTCTGCGGGGTCCGTGCCCCTTTTACCGTGCCCTTTCAGACTCTGGCTCTGAAGCCCGCACCCCTCCTGCCCACGCCCCCTGCAGCTGACGCCCCGCCTACCCACGCTTCCTGCAGCCCGCCCTCCTCCTGCCCACGCCCACTGCAGCCCGCGCCCCTCCTACAGTTAACCTTTGCAGCCCGCGCCCCTCCTGCTTCAGTCCTCTACAGCCAGCGCCCCCTGAAGCTCTCATCTCTCCTACTCAGGCCCCCTGCAGCCCGCACCCCTCCTGCCCATTCCCCCTTCAGCTGGAGCCCCTTGCCGGCTTGAGAGGAACAGAGCTTATTACTCCGTGGCTTCCCTGGGCTCTTGAGCTGCAGGAGGGACCCTGTGACGCAGCCTCCCGGCATTAAAACACATCACCTTCTATTTATAGTCATCCCTCCGACCGCAAACCTAGCGTGCCCTGGCTTCCTCATCATACGTGAAAATTCTCATCAAACACCAAAGATTCCAATCTTCAGCAGCTGGGAATCCTATGCTACCCGTTCTTCTAGTTCCAAGTAGTAACTGCGGGTCTAATGGTTTCTCTGGCTCAGGGAATCCCTAGTCTTCTAAAGCTTTAAACCTATGCGACTTTATTTTTACAATGCGCCCAAAACATTTCTAGTGAATTTGATCGGTCTCTTGCTAGTTCATGAAATATTATCTAAGAATTTAATCAGGCCAAGCAAGCCCTAAACTGGCTGCATTTTGGAGAAAGATGTTTCTAGCTTGTTTTCTGAATGTGCTAAAATCTAAAAGTTCTAAATGTAACATATATTTGGGAGAAGGGACACTGTTACGTATTTAAAACGAAGGAAAAGGTTTTTTGTTTTTTTAATTGTGGCTTTTAGATACTGATTTTATACTTTTACATGTTCACTATTCATGTAATTATAAGTGGTTATAAATAATTCCTACTTAGTCACATTGAAGTTTGCAGTAACTGGAACCAAATCTTTAAGGCTGTAATTCATTTCTTACAATTCTGCCGTTTTCCCCATCAGTCTAAAGAGGAAGTCTGACCACTGACTTTCATAGTGGCTTCTCTTTAGTTTCACTTTCTCAACAGAAATTCCAGAGTAGACGGCCCTTCAGACTTAAGAAAAGCCGGGCTGGATAGACATCCCTGGTTACAAGTTTATTTTTAAAAGCCTAGCAAACCGTAGCTGAATCCCTACAAAGCAGACCTCAAAAGACACAGAGAGAAGTGCACAGTGTGTTGTTCCTGCGAACACGTAGGCTACAAATCTATGGAGCAGTTTCACCATGGACAGTACCACGTAAGAACTTCAGAAAGATCACAGCAACTGTTACATGTGTTAGAAAACAGCCTTTGAATGGCATGGCCTTGTTACAGCCAATTTGGTAATATCACATCTTAGAATGTGCATATGGACACGGAGGGACAGCTCAGTGGTTAAAAGCACTGGTTGCTCTTGCAGAGGACCCTGGTTCAGTTTCCAGCACCCTACCTGGCAGCCCGCAACCATCTATAACTCCAATTCAATCTGACATCCTCTTCTGGTTTCCTCAGGCACTGGGCATGCATGGTGACATACACCAACACAAAACACTCATACACATAAAAATATAAGCTTTTTAAAAAAGTACATATGCATGGATCAGCAATTCCATTACAGATTTCCTAAGCAGAGCACATGTGAAATCATGTTTGTTGCAGTGTTTATCGTAAGAACCAACTAGAAGCAATACAAATGTTCTATTCATGTTACATCCACATTATGATTTGTTTTGTAGGCCGGAAGAGTAAGGCCATTCCTTTAGTACTAACCCAGAAGTGATTCTGAAACACTGCATTAAGAAGACAACAAGAAAAGCACAGGAACTGCCTGATGCAGACACATCTGTGGTTTCAGGTTCCAGAGGCAGAGGCAAGAACATTAGAGCCCCAGTGGTTTGACTTTTTCAAGACAGGGTTTCTCTGTGTAACCCTGGCTATCCTGTAACTTGCTCTGTAGACCAGGCTAGCCTCAGATCTCATGAATGCTGGGACTAAATGCATGTACCGCCACCTCCCAGCACTGCTTGTTGTTGTTGTTTCTTTTTGTTTGTTTTTTAAATGATGAGTTTAAGGCTACCTTGGAGTGCATGGAGAAACCCCATCTTACACACTCACAAAGAATAAACTATGCACAGTACTGTTATTTACAATGGAAAGGTAAACACTCGTCTGTTTATTCTTCATGTGCATGAAACTAGACCAAGGCTTTGTCTCCTGGTAGGAAACAGAGAGGGAGGGAATAGGATGGGAGAGAAACTTATTTTTTATTATCCGTCCTTTTCTATTTCTGAAATGTGTTTCATGAGCATCTGTTGAAATTAATGCTTCCTTTCCAAATCTACCTAAGTATGCTAGGTCCTCTCTTTAACTTAAAGACATGTTCATCTTTGGAGGCAAATCTTTGGATTGATCTTTTTCTAGACTGTGAAGCCCTCAGAACACACTGCAGATATTCAGTGTGTAGATTCTGGGTTGTTATTTTGGACAGGTTTATTGTGAGACCACAAAGAGCTACATTCTCGTCCTCAGTGTTTCTGACCTACCTGGACCCACCTTGAATCCTCATAGAGAGGATCTGCAGAGAGGTTATAGGATTGTTAGGAGCACTTTGAAAGAAGGAGCTGTTGTGCATTTGTGAATTGCAATAATGGCAGACTGATATCCGTTATACAATAATTGTTTGAGACTTACAACTCATCCACTTTACATTGTTGCACACATAAAAGAATGGATGGTTAATCAAAATTTGAATTTCCCACAGTGGCTCTTTATGCCATAGATAATGTAGTGAGATTTCAAAATACTCCAGTGAGGTAAGGTGCACAGAGTGCTTCTACTTTTGTTATAAAAACAAAGATGCACACATGTTGGGTCTACCTATATATGAGTAATTTGCATATGGCATTTTTTTTCAGAGTCTGGCAGAAACAAAAAACAGTTCAAAATTATTATTGGAATTATTATTGGAACCTGGAGAGGTTTAAAACAGTCTCTTTGGTCTCGAGTTGTTTGAGCCATTGGTTAAAGCTACCTACTGCTCTATCCATTTTCCCAAAGACCACTACACATGGATCTTGTGGTTTGGGGAAAGCAGAAATGGCAGTAGGCAACCTCACCCCATTATTTAAACAACTTGAGCCAAGAGATATTTAGCCCTGCTTTTCTTCAGCATCCCAGCCTGGAGGAAACAGCCCCATGCAAGAAAAGCAGGCTAGGCTCACTTGGCCATTACCCGTGCCAGACACTTTTCCTAGCTCTGTAGTCATGGTTAGCTCTGATCCACTTTCTCATGTGTCTGCATGCACATTCAGTGTCTCCTGCACTGCTGCCTGTCTCAGAGAAACCATGTTAAGGATAGATGTATTCTCACCAGCTGCTTAAGAGCAACAAGATTAAGTTCTGTGAATGGTGATTTTGAGTGTTTTCTGAAGAAGAACCACTTTTATAACCTATCTGTGAAACCTCAGGATACAGGGGTTGAGGAAGCCTTACTTTGCAACTGCCCTAACGTATATAAGCCTCTGTCTCATTGTGCATAACAAGGAGTATAAAAAACAAGGTGTGTATTTTAACATTGTAACGTGATACTCATGAGTCTACCACCCATTTTAATAAATAGAGCACGACCAGCCCCGAGAAACCCCTGTAATAGCCATTTTTAAAATGCCTCTCTTGGGTCTATGCCCAGAATTTTATTTTCCTGATTTTTTTTAATTGTTTTATTCTTTTTTAAAAAATAGGGATGAAATCCAGACCTTCCTCAGATAAGGACTCTATCACTTGCTTCTTTTCATTTTTTTTCTCTTACTTGTCTGTCTCTTTTTTGCACGTACATGCATATTCATATATGTGTACATGCATGCAGAGGCCAAAGGTCAACCTTAGTTGTTGAACACTTTTCTTTTTGATATAGGGTGTCTCACCAGCCTAGAACTCACCATGTAGGCTAAGCTAGCTGGCCAGTAATCCCTAGGGGTCTACCTCTCCTCAGGCCATCAGCACTGGGTTTAATACCAAGTGCCGCTCTGCCCGGTTTTCTTTTTTCTTTTTTTTGTTTTTTAAACTGGGGTTCAATTTCAGGTCCCCTGATCTTGCATGGCAAGCACTTTAGCAACCAGTACCCTAGTAACTGAGCTATCCTCCTTCCTGTTTACTTTTAATAAAACCTTATTCACCTTCCCATCTATCCATCTACCTACCTACCTACTTACCTACCCACCTATCTATCATGTATGTATGTATGTATGTATGTATGTATGTATGTATGTATGTACGTATGAATCCATCCATCCATCCATCCTACCCACCCATCTATTGTGTATGTATGTATGTATCCATCCATCCATCCATCCTACCCACCCATCTATCTATTTAGTTTGTGTGTATGTTTGCAGGCAAACCTTGCATGTACCATGACATGCATGTGGAGGTTATAGGACAACTTCTAGCAAGCAGTTGGTTTTCCTCTACCAAGTGGGTCTTAGGGATCACACTTAAGTTGTCAGGCTTGGTGGTAGGATCTTTACATACTGAGCCACACCATCCCCTGCCTTCTTTTTTAATATCAGTTTTTACATGGGGAGGGGGATCCATGCTGCTTAGGTTGGCCTTGAACTTGTGATCCTCCCAGGTAGGTCTTCCATAGTCAGTAGGAATGCAGGAGTAGATTTGACTGTTTGAATACTTTCTGAAAAACATGTTGTCCAGTCTTGCATGTGCTTAAACTGCAAGCGGAATTCCATTTTGTTTTGCTTTTTTTTTAATTAATATTCTCTTTTTTGAGATAACCCTGACCAGTTCCCTGCTTTATCTTCCCATCACAAAGCTCTAGTCAGCTCCTTTTTTGATTCCTGTATTTCTCTCCTGAGCAGTCCTCTGTAGGCAGATTTTCCCCAGAATTGTTTGTTCACACCCTGCAGGTATGGTTGCCTGAAATTTCTCGGTCTACTAGGAAGGGGTGCAGACAGCTGGACTCAATACACCATGTACCTTCCTGCCAAACTCCCAGTTTAGGCTTAGGCCTGCTTATGACTTTATGAGGACCATGAAGCTGTAGCCATTACTTAAGGTCAGAGTTCAGTATTCCAGTAATGAGCCATTAACGATGGCTTCAGCAGAGGCAAGCTTTTAAAGCGGCAGGAGCCATAGCCAGCAGGGGTTATTTTAGGTGTACCTTTGTGGGAAATGACTGTTTTCAACTTGCCGGTGGAGGAAATCGTCATAACCTAATGGGAAAATTTTAAGCAACCTTCTCCTCAGCACCCTGCCTTTGCTAAGCAGTACCCCGAATCTATCCCCGAAGCACTTGGTGATGTTTCCACTTGTCAATCAGTCCTGCTGTCTACCCTGACTCCCACAGAGAATTCTCTTCCCTTTGGTCCAACTTTGAAGAGGCCTTTTATCTACTGTTTGCTTCCCGACTCATGACAGATATCCTAATTGCAGCTACTGTTTATCACTGTGGTTACGATCGGCAGCGACGGCTTTCTATGTGTGCACACAAACACGTGAATAAACATATCTGAGCCAGTCTTGAAATAAAGCTTTGTAAAGCCCCGGAATGCTTGGCTCTGACTTGAAGACAGTAGTGGGCAGAAGGGGCCGCAGAGAGACAAGACTGTTCCACCTTAGAGCAGCTGCTCAGCTGCACCTTTAAACTTACAAAGGGAGCACTTAGAGCTAGAGGGGGGAGCTGTGGCAGCAGAAACTGGTGGATATAGACACACACACACACACACACACACACACACACACAGAGCTCGTGCATATGTGCGTGTGTGTGTGTGATGGAAACCTGCTAGCTCATTTGACCTAGAGATGACTCTCAGTAAGGTTGCCCCAACTATGCTTCTACAAGCAGTGGTGTGATGAACGTCTCCCACTGACAGGTTAGGGACCTTTACAGAGCTCCGAATAGCTCTGGGAGTTCTAAAGGGAGGCTTACTAAGACAGAAAGTAAACAACCAGGCAGTGATCACACAGCCTGTTACCCTAGCACTCAAGAGAGGTAGCTCTCTGAGTTTGAAGCCAGCCTCCAGTTTCAGGAGAGCCAGAGCTACACAGAGAAGCCCTGTTTCAAAGAAACAAGACAGGAAGTAAACAATTCATAAATCTCAGAAATCCCTGAAACACACCAGATTCATAAGACTTTTCCCTCGCCAAGGTTCTGAAAGCAGTAAAGACAGAGGTGGAGAGAGACTCTTTGATTTAAGGAGCTACAAGCAAGTCATGGAGAGAGCTCCAACATCTCAGCTTTGATGAGTTGTCACCCATACTGGGGTGGGCTTTCTGTGACATGACTGCAATTGAGTAATCCATGTTCCTGTAAGTAACCCCAAGAAATTTATTGATTCACTCAAAAAAAGTTGGACTTCTGTGATAGTGTTTCTTAGCTTCGCTGTGGGTAAGCAGACATTGGTTCCTGTCTCCCCAAGAACAGCAGCATACACCACTCTCCACGCACGCAGACTGTGCACAGCAAATGTACACGTGATCACACACACAAAAAAATCTTAAAATAGAATCTGTGAGAGAAATAGATGTGAGAGGAGGAAAAAAGACAGGAAGAAACTGAGGTTCTAATGAGGTGGTGTCTTAGTCATGGTTTCTATTCCTGCACAAAATATGACCAAGAAGCAAGTTGGGGAGGACAGGATTTATTCAGCTTACACTTCCACATCACTGTTCATCACCAAAGGAAGTCAGGACTGGAACTCAAGCAGGTCAGGAAGCAGGAGCTGATGCAGAGGCCATGGAGGGATGTTACTTACTGGCTTGCTTCCCCTGGCTTGCTCAGCCTGCTTTCTTATAGAACCCAGGTCCACCAGCCCTGGGATGGCTCCACCCACAATGGGCTGGGCCCTCCCACCCTTGATCACTAGTTGAGAAAATGCCTTACAGCTGGATCTCATGGAGTCATTTCCTCAACTGAGGCTCCTTTCTCTGTGATAACTCCAGCTTGTGTCAGGTTGACACAAAACCAGCCAGTACAGGTGGTTGGTACGTCAGTATCACAGTCACTTGAACCACTGCTTAAGCAGCAAATCACCAATAGACCTGAGGGGAGACCCAGGAAGAAATATTGGAATAAGGAGGGCATAGAATTCTAAAGTGACACATGGTAAGGACTGGAGGCAAGCCACAGCTCTCCCTACAATTAGTACCATTATGGTACATGCAATAATTCATTACATTCACCTATCAATGAAATGACCTCATACATACACACACACACACACCCTAAAGAGATGGCTCAGCAGTTAAGAGCACTTTGCTGCTCTTGCAGAGGACCCAGGTTTGGTTCCTGGCACCCACGTAGCTGTAAGAGCAGCCTTCTCTGACTCCAGGAGATCCAATGCCTTCTTTTGGCCTTTACAGGAACCGGGCATTAACATAGCACACATAAATACATACAAGCAAACACTCATATGCATAAAGTCAAATGTACACAGTAACCCAGATTAGAAATAGTGGGTTTTATTTTGTTTGTTTTGCCACAGTGAAGGATCTGGTTGGCTTAGCTTCTCATAAGGTGATCAGGCTAACATTGTTCATCTCGGACCAATCATGCGGAAGGTGAAAACATTGGGTCCCTTGCCCTGCAAAACTCCAGTGTGGTTTCAACACATGAAGAGAAAATGCATAATGGGGTGTGTGCTGCAAGAAGTTGCTGGCACAGTCCATTTTCATCAGGAGATTCTGGACCCCAGAAAGTAGTCGTGGAGTCGGGTTGTGTCACCACTAACCTCCAGAAAGGTCTGTGTCCTAAAGTGAGCATAATTTAAGAAAGCCCCAATGATACCAGGGTAAACATCTGTCTTTATTTCTATCTCCCCCGCCCCGCCTGTGGATGGGGTGGAGGGTTGGGGAGGGAACTCTCACTCACTTCGAGATCCTAAAGCAACGTTGTCTCACTAGTTCGTCACTATTTCAAAAGTGGGTGTTGGGTGCTCTAGTAGATTTGAATAAGAATGCAACTGTGTTAAGGCTCAAGTCAACACCTCTGGATCCAGGAAGCCCAAGAAGCCAAGGCAGTTGGGTTGAAACAGGTTTAAAGCCTAGCCTGGGCTACACAGCAAATACTAGGACAGCCAGGGCCAGGCAGCAAGCCTCTGTCTTAACAACACCCGAAACAAACTGCATTTTGTGGGGTAAGAAGATGGGTTTTGCCAGTGTGTTTGCCTTTTTTTGGGTTTCTTTCAAGTACTAATGCATACAGTGGGTTAAAGTCTGTGAAGTGATTACTGGACAGCAGCCAAAATATTGAGACACGCCATAGCTCCTGGGAATGAGTACTGAGAAGGTGCACCCAGGCACTGCCTTAGGGTTCAAGGTGAGGGAGTGGGAGAGTGTGCAGGGGGACTTTTGGAGAAAGCTAAGAGGTACTGCAAAGCCAGAACACAGTCGTTCACACCAGCTTAAGAAGTGCCTTTCCCAGAAGCCCAGTAAAAGAACGTGTTCTGAGGAGCTGTTTCAACCTGTCCACACCCTAGGTGACTTCCCCACAAAACGAGCAAATCCTGGGTCAAAGTGATTGGCACGCCGTGCGTCTTTGGCTCCTCAAATCCCAGAGCACGTGCCCACCGGAGCTGTTTTAGGTGTGGACACTACATGGACGCGGATCAAGTTTGGATCGGATCCACTCCGAATCGGACCGCCCTAAGAGTGGGCTCGGCGGGCAGGTCCGCTGTCAGGTTCCGCGAGGGACCCGCCCGCGCGCCCCTCCAGCCAGTCCGGGGTCACGCTGCCCGCTGAGGTGCCCCGCCCGGCCCCGCCCGGCCCCGCCCCGCGCGGCCCGGCCCCGCCCCGCGCGGCCCGGCTCTCACACGGTTACTCGTGTGACTGACACGGGCCGGGCGGGCTGGAGGAACCCCGAGGGAGGAGGGAGCCAGAGAGCGGGCCCGCCCGCTCCACACCGCCAGCCTCTCCTCCTCATTGGCCACAGGCCCGCGTCCATCACCCCCAGGTGGCGCTCGGATTGGCGGAAAGCGCACTTCTAGAACGAGGAGGGCAGAGTGACTTCGCGGGTCTCCCGCGGCTCCTTTTCTCCTCCCCCTGCTCAACGTCCACCCACCTCTCCCCACCCCCATCACTTACCCCGCCCGGTGCGCGACAGTGTCCTTAGAAGACTCATTGGGCCAGGGGCGAAGCCAGCCACCTAGCGAGCCTCACCGCTATTGGTCTATGATCACGCCCGTCACGGCGGCACGCCTTGCCATTGGGCATCTCGCCGCGCTCCCGCCCCGCCGCCTCCTCCCTCGCGGCTCTCCCCGGCCCCCTACCCCTCCCGTCCCGCCGCTCCTTCCCGGTCCAGCTGGGCGGGGACTGCCCTAGGACTCTTTAAAGTCTGTGAGTCACTGCACAACCTATCAATCCAATTAAATGTCTTGAGCGAGCTGAGCGGGCGGTGCTCCCCGCCGCCGGCCGCCCCTGCTCTCGGCGCCCCGCTATCCATGGCTGGCTGGCTGTACTCCTCCTGGTGCGCCCTCCTCCCGCATCTCGCCAGCCTCGGCAACTTCCCCTCAGCCAGCCTCTGCCCCCAGGCCGCCACGGCATGGGCTAGACCCCGAGCCGCTTCTTGCTGTCTCCCGTCCAGTCCGCGCGCGGTCTCGCTCCTTTAGTCGGTCTCGCTCGTCCCCGCCGTTTCCCCGACAGTCAGTCCATCACTCGGTCGGCTTTCCTCCGCGGGGCAGCGGTGGAGGACCAGCGGGCTCCGTAGGAGCGGGCGCCCCCACCCCGCTCCTCCTCCCGCTCCTCCTCCCGCTCCTCCGCGCTCCCACTCGTCGGGATCCCCGTCCCGCACCGAGGGACGCGCCGACTGACGTCCTCTTCCCGCGGCCGTACGACCCGCCCGGGGGCTGGACCCGGCGCCCACTTCTTCGCGGAAGGTGAGTACGGAGTGGGGTTTTGGGTGGGGTGATCTGAAAAAGAAAAAAACGTGGTGACCAGGCCACTTTTGGGAAGGGCAGGGATCAGGTTGTGGCTGGAGGTTCCTGGTTCGGCGTGGATGTGAGGAGGCGACTCCCTCCTTCCCTCTCTAGGTCCCCCCCCGCCCTTGATACCCCCCTTCTCCTGTCTTGCTGTACATGTAGGTATTGCCAGACTTCCACCAGCGGGGCATTATGCCGCCTGTAAAATAATTGGTGCTGGCATGCTTTCTGTCTTTTGAATGCCTAAGTGAGCAGTAATAGTCTGCGATGTGATCTGATAGACTGAGTGCCCTGCAGAAAGTTTAAAATGCCTAATGGGGGCACATTTTCTTCTAAATTGAAGTTAACTTTCACTCAATAAAGGCAAAGCAGAAGGTGTTTGTAATTTGAATGCATGGCGATAGAGGAGAATACTGGTTGCCTAGTGGCATTACTTAGCGCTTTTATTTTGAAGCAATTTTATGGGTTTTCTTCAGAAAAATGTGAATTCAGTATTAAAGGTTATGAAGTCTGTTGGAAGAGAGCAGGTAGAATAGGAATCCAGCATGATATGTCCACTTCGGTTTTCCTTTGCTCTAGGGAGGCATTGCAGCGCAGAATTTTGTCTTTCTCTGTCACTGGATGCAGTGTAGAGCTTTATGTACACAAGAGCAGTTTAGAGGTTGTTTCTTTGGGTTATATGTCTTTTTTGTTCTTGACTACTCTTTAAGTGACGTTATTCTACAGAATTTCTTCAGTTTTTTAATTTGCTTTCTCCATCTTAAGTGCCTCTAGACTACAAATACCCACCCCTCCCTGCTTCATGCGAATGGATCTTTAACATTTATTTCGAGGTGAAAGAATGGTAAGAAATGGTTACTCCAAATTGGCTTCTGAGGTTGCTGTTTCAAATTCAGTCATTTTAAGTTGATATTACCCTCTTGAAATCGAGTTCTGCACTAGTCGTCCACAAGATTTAAATTAGGCCAAACTAAACATATTTTGAAATATTAAAGTACACCAAAGACCTCTTGGTAGTTCATTTTCTTCTTCTCTTTCAGACTAACCAGAATAAGTTGTTACTAAATTTAATTGTAAAGAATAGACTGTTCCTGTACTGAGATCTGCCAAGTTGCTACAGAAAGATTGCTACAGAGAGATTTCTTTTTAAAGAGCAGAAATGTGGTTATGATCAGTCCAAAGTGGTGAAGTTTAAAAGGCACTGAATGTAAATGCTGTTTTAAAGAAGTGCTTGTCACCAGCTTCAGAGTGTTTCCGGAAGACTTACACAACCTTTTGAATTGTTTAATACACTTACTATATGGCTTTTTTTTTTTTTTTTTTTTTTTTAATGAGGCTGAAGCCCCATAGTGCAGGGCATCCTGCAGTCTGCATTTAAATGTCACCAGCATCACTCCCATCTCTGGCTCCGTGACCATGGACAAATTTAAAATAATCTGGACTGTAGTGGTTTTCTTGGGTTATTTCTCCAGAAAGGCTCCTCTTTAAAAGACCTCCCCTCCCCCCAGGGATTTATAGAATGCTTACCACAGACAGTACTGTCGCTGGAAGACAGGTGTCTGTGTGGAATTTGAGAGTGAAGTCCAGGGGCTGAAGAGACTGCTCAGTTGAATGTCTGTTTTCTGAATTGAGATTCTCAGTACCCACAAAAATGTGTCAGCCTTCCTGTAATCCCAGCATGGGGGGGGGGGTGGAGACAAGGATTCTTGGGGGCATACTAGCTAGTTAGACTAGCCAAATTGGCAAGCTCTGGGTTCAAGCAAGAAACTCTACCTCAATAAAAGATGGGGAAAGAATGCAGCAGGTACTTGATGTTAACCTGTGACCTCTGTGCAAGTGCATGTGCACCTGTAAAAATACGTGAATACTCAAACATTCACATGCACACATACACATGCACCCATGCACACACTCACAAGCACACATTCATATGCACACACTCACAT
Organism: Micromys minutus; assembly: GCF_963924665.1. Lineage (NCBI taxonomy): Eukaryota > Metazoa > Chordata > Mammalia > Rodentia > Muridae > Micromys > Micromys minutus. Next base: position 43,569,492 of record NC_137969.1, read on the forward strand.
TCACACACCACATGCACACACTCACATGCACACACTCACATTCCCACACTCACATGCACACACTCACATACACACACACACATGCACATATTCACATGCACACATACACACAGGGAAAAGAGTAAAGCTCCGGAACCAGGCTGCAAGTGCTCATCTGCCAGGGAGACTGATGCAGGAGGATGATCTGAGCCCAGGAGATGCAGGCCACAGTGAGACTTTTTTTTTTCTCTCTCAAAAACAAACCAAATAACCAACCAAACAAGCTAAAACCAAAACAAAATGAAAAGAGAGGGTTCTAGAATCTGGTCCTGAAGGTTCAGGTCTCAGTATTGTGTGCCCTTGACCAAGTTACCATTAGTTATTTCATCTATAAAACATGAACAGTTGCAGTACCTGCTCCATGTTGTTACGATGAGAACAGATAAGTTAATATGTGCAGAGATTTTGACGTGTTTGGTACACCTTCCCAAATTTAGCTCATTTTTTGTTCCTTATATACAGGTGATTTTTTTTTTAAAAGAAGTTTGTTTTCCTTATTGCACTAGGCAATCAAACCTAGGACCTTGTCTATATAAAAGTAAGTGCTCCACCACTGACCTGTATTCTTAGCCTTAGCATTATATTTTTTATGAAGATAATAGTCATTGCTGTTAATAAAAGAATACTTTTATAAATATGCCTGATGTTTGAACTAGAGTTTTATGCAACTTAAAGGAAATTCTATGATTAGAAGCCAGATATGGTGGTGCACACCTGTAAGCCAGTAATCCAGAGGTCAAGACAGGAGGATTCCTGAAAGTTTAAGGCCATCTTTGTCCACATAGAAAATTCTGTGTCACCCAGGACCTCATAACAAGACTTTATCTCAAAATCCCCTCAAAAAAGGCTAGATATAGGTCACTTGTTAAATCACTCGTAAGTGTGAGGACCTGAATTTGAGCCCCAGACCCCACAGACCCCACATTAAAAAGCTGGTTCTGGTGTGCTTGGAACCGTAGCACCGGAGAAGAAGCAGCAGGCGCTGTTCTTTGGCCAGCCAGCTTAGCCTACTTGGCAAGTTCCAGCCCAGTGGGAGAGGTTGTCCCAAAAACAAAGTAGAGAGTACCTAAGCAATGATACTTGAGGTTGACTCTGATTTCTGCATGTATGTGCATACACGTTCATGCTCACCTGCACATAGGAACATGCACACACATACACAGGAAGAAAGGAAGGAAACTCAGTTATTGGGCAAGACATACTGTATATGCCTGTTACCTTGGCACTCAGGAAGCTGGGGCCAGATGATTAGAATTTAAGGGCTAATAGGGACAATACAGGGTGACATTGCTTTTGAAAAGTGGCTTCAGTTTTTTGGATGTCTACACTAATTTTTTTAAAATTATTTTAATTTTGAGATAAGCTCTCCGCCTAGTCCAGCCTGACTGGCTTCAAATGTGCTTAGCCTCCGAGCATTAGGATTACACATGTGAAGCACCATTTTGGCTTTCTTTCATTTAAATTTGCATAGTATCAAGTGCCTGCCTCAGTTACAAGATTGTTGTAGAAATCACATGACTGTTGACACCTGTGGTTTTCTCCTTCCTTAAACAGATCTGTAAAGGTAGTAGCATTTCATTTCTGAGTTCATTGCCGGGTGCCTAGCAAAGCACCTGGCATATAAAGAAATGAATAACCATGTGCAAGTAATTAAACAGGTTTTTCAAATTGTTTATGAACAGTTGAATGTACCTTAAAGTGTGATACTTAGAGAATACTATTACTTTTTGAACTAAATTTTTATTTTATTTGTCCAGTATGGTGGTTCACACCTTTAACCCCAGCACTTGGAGGGGGTTATTTTTTACTTTAATTTAGTGCTTAGAGAGTAAATAAAATTTATAATTTTTTTCTTTTGCTAATGGTTTTTATTTTGAAGACTAAATTAAAATACTCTGAAACGGCCTATCTGATATCTTCCTCTGTTACCTGACATGTCCAGTTCTTCATCATGGCCTTTTCTGACTTGTAAGTTTTCTATCACTAAGTTGAATGTTATTCTTCATTAATGTGAACCGTTCAGATTAGATTTTGAATGTGTCAAATGGTGATCTGATATAATTCTCTGCTTTGGGATTAATAAAGAGAATGCATGAGTCTTACATAGCATCACTTCCTCAAGGACTGAAGCTTTGCTTCTGTTTCTATTCAGGAGTAAAAGTCTCGAACAGTCATAATAATAATTAGCTGCATAGTTTATGGAAACTTGTTATTCGCTGTGCCCTCTGAAGTCATAAAATGCATGAATTAAAAGAAGGATCTTCATTTACAAAATCAGGAATATGACTGAGTTTTATAACTTTGTAAAACTTCCTTGAGGTAAAACCTCTTGAGGTATCTTCTATATCCAGGTAAGTCTGTGTATACAATCCTTTGTTTAATCAAATCATGCTGCATGGTTTAGATGACCATATTGCATTTTCATTGGCTCAAATAATCAACTTTTACAAAAATGTCCTCCTTTTTAAGACAGAACCAGTTCTCATGTGTGGGCCAGACAGTGCTGAAGCCTGTGGTCCTCCTGCTTTGACCTTCTGAGTGTTTGGATTATGGCCTTGTAGCCATCTTGCTGTTTATGTACCTTTTCTTTTACTGTTTTGTGTAGCCTTGGGTGGCCTGGTACTCACACTCTGGACCCCACCTGTCTTGAGCTAATGGCAGTTCCTGTTATCCTCTAACATGCACTGACTACAAGCCTGAGCCACTGTGCCTGGCTTTGGAATGCAATTTTGTTTTGTCTCAAGATGGGGTTTCTTTATGTAGAGCAGGCTGGCTTCAAACTTAGAGATCCATCTGCCTCTGCCTTCCACGTGTTGAGATTAAAGGCACGTGCCACCCTGCCTGGCTGGAGAGATGGCTTAGTGATTAAGAACACTGGTTGCTCTTGTACAGGACCTGTGTGCAGTTCCCAGCACTGACAAGATGGTTTACAACCATCCCTATCTCCAGTTCTCAGGGATCCATAGTCTACTGGCCTTTGTTCATGCAGCACACAGGCAAGCATGCAGGCAAAACAGCCACACAAAATATAAAATAAATTTTAAAAGAAGTATGGAGGCCAGTTCCATTCCCAGTATCACTCCTCACCCCACCCCACCCCCACCAAAAAACAAACAAACAAACAAACAAAAAAACCTCTAACTATACACCTTGGAGAGGAGGATGGCTCAGCAGTTAAGAGTGCTGACTGCTCTGGAGGACCCGAGTTCAATTCCCAGCACCCACAAGGCAGCTCACACCTGTCTATAATTGTCCAGTTCCAGGACATATGACATCTCATACAGACATACATACAGGCAAAACACTAGTGAACATAAAATAAAAATAAGTTACACACACACACACAGATAGATAGAGATAGATAGATAGATAGAGAGAGAGAGAGAGAGAGAGAGAGAGAGAGAGAGAGAGAGAGAGAGAGAGAGAGAGAGAGGCGCTGGCTTAAAATTTCTTGTCAAAACAAAAGCAGAGAGAAACTTGAAAGCCAAAGAAAATTTCATGTGTTACTTCCTTTCAAAGGGAGGACTTGGCTTTGGGACCTTCTTTTGTAGTCATTCATATTGTGCTGTTTGAATGCCGTGGAATATTCTCACTGCAGAGTTGAGCGGCTTGACGGATTTACCCTATTCCACTTCTCCCACTTTGTTCCTTTTATTTAGGGAACTGGACAAGGGCATGTGCCGAAGGGCTGCACTTTAAAGATTGCCCGCATTGCCTCTGAAAATGAATAGCAAGTCTTCACTATTGTCTTTGTTGTAGGTTTTCTTTTTGTTTTAAGACTGGGTCTCATGTGGCCCAGCTTGGCCTTGAACTCTTGATCTTCCTGCCACCTTCTTCCAAGTGTTGGGATTGCAGGAGTATAGCATCTAAGAGCCTTTAAAAATTAGAAGATTAAAAACCAGGCATTTGGGAGGCAGAGGCACGTGGATCTCTGAGTTTGAGGCCAGGCTGGTCTACAGAGCGAGCTCCAGGACAGCCAGGGCTACAGAGGTCAAACAAGGAAACAAACAAATATAAAAAAATAAACGTTAGAAGGTGGCTAGGCCTGGTGGCACATGCCTTCAGACCTAGCACTTGACAAGGGGAGGAAGGAGGATCCGGAGTTTCTACTTGGTGTGTTCAAGGTCAGTTTGGGCCTCAGGAGATCCTGTCCCCAAAAAAATAGGCTTAGAGTTTGCCTGTTCTATAAATTTGTCAGAATTCAGCCTTACTTTTTCTCTAATTATTAGCAGTTATCAAAGCCTTGTACTGTTCAACTTTCAGTGTGAACGGGGAATGTTAGTAGACTCAGTATAGGACCTATTTAAACAAGCAAGTCCTACACAGAAATGTTACTGGGTCTAATCAGTATTAAGGATTGTGAGTACTAATCCCCCAAATGTGAGTTTTTCTTTTTCTTTTGTTAATATTTATTTATTTATTGAGCACACTGTAGCTGGTGTCTCAGACACACCAGAAGAGGGCATTATCAATCAGATCTCATTACAGATGGTTGTGAGCCACCATGTGGTTGCTGGGAATTGAACTCAGGACCTCTGGAAGAGCAGTCAGTGCTCCTAGCTGCTGAGCCATCTCTCCAGCCCCACGTGTGAGTTTTCTAAGCAGAAAAGTTTTCTGACTGCTGGGACTGACCTGTGTGCACTCTGTGCACGCTCAACACAGGCTCTGCCCCTGAGCTACATCCCCAGCCCCAACAAAAGAAGCAGCTCCTTTTGTTTTACCATTTATTTTTAATTACCTGCGTGTGCGTTACTTTAGGTTTGTGCATGTGAGGCTAGAAGCCTTGGATCACCTGGAGTTGGAGGTACAGGCACTTAGGAACTGCCTGACATGGTGCTGGGAACTTAAGTTGTTCTTAACTGCTGAGCCATCTCTTCAGCCTGCTCTCTGGAATCAACTTAAAAAACAAAACTCCCAACAGCTTACCTGTTTGTTCAGCAGCCACTGGACTGAACAACTTCACCCATTTTCTGCTTATGAATTTAAGATCCATATTTCAGGGTGATTTGTGTGCCAGTCTGAGTAGACCTTTGACACTGAATGCTTACTTTTAATATCGTAAGTAATCAGAAGAGCTCACCTTTCAAGTTGTTTCCCACAGTCTTTGTTGAAGAGTTGTTTTTAGTTTTCTTACTATTTCCAAATGAGTTTGTACAAATGTGTGTGTGTATGTGTGTGCATGTATGTGTACACATGCAAGAGCACATATGTGTGCTTGTGACGTCTTTCTGAGTTCTTTTTCTTGACCATAGTAATTTTTCCTTCAGCTCTCTGTGCATTTGTCAATGCAGAACACAGAGTTGGGGCTTTTATTTGTTTTAGACTGCTATATTGGACCAACGGAAAAGCCTTTTCTATAGAAAGATTTTCTTTGTTTTATGGAAAGATGAGCATTGCTCAATTTAAAGGCCGAGATGTAAACCTAAGACACGGCTCACAGTCAGTATAGGAGAGAGGGGGCAAGAGAAAAAAATGTTTACATCTTTATTATTTACTGATTTTTCTCTTAATCTGTCTTTTTTTTGGGGGGGGTGCTATAGCCTTTTTTCTTGCTGATGTTACTGTAAAGTGTCTCAAACACGGAGCTTTGTTTTGCCCCATGCCAAGTGATTGGTGAGTTTATAAGCAGCTTTCTTTTGTGTGTGGGGTCTGCCCCAACCATGCTGAGGGCAACTTTCCTGAGAAAGTCACTGCACAGGGAGCTGCAGCTCCTTTTGTTTTGTTTTTAAACTCTTGAAATCATGTCGGGACATCAGACCTCAGCCACTGTGAAGTTTTCCAGACTCACTTTGTTGCATGATTAATGTCCCCGCTGAAGTCACATCAGTGTTACTGTCTTCATTGGCTTTAATTCAAATGAAATGTCCCCTTTGGGTGAACTGTTGTTTTGATTTTAAGGGTTCTTTTACCTAGAAAAATCAAAGCGTAAAAGTGAATGCTTTTTTCTTTCTTTGTGATCCTGAAAATCAGCCCATAAGCTTACGAAGCAGATGCCCTGCCACTGAGCTATACCTCCAGACCTAAATATGTGTTTCAAAGTAATATGTCCAAAAACATCTCGTGAGTAAAAACAATTTCCCAAGGACCACAGCCTTTGGTTTAGTAGGAATATTTACTGATTTCTCAAACGTTTTGACATTATTCGGACATCACAAGTCAGAAGTCTGTAAGTCCCATTAAATAAAACAAATAGGTCTTCCTTTTGAGACAGGGTCTCATACACAGTGTTGCCCAGGCTGGCCTTGAACTTGCTCCTAGTCAGGCTAATCCTGACTCCAGATCCTGCTGTGTCAACCTTCTCAGTGAATGCAGGAATCATAGATGTGCACCAGCAGGCTGCCAGACTCTTCCTCCTGATTTAGAAAACAATCTGCTGCTACTGTTAAATTTTAATTTAATTTATCTTTAATTTAATTTAATGTGTACAGGTATTTTGTCTGCATGTACATCTGTGCACAGTTTGTATGTCTGGTGCCTGTGAAAGCCAGAAGAAAGCATCAAATCCTTTTGAGTTGGAGTTATAAATGGTTGTGAGCCACCCTGTCAGTGCTGGGAATAGGACACAGGTGCTCTGGAAGAGCAACCAGTGCCCTTAACCGTTGGGCCATCTTTCCAGTCCCTGTTGTACATTTTATTTGGCTCAAATAAAATTAGACACTGTTTTCTGGAGTCCCTAATGTGGGCCCGAGAGGCAGTGTGGATTGCAGGGAGGAGAATAAGGGCATATTCCCATTCTGGAAACCAGGTTCCAGAGGGTTTGGGGAGGTGGGAGCTCGGTAGCAGCCACAGTTTGCACACTGGTGGAATGACAGCAGGAAAGAATCTTACTGTGGATTTCATGTCCTTTGATTTTGTATAAAGGGAATCCCAATTCTGACCACAAAATCCATTTGACTAAACAATTTATATTCAGATTTGAGTTGAGACATCAAAACATAACAATGTCAGTTTCTCCCAGAAATCATGAATCTTCCTTATTTATTAACCTGGAAAACTTTATGATAACCATGGTCTGGAATGTTTCCTAGATTTTTATTGGACTTTTTAAGTTGTTTTCTCCTGTCCCTTTGTTTCCTTTGTGACCAAGCCTGGTAACAGTGGATGTTTCACAATGGGAATATAGTTGTCCCAGCAATATTTAAACAATTAACAAGAGAACCTTGAGTTTGTTTTGCCTGCTTACAGTGAGAGCTAAGGCTTTGTTTCAGTGACTGTAGTTTTGTAATTTCCTACACAAATGAAACGATTAGTGTCTGTTCCATCTGGGATAACAAAGTAAATATACCTACGTTTTATAAAGTAGCATTACATGTAGTGATCATCGTGAGTTCTTGCTTCATATTTCCTAGATCAAATGGACCTGCGCTCACTGGAAGTCCTGGGTGGCCTTCTTGGGAATCATCCTTCCGTAGAGTTTAAGTAACATTGGTTAGAAGGCTTTTGTGTCTTAGACAAAGAATAGTCTCTTCTGCAGTGACTGCACAGACTCTCAGTAGGGAAGCGGTGAAAAATGGAGCAGGCCTCACTGTCCCCAAGGGAAGCAGAAATTGCACCTGTGAACAGAGTTTATAGACACAGTTTGGATATATTTTAGGTTCCTGAGTCAAAAGTAAATACATAAAAAGCCCACTGCTGGGAACCCTTGCAACATCAGTGAAGGTACTGTAGACATGGGAGTCCCTGAGGAGGATGAACAGACAACCCTTCTGGCAGCTACTCAAGATACCTTTTCCTCAGTTTCGCCTAGAATAGCCCAGTCTGCCAGGTGGGTGTACCTATACCTAAATGCCTAATTTGGCTAACTTAAGAAGTCTGAGTATCTGAGTTTATTGCTATAATCTTTCTAAATTATTTTGCTTTGAAATTTAGCAGACAGGCCTGCTACCTTTTTTTATTTTTTTAAATGTTGTTATTTAGTGCTGGAAACTGGACCTACGGCCTTGTGAACTCTAGGCAAGCACTCTTCCATTCAGCAGCGTTCTAGCCTTGGGTTTAAGTTCAAACACAATACTGTGTGACTGATTTTATTGAAAAAAAATTTTTTTTCTGAGTGTCTTGAAATGGTAACATTCTTTATTTTTAGACCACATATGTTTCTTTATTTGGAACTATGTCTAAGATAGGATAATATAATGCATTCTTGTCTCATAGATTTAAATTTGGGGATAAAAGTATAAAATCTCACAGTTTATCAGTTAATGAAAGTATTTAGACACTTTTGTGGAGACTTAGAACAACCCACAAAGAGTTTCTTTTCCTGCAGAAATTGTCTCTTTTACATCTGATTGAAATGCCCATCTAGCATAGTTATGTCCATTATCTGTTGTAAATGATTTTGAGGATATGAGTGTGTGCGCATGCACTCGCACACAGTGTACTAGATTGTAGCCTAACATGATGTTGTTTGATGCCTGTAATCCCAGCACTTAGGAAATGAATGCAGAAGGATCAGGAATTCAAAGTCAACCTCAGCTACATAGTGAGTTTGAGTCTAGCCTGGACTGTATGAAACACTGTCTGAAAACGAAAAAACAAGTCACATGTAGGTCAGTGGTAGCGCATTTGCCTAGCGTGTGTGAAGTCCTGGGTTGGATCCTCATTACCACCCATTGACCCTGTGGTGGTACGTGCCTGTAATCCACATCACTTGGATAGCTGAGATGGGAGGATTGAGGTAAAAAAACAACCCAGGAAAGACAGCAGACACCCTGTATCAAAATAAACAAATGTTTCCAAATTCAGTATTTTAAAAGCATGTTCTTATATTTTTGGTTGTGAGCCTAGCCTTTAGCAGCTGAGCCATCTCTCCAGCCCTAAAAGCATGTTCTTAATATATAATCAATACAACTTTTTTATTAAAGCCACCTAGGTTGTAAGGTACATTGTTATGACGACCTCTGTTATCAGAAGTTTTGTTTCTTTCTTTTCCCAACAGGATGTCATTGCTAAGATCAAGCAAGGAGATAGGGTCTTACTCTATAGCCCAGGCTGGCCTGGGGCTCACTATGTAATCCAGGCTGGCCCTGAGTTCTTAGTGTCCTCCGTCCTTAGTCCCCCAAGTGCTGGGTAATGTGTGAACAACCACACCTGTCTGTGAAGCATGTTCTGAGTTTGTGACGTTTTCGCTCTTATATAACTTGTAGTCATGTATGTTTCATACTTTGCCACACAAACACATTTTAAATAAGAAAGACAAATAGGACCGAGGAGACACGTAGGAATGAGTGTTTCCACTTCCTGTATTGGATGGACCTTGACTTTCTTCATATGTAAGACTCACTGGAGTATCTTTAAATAATTTGCACAAATTTGATTTTGGAGGCTGGAAGTTATGTGTTCTCCCAGGGATCCTTTCCTTACAGGTTTGCTGATCATGATTCATCTTTGACACAGAGATAAGAATATAATTTTAGTAAGGCTTCTCTGTTCTTTTTATTTTTATACTAAGAATTCTGTGGGAGGCTGGAGAGATGGTTCAGCAGTTGAGGGCACTGGTTACTCTTCGAGGGGACTAGGGTTTCCAGAACCCATATGGAGGTTCACAAGGTATTAAAGGATGCCATGCCCCCTTTTGATTTCTGTGGGCACCATGCGTGCATGTGGTGCACATGTGTACGCACAGGCAAAACACTCATAAGTGTAAAGTAAAACCATCTTTTTAAAAAGTATGTGTTGGGGGAAATGGGGGTGTTTGGTGTCTGCTTTTGTGTGCATGGGTACACATGCCCATGCATTCTTGTGTGGAAATCAGAGTTGGGTATCCTCTATTGCTCGCTCCCCTCCCCCACTTTCTGAGGCAGCGTTCTCTCACTGAGCTTGCCTTCTATGCTAGATGGTCTGGTTAGCCCCTCTCCCCAGATCTCCCTGCCCAGCACTGCGGCCCCCAGTACGGGGGTTCCCGACAGACAGTGCCTGGGGTGCTGGGGATCTGAATCTGATCTGGGGTGCTGGGTTTTATTGCTGTGAACAGACACCACGACCAATGCAAGCTTTATGAAGGACAACATTTAATTGGGGCTAGCTGACAGGTTCAGAGGTTCAGTCCATTATCATCAAGATGAGAACATGGCAGCATCCAGGCAGGCATGGTGCAGGAGGAGCTGAGAGTTCTACATCTTCATCCGACGGTAGCCAGGAACAGACTGAGCATCCTCAGGCAGCTAGGAGGAAGGTCTCCAAGCCCAGCCCCAGAGTGACACACTTCCTCCAACAAGGCCACACCTTCTAATAATAGTGCCACTCCCTGGGAAGAGCATATGCAAGCCATCACATACATGAGATAAATAGCTTCATGTCTCTTAAAAATGGTCCCTCCCCTCCTTTCATTTCTCTAGATTGAATTGTACATGTTGGGCTACAGACTCTAGGTTTGTTTAAAGGAGAAGTAAATCCACCCCATCCTTCTACTCCAAGGCTTTTTTTGTTGTTTTTGTTTGTTTGTTTTTTTATTTATGGTACAAGTGTGGAGCCAGGGGCCATTCCACTGCTAAACCAGTGCACAGACTGCAGTAGCTCTTGTGTTACTCAGTGTGGGTTCTGGGCACGTTAATTTATTGTTGCATTTAATGCCTACATTGAGTTTGAAAGCATGGTTAACTTCCCATTGATTGGTCAGAATTTTGACTCGGGCACTTGGGCTGTCAGAGTGCTGCTGGGCCATGGATTAACAACCAGGCACTTTCTGCCATGTTAACAGAACACCTTCCAGCTACCCTTCCCAGGACACACCAGGAGTGAGATCCTGGCCTTGGTGCATCTGGAAGTTCCTAAGTAACTTGCATGTACAGACTCATTCTGTCTCAAACACTCTACCCTGGAGCTCACTATGTAGACCAGGCTGACCTCCTGAATGCTGGGATTACGGTATGTGCCTTCTTCCTACCCACAGACACACTTTAAATGTGAAGAAAACCTCCCTAGATGTGATGAACCTTCGGCCATATTTCTTTCTGCCTTGCTCTCTCCCACTTTCTCTGCAGGTTCTCATCGTCCTTGTGTTAAGTGGAAGTTCAGACATGACAACTGTACAGTCAGTTTCTTAGTGCAGCTCCTGAGAATAAGGACATTCTCCTGTGTAACCACAGTACTGTCTGCCCATCCATGATGATGAAGCAGAGGTGGACAAAGGACCTTGCTGGGATGTTGGGGGAGGGGGTGTTCTTGCTGTCAGCATTCTTGTTTGGTGCTGTTAACCGTATGTATCATTTCACACAGTTTCTGACTTCAGTATTGGATATTTGTATGGATAAGGTTTGGAAAAGAGTTGTTTAAAGTCAGGCTCTCAGATACACCAGCTGCTCTAAAGGTTGCCATCGAGCTGAGAATGCCCCTGAACTTCTTATCTTCCTGCTCTACCTCCCTGGGGGTGGGACTAGAGGTGTGCACTGTTGTGCTTAGTTTATTAAAGCGCCGGGAGTTGAACCTGGGGCGCCCTGCTTGCCAGGGAATCACTGGGTGGAGTTGTGTCCTCAGTCAGGTTTTGTTTTCTTAGACAGGGTCTTACCATTAGCTCAGGTTGGCTCCGGTGGCTCTCCTGACTCAGCTTACAGAGTGCTGTGGCTTTCAGCCAACAGTCCACAATACTACACTTGAATTCCTTCCGTCTGATGTTGGTCATTTCTGAGGTGATCGTCAGACCTTTCAAATTGTTTTTCACTGTAAATTGTTGGCAGTGCAGCTAGCAGTATCTCAGCTTTTCCAGTACAGAATTAGATGCACTTTGAATATTTGTTTTTTTATGACTAGAAAGAAAGTTTGAGTAAGGAATTCTCTGTTCAGTCAGCCACCGAACTGGAACCGAGTCTTATTAGCTATGTCTTTGAAGTTGAAGCGATTCAGGACTGCAGTCACCTATGGGTGTGAGCTCTGCTTGTTCCTGGAATCCTTCGTGCTCCGCATGTGGCAATCACGGAGTGTTGCAAGTGCGTTGTGACTTCCTAAGCACCACGCTTAGAGATGGCAGGTGATAGTCTGGCTGAAGTAATTCAGCTTCGGGATGTCAATTTGATTATAATTTCTGTGTTTTAGGTGTCCCTAGTCTTTTTGTGTATGTCTCTAATTGCTTTATAATTAGGATGTCAGATCGCTAAACATAAAGGAATCAAAAGGTCCAAATAGCCAATTTTAGAATTTGTGTGTGCACATGTGCATATGAACGCATACATGTGTGTGCACGAGTGCATGTGCATATGAACGCATACATGTGTGTGCACGAGTGCATGTGCATATGAATGCACACACGTGGAGCCCAGAGCATGGTTCTAGCTGTCTTTCCTAGTGGCCTCTCTCCAGTTTATTTTTCGTGACAGAGTTTCTACCTGAACTGGAGTTTATGTGTCCGCCAGGCCGGCTGGCTAGCAGTCCTTCTGTTCTAGTTCTGTCATGTGCTGGCTTTCTATGTGACTACTGGGGATCAAACTCAGCCTCTGTGGCCAGCACTCTGCTAAGGCCCTCTTTTAAAAAATTTTAAGTTAGGAAGGGGCACTATTAAGAAGGAGTGCGATGCAATTGGGAGGAAAGTACATAAGTAAATCAATGAAATAATATAATAATAATAATTAATAGAATAAGTGAAAGTGTGCATTAGTCTGGTTTGTGTTGCGTTGCTATTCTTCATGCCTGTTGGTGTTAATGTCAAGTTGACTGCTTTGCCTTACATAAGAATTTGTTTCTTTTAAACAAAACCTATGACTGGCTGGTACCTAGCTTACAGAGTGCTTGCCTAACATGCTCAATGCCCTGGGCTCAATACCTTGCTAAAAGATTAAAAAATTTTCTGTCTGAATAGGTAAATAAGACCAAACTCATAGACTTTGTACTGGAGACGAGTCTCTCCTCTGTAGTCATTGCCTCGTTCTTGATGTTGCCAATGCTCCTGACACCATGCTGCAGTCTGCCTTCTGTGTCACTGAGGACTTGCATAAGCAGCTGTGAAGCTGTGAAACTGGTTACAGCCACTTTAAAACGATGTCGATATTTCTGTGAAGGTTTCGGCATTAGTCACTGGGGTTCATCTTCAGGAGGAACTTGGGCGGCCATTGAGTAAGTTCCTTGAGGTGTCCTAGAACAGTGGCTAGTCTTACCTGTTGGAAGCGACCCTGGCAATCTTGAAGTGCTGCCATGTTTTCTGTGCTACTGTTGTTGTGTCTAACTATAAAATGAAGGAGGTGCTAATAACATTTCCTACTTATTTAGCAGCTTTCCCTCCCTGGCCAGTGTCAGGCAGCATCCCAGCCTGCTCTGTCTGTAATTCCTGTCATGTAATGTTGTATAAAACTCCACTTGTTCACTTCGCCTTTGTGCCCGCCTGCAATTTGTAAAGTAGCATTTGCTGTTTCCACTCCCATTTCTCAGATACTGGAAATAAAGCCCATCCCAGTTAAAGTATTTGGCCACGGTTTTGCTCCAGTCAGCCAGAGCGAGAGCAGAAACACGGAACTCCCTGGTCCCTCTTGTTGCTGAACAGTGCCTTCTCCCCTGTTTAGATCTCCTTAGAGGACAAGGAAGTGTGCTCCAAGCACTGATAGCATTCCCATGTGTCTTAAGTGGCAGCATTAGGGTTTGGATGAGCCTCTGAAGCAGGCTCATCCCAGGTATAAGCAGCTTCTGCTTCATGGTCTTGATGGGATTGCTCCCCCCCCCCCCAAGTGGTGGTGGGACTTGAAGGAAGTGATGGGCGGGGCCCGTTTTCCTTTTGCCCTTTTAACTGGTAGCATAGGTTGCTTTCTGTCAGGAAATTTTATGAATGGGCGAATGTTCATAAGCTATATTTTTCCTTCACAGTAACAAATGTAACAAAATCTCTTTCTTAGTGGACTCAGTACATGAGTGACTGCTTCCTGAATTGTATATAAACATAGCCCTAGCGACTCTTCAAACAAAGTTGTTATAAAACGTGATCACTAGACCAAAAAATATATATGTGCTTTGAAGTTTGTTCATAATTCTTGTTAGCAGAACTTGGAGGAGGGTTCTGTAAAGACCAGAATGTCTGCCTTAAGAAGTTTCCCCAAGATTAAATAAAGGATGAAGTTTGTGTGACAGTTCTCTACTTCTGAGTAACAAAAGTCAAAGTTGAGTTTTGATCAGTTTGCTTATCTCAGTGACACATCAGAGGTTAAGTGTGGTGCATACACGCCAAGAGATTTATTGTTTTAATGTCCCTGAATATGACTCAGTGTGTGTGCGCTCGTGCCACAGAGTTCATTCTTGTTTGCGTGCAGTCCAGGGAGACTGGCCATTGCCACCTTGGGCTTTGTCCTGGACACAGCAGCCTGGCGTCACCCCGGGATGTGATAGGACCCATCTTGGAGCCATGGAGGGCCTGGCTGTCTTCTGGCGCACACAAGCAAATGTAGTGCTGAGCAATTGGGTAATGTCAGAAATATTGTGGTGGCCCCTTAAAAGTTTTAAAGGTACAGTACTTGTCTTGGATTTTTATATATAGTCCAAACCACAAGCCAGCACAGCAAGTTAGACATTGGTGGTTATTCTTATTTTAGGAGTGTACCAATGACAGAAACTCAGATCCAGACCCTTGTTGTCTCTCCTACTTTTATTGTTACTTTTAAAATTTTTTGTTTTGTTTTTATAGTTTCTTTATGTATCCCTACTTGTTCTGGAGCTCACTCTGTAGACCAGGCTGGTCTCAGACTCCGAGATCCTCTGCCTCTGAATGCTGGGGTTAAAGTCCTGTACCACCACCACCCTTTGTTGTCTAGACTGGTCTCAGACTCTGGTCTTCCTGCCTCAGACCTCTGATGTTGGAATTACAGAGACTGCTATCATCACATATTGCTTTTTACTTGTTGAAAAACTTCTGTCGGACAGTAACTGTTAGTTGTTTGGTGCTGTGCCCTCTTCCATTTAAACTTCGAGAAGACTTACGCGGCTCCTCCCCACCATCTCCCATGCCCCCCTCGGACCCTGTCAAAACCTCTGTGCATTAAAACCATATACAGCAAGGAACCTGTAGGCACAGAGATAGCTTTGCTACTGAGTCTTCTGAAGCAGCATTAGAAGGCATGGCCTTAGGACAGGTGTGTCACTGTGGGCGTGGGCTTTAAGACCCTCTTCCTAGCTGCCTGAAAGTCAAGTCTTCTGCTGTTTGCCTTCAGATGAAGATGTAGAACTCTCAGCTCCTCCTGCACCATGCCTGCCTAGACACTGCCATACTCCCGCCTTGATGATAATGGACTGAACCTCTGAACCTGTAAGCCAGCTCCAATTAAATGTTGTCCTTATAAGAGTTGCCTTGGTCATGGTGTCTGTTCACTGCAGTGTAAAACCCTAACTAAGACAAGGACCTTATTGCTCATAAGTAAGGTTTAGAAGTTGGCATTTCACTTTGGGAGGAGGAAGCTGAAGGGCGCTGGTAAGGATGGAATTTGTTGGGGCTGGGGTGAGTTAGAGTCAGTAAAGTGCCTGCTGACAAGCAAGAGGAGTCAGGTTCAGATCCCCGGAACTCACATTTGTTTTTTTTCTTTTTAAAAATTACTTTGTGTGCATGTGCGTGTGCATGTGTGTGTGTCTACACGATTTTATGTACATCCTGTATAGGCAGGTACCCACAGAGGTCAGAAGGTGTTTGAACCCAAAGAACTGGATTTACAGAGAGCTGTAATCTGCAGGATGTGGGTGCTTGGAACTGAATTCTGTGGAAGATGAGTAATGGCTCTTAACCATTGAGCCACCTCTCCACGGCGCCCCCCCCCCACACCTTTCAAAAGAAAAGAGACCCTGTGGTGCTTGGAGTCTCTGACAGCGAAAGGAGGCAGTGGGTCCCTAGAGTTCACAGACTGCCTGTGGAGGCCCTGATGAGCTCCAGGCCAGTGAGAACCCCTGGCTCAGAAAAACAAAATCGGAAACAAACACAGAAACAGTAAAAACATCGAGAGTAAACCGAAGAGACCTTTTGAAAGGTGTTGATTAACCACAGTAAACTCTGCAGATTGCAGCAAGAAAGCCAGGACTCCCAGTTTACTTGATTTTGAGGTATATGTTTAGGGATTATAGAGTAATGTTGATTTTCATTTATCCTTAAGATGTTTTAAAATTCTATCCATTTAAAATGCAAATATAGGGCTCTGTTGTTAAAAAAGTGTTTTTCTAACATACACCAAGCACTGGGCTCTTTCTTTATTTCCACATAAAACAGGATATGGTAACACATGCTTATAATCATAGCACTAGAGAGCTGGAGGCAGGGGGATTAGAAGTTCAAGGTGCATAGCCAATCTTGGCTGAGACCCTTTCTCAAAAAAGGGAAAAATAAAAATAAAACAAACAAACAAACAAAAACCCCCCAAAACCCCCCAAATCATTAATTTATACTTTACTTTCAAAACTTAACTTTGGCACACAATAGGTACTCAAAATGCATTTAAATAAAGCTATCATGCTCATAATTTATTAGTAGTCTCAACTAGAATCTGTATACTAATTGACAGTATCCAAGCATTTTATAGTAAAAGATATATATATATCTTGCTGAATAACTTTACCAGAACCAAAAGGATTGTTTATTCTTCGTTTTATTTAACGGGGGTGTTGGGGGAAGGCTAGGTGGGGGCATAATTGTGCTCTGAAAGATGATACTACCAGTTTTTAAATCCATCGAGGGCTGAAATAGAGGCGAAGTACGCAAACCCGGCCCAGACAAAGAACACAAGTCACTGCGCACCATCTTCCACTTCTTTCTCTGAATGACAAAGAAAAGGAGCAGTAACAGCTGCCAGCCAAAGCCTGAGCAGAGACCCTGAAACTGTGGGGCGGCTGCTGCTGCTGCTAAGGGCCAGCAGCCTGCACCGTGCGGGTGGGGCGGGGCCATGCAGCGCAGCCTGGGGCTTTGTGTAAAAATGCCGATCCCACCTTGCTGGTGGGAGAACCCACACTTTTTCGTGTGCTCACAGGACCAGCAGCCAGGATCCGTCCCAGCAGGGTTTAGGTTTTTTTTTTTTTTCTTTACGACAGAGGGAAAAAAAAGATCCCTCAAGTGTTCCAGTTTATCATTTTATAGCAGTGGACATTTTCAGCTATGCATGCAATTGTTATAATTGTACACAAATAGTTCTGGGCGGAGGCCAAGTTAGATAACTGCAGTCAAGAGCCAAATGGTGCTTCCACTGTAATTCGGAAAGCAAATGATCTTGCTGTCTGATCCACACTAGAACACAGAAAAATGTAATCCTTAATTAAGACATTATCTTAAAACCGTTGAAAATACTATTTTTGAGAAAAAAATGTTACAAGTAACATAATGAGATTTGGAAAATTTGTGTTCTTTTTCCCACTTAGAAGTAGTATATGTTTGTGTGTGTGTGTGTGTGTGTGTGTGTGTGTTGTGTGTCTTGTGTGTCTTGTGTGTCTTGTGTGTGTGTGAGAGAGAGAGAGACAGAGGGGGAGAGAGGGAGGAAACAGCTTTCAGGAGTTGAGTGTCTTATTGGTGGGTTCTGGGCACTGAGGCTGTCAAACATGCACAGCAGTTGAGCTGACCCACCAAACACCTCCCGGGTCCCACTGCAGTGGTACAGTTTTAAGTGCTCTCAGGAGCTTTCTCCTGTGTAACACTTCAGCAACAAACTGCTTTGTGAAGTATTGCCTTTCCGTTTTAGAAATGAGATCCTAGGGTTCTAGATTTACAGCTTGTCTAGAACCACGCTGCTCCAGAATTCCCTCTGCTCTTCTAGGAACCAGCACGTGGATAACCCAGTCCTCTCTTCCAGTGTCAGAAAGCCACAGTCCCTTGGTGGCCATTTCATGTTGCTCACAGAAAGCACAGGTCTGTCAAGTGGCAGCATCTTAGTTCAACTTCGACCTTAACCACAGAATAAAAAGAGGGCCTATGTCACTTCCTGGAGTAAATAGTAGGACCATTGAAGGTTCTTATGTTGGCCAGGCAGCGGTGCTGCGTTACTTCAGTCCCATCACTTGGGAGGCAGAGGCAGGTGAATCTGAGTTTGAGTCTGTGGAGGTACAGCCTGGGCTCCGCAGAGACACTGTCTTGGAAACTTAAAGAGAAAAAAAGAGTTTTTATGTTTCCTTTTAGTGGTAGACATGAACCCAAGGCCTGCTAGGCAAGTATTCTACTGTTGATCCTCATTCACACTAACCCCCTTGGCTTTACAACTTTTTTTTGACATTTATTTTTACTTTATGTGTGTAAGTGACTTGTCTGTGCACCATGTATATGTGGTATATATGCCCGGTACTCACAAAGGCCAGAAGTTGTAGGATCCCCTGGAACTAGAGTTATAAACAGTTGTGGTTGCTGAAATCAGATTGAGCCATCTCTTTAGCCCTGATTTATTTTCTAAGTGTGTGTGAGTGTGTGTGTGTGTGTGTGTGTGTGTGTGTGTGTGTGTGTGTGTAGAAACTACAGTTCAGTACATGGGCTCTGGTAGGCCCACTCTCCCTCAGACCAGGTGTATGTCCTTTCTTGTAAAGGGGTCCTTCAGCGGAGTCTGCAGTTCTTGTCCTGGGAGCTAATTTTTCTTGAGCTTTCTGCAGGCATTCCTGTGAACAGGGAGCAGCCTGCTGTGTAGTTTAGGCATTGTGGGAAATAGCCCTGGTGCTAAGTGTGGTGGCCTAATTCTAGAACCTGGGAAGCTGAGGCAGGGGGATCTTGAGTTTGAGGTCAGTTTGGGTCACCTAGTGAGTTTAGGTTACCAACTCCTGGAACTGAGTCTGCAGCTGAGCCTGGCCTTGAACCTATGACCTTTCCTCTACCTCCTGGGCACTGTGATTACAGGCAAGTGCCACCATTCTCAGCTTTCAGTACTTAAGTAGAAAACCATGCTTGTGCGTTGTTGTCAAAGCTCTAACAATAACCTCTAATTCCTGCGAATGCATTGTTAAGGAACCAGTGTTAGGTGAGCAGTGTAGTCTTCAGGAGCTCTGGGGTGCCTCTCTAGGTGTGAGTGAGCACCCCACCCCATGGTTCTGTTGTACGAGAACACTTTGCCAACATCCTCACAGAATACCACATAATCCCACCCTATGTTTCTTGGTAGATTCTTCCAGAGTGGAACCAACAACATTGTGTAAAAAGGTCAGTCAGTGATTACACTGCATTACACATTCAGATATAAGTGAAATCAGGTGGGTTATACGTCCCTAAAACAGCATAGCATCCAATAGGACATATGGAGGAAGATGATTTCTCTTTAGAAACCAGTGCTTTATTTCCTGGCCTGGTTTAGCGAATGCTCAACTCTGTCTTGGTTTCTACTATACTGTAGTATGCAAGAGTAAAATGAGTAAGAATGGCTCCATAATTCTTATTCTTGAATACTTAGTCACCAGGACTTAGAACTGTTTGAAAGGATTAGAAGGATTAATAGGTGTGGCCTTGTTGGAGGAAGTGTGTCACTTTGAGGTGTCACAAAGGAGGGCTTTGAGGTTTCAAAAAGTCCATCTCAGGCCCAGTCTCTGTCTGTCTACAGATCAGGATGTAGCTCTCGACTACCATTTGCCTGTCTGCTGCCATGCTTCCCACCATGATGATGGAATGGCAGCAAGAATGATAGCCAACCTGTCTGACCTCAGCTGTGCTTGGAGAAGATACTCCTCACCTTCCATCTATCTCTGTAGCTGCACTGACAGACAGAAATGGAAGCTTGGCAGCCATGGCTGCAGGAACAGAGGATGCATGGGGGAGGGGAGGGGGGAGGGGAAGGAGGGTACAGAGGAGAGGTAGTCAGAGCCTGTGGATCTAACTGAAGCATTTAGATGGTCTGGATAATACAGTTAGGAGGAAGGAAAGGTTTCCTGAGCAAAACAGCAAGTATTGATCAGAACAGGAAAGACTGGTAAATGTGACTAGTATTGATTAATTTTTATTCATTGAAAAACAGATTGGGGAAAGTATTTAGAACCCATATAATAAAATAAGCAGCTTGCATTCAGAGTATCTTAAAGAACTACAGATGGGTGTGTCCTCACCATGAATGGAGAGAGGTTGACATACTCTCCTGGGTTAATCCTTATGCCGTAGTTTCTCTTGCCCTCTGATCTCATTTCACACTTAAAACCTATTACTGAGGACCTCAAAGAACTTAAACATGGATTATATCAGCTACCTATCATTTTAGCAAATAAAAAAATTAAATATTTTTCTATTAAACAATTGTGAGCTGAGGGTTGTGGCTTAGTAGAAAGGCTTGCCCAGCCTGTTCAAGGCCCTGGATTCAGTGCCTGTTATGGAAAAACCAACTAAAATACCATCACCAAGAAAATAAGATGTTGACGCAGACAGCGTTGTTGTTTGTTTGGTGTATATATACTTAGATCCAGCCCGGGACTCTGAGTATATCAGGTGCGTACTCCTCCACAGAACCACACCCCAAATGACATGGGGTTTTGTTGTTTGTTTTTTAAGAAAGAACTAAATTTCACCAAGACAGATCCCCCCCCACCCCGCCAGGTAGGATATTACTATGTAGTCATGGCTGGCCTGGAACTCACAGATAGTAACCTGCCTTTGCCTCCCAGTGCTGTAGTTAAAGTGTGTGCCACCCACCACTGCTGTGAGAATCATGCTGTTTTACTGTGGCAAATCTGTTAACTGCTCTGTAGAAGACAGCCAGACAGTCGTACCTGCTTTTCTATTCAGGCAGTTCTCTGGATTGAAGACCATGATGAAAATGTGGTTTCACACAGATACACAGTGAGAAAAAGGAGGAGGAATATTTAAACAACCTTTTCAGATAATTATGGATATACTTTTATACTCAATTAAAACTTGAAAGGTTGGTGCAGCGTAAGACCTGAAACCGGGTTCCTGAACTCTTAATTATTTATTATATTAGGTGTGGCTCCTCTTGAATATTGAATAGGGTTTTACATATAAATGACTAGGGAATATCATCCATTGATTATTTGAAAAGTACTGATTTACTGAGTTGTGCAGGATTTCCCACGGTTGACATTTTTGTTACGCAGCTCAGGGTGGCAAATACAAACTGTCCCAAAATCTCGTTTGCATTTGCAGGCCTGAATCGTATTGTGGCTGCCCAAACTATCTGCCTTAAGTCCAACCAACCACCGTGTACATGACTCTCATGCTGGTGAGCAGAAATGGCCCTTGCTCAGTGAAGGCCATCTGCTCAGAGCCGACCAGGGCAGGGTGAGGAGTGTGGGGCTTTTCAGGCTGGTGGTCCTTTGACTTCAGTGCTTGCTGCGCATGTTCCTGTTTATCATGTAGAACAGTTAGGATTTGGGCTCGACATTGGACAGTCACTGACGTGGACATGAAGGAATACTGTTGTGGTTCTTCGCCCTTTGCCCGTGTGAGGCTACAGCCCTTTTACCTACTCAAAATTCCTACTTTGGAAGAGTAATACATCAGAATTATGATCGTAGATAGTCTTGACTGTGCACCCCTTGAAGGAGTCTAGGGAGCCACCAGGGTCTGTAGCACCCTCAGAATGCTGCTTTGAGAACTACTGCCCAAGAACCTGCATGGCTGTTGTGCCCAAGGTCCCCACAGACTGGGTGGGGGCATGCAGGATTACATACATGCTGGAGGGTACATCTTAGGGTTCTGGTGATGCAGTGAATTTTTTCATGGAAGGAACATGTTTTGGAATAGGCAAACTATAAAATAATTTTATTCATTTCTAAAAAATTTTCTCTCTGTGTTATTGGGGATTCTTGTCACTTTGGTGAAGACCACCCACACAAACTAAACCAGTGAGCTCTAGGACCCCACTCCCCACACAGCCCAGCCCAGCACCCTTGCCTAGCTTGCAGCTACACTGGGATAATTCTTTTAATATGTGCACTCAAACTGTGAGCCACCCACCACCAAAGGATGAGAGGACACTCTTCATTCTTTTTCTTTCTTCTTCTTTTTTTAACTATTGGTTTTTGTTTGTTTGTTTGTTTTCAAGGCAGGGTTTCTCTTTGTTGCCTCAGCTGCCATAGAACTCACTCTGTAGACCAGGCTGGCCTCGAACTCAGAGATCCACCTGCCTCTGCCTCTGCAGTGCCTGGGTTGAGAGGGTATTCTTGTTGGGTGCTCAGGAGCCTGAGAAGGTCAGTTTTCCTCACAGGTCAGCTCCAGCATGTTGCTGTCATCTCAGCAATGGAGAGATGGAAGATAAACCTTTGCTCACACACCTCTGTGCAGACTGAAGGCCCTGTTGGCAGCTTAGAAAGTGTCAGTGTAGTCAGTCTAGTGTTTTCTTCTTTGTTATATAGCACAGGCTGACCTTGGACTTATAGCAGTCCTGCTGCCTCAGCCACCTGAGTGCTAATGTTACAGATAAAAGGCTCCACACTCACTTTTGTTTTGTTTTAAAGCTAGTAATTGCATTGTTAGGGGCTGGAGAGCAGGCTGCATGGGGGAAGAGTAGCAAGAGGACCCAACCTAGATCCCCAGCGTCTGCATAAGAGCCAGGTATGTCAGCACGTATTCGAAGTATTTGAAATTCCAGCAATTCTGGCCAAACTGAGTTCCAGACTTAGTGCAAGAGACTCTGACTCAAAACATAAGGTCGAGTGCTTTACTCGATGAGAATGCCTCCCGCTGCCTCTGGCTTCCACAGGGCTCAGGCTTGAACGGAATCACCCTTGGATAAGTAACAGCTGAGGCTAGTGCAGGCCCTGCATTTCACAGCCAGGGTCCAGATCACTTTCAGTGAGTACTTGCCTTACCAGCCCGAGCCATGATATTATTTGTAAGCATATGGTCTTAATCCGAGTGTGTCACAAGTCAAATATAACAGAAATCTAAATGAATCTCCTAATTGTGCTTTTCCTAATAGGGCAGTCTCTTACCCCAGTTTCCTCTTCCAGCCAGGCCCTGGGCTGCAGAATGGGTGTGGAGGATGGGAGGCAGCTTTGGTGAAACAGTTACCAAGGAGCAGACTCAGGAGAGGACTGTGTTCTAACACGCTGCGTCCTGCCCTCTCGCTCAGCACTGGAGTGTTTGTTTTCCCGGTTCCTTCTTGTCACATGCTAACTGATGTATGAATAACTGAACTGAATGATGTTCGGAGCAACATAGCTCTGCTTTTTTGTTGTTGTTGTTGGTTTTTGTTTTTATTTTTTTGAGGCGAGGTCCTGCTGTGCTCCCCAGGTTGGCCTCTTGCAAGTCCTTGGGCCTCAGCTTCCCAGGTACTGAAATTTTAAGCTTATACACTATGGTATACAGCCCAACACAAGGCTTTACCTTACAACAAAGAGGTTAGGTCATAGAACATGAGACAGAAGTGGGAATATACCACTTTCTAGCCCTGTGGCCTTTAGACAGATTGCTTCAACTTCCAAATTAAGTATTGTTTACCTTCTAAAAATAAGAATTTGTGTACCTACCTCTCAGAATTACCATTCAGCTTTTCCATCCTATACCTGGTGAACTCTTACTATGTAAACGATAACTCTTAGGTTACTGCAAACCAAAGGACAGCGTATTACCGATTTCTGCAGTGTGGACCATTAGTGCTTTGTCTGCATCCCGTTGAGTCTGTCCCCTGGAGCACCTGGCATGGAGATGCTGGGGGAAAGGACGGGTTGAGGTGGGGAGCCCAGGAGATGTAGAGCATCATATGGAACCAGGAAATGAGGGGTGGGACATTAATAAGGTGGGGGTAGGTGTTTTGCCGGCGGTGAGCCCTGTGCTCATTGTTGCTGGGACCAGAACTATTAATGAGAACCATATGTGCACATTGACTGCACTTTTAATCAACCAGAGACATTAAAATGGAAACAAATCACCATGTTTGGTCCCTCTAATCTGTCAGTCTGAACCATTTAACCATTTTCTCCTCCTTGGTGGCCTCTTCCTCCTCTATAGGGCCCCACATAGCAGACAAGCCTTGAACTCAATGTGTAGCCAAACAGGCCTTAAACTTGATCCTCCTGCCTTCGTTTCCCAAGGGAATTTCTATTAGTGAGATCCAGCAGCCAAGTTAATACCGAACAGTCAGGGCGGAGGACCTTCTGAAATATGTGTGGGCTGGAGGAAGCCTATTGTAAACAGCCGAGACCTTGCCTGTTCCGACTTCTACACCAATAGAATTCCACCTCCACCCCACCCCCACTCCTCATGTGTGTGGTCTACCTTCCTGATAACTGAGGGATGCAGGAGAGATGGTATTGTTAAAACTCTTAGGTAAAGAGTTTCATCACAAGTGGCTACAAAATGTCCAAGGTACCATGCAGGCCATAAGAGTTAATAGAAGGCCAGTGCAGAACATGTGGCCAGTGCCAGCAGGGAGTCCTTTTGAAGCATATACCTGTTGAACTGGATTTTCTTAGACTTAGTACTGTATACCTATAATTTCAGCACTGGAAAGCCCAAGGTCAGCCTGGGCTATCTAATAAGATCCTGTCTTGAAACACCAAAGCAAAACAGGGAGCCCAATAATGGTGTATGTATGCCCTTAATCTCTGCATTCTGGAGGCAGAGACAAGTGAATCTCCGTGAGTTCAAGGCCAGCTTGGTTCACATAGTGAGTTCAGGGCTAGCTGGGACTACATAGTGAGAAGGGAGAGGCATATCAGAGAGGGGGGAATATGGTAGAGAAAACCTTCACGATGAAACACCTCAAGGCAATACAAGTAATTGGTTCTAGGTGGTGAGTAGAAAGATTGTAATTCTTTTAAAATTTTAAATATTTAAAATATTTATCTTGTGTATATGAGTACACTGTAGCTGTCTTTGGACACACCTGAAGAGGGTTTTAGATCCCATTATAGATGTGTGTGAGCCACCATGTGGTTGCTGGCAATTGAACTCAAGACCTCTGGAAGAGCCGTCAGTGCTCCTAACCACTGAGCAATCTTTTCAGTTCGAGAGATTGTCAATTTAAAGTGGGTTAAACAAAACAAAACAGGTGGATCTGGTAAGGGGAGCTTGGAGGCTCATGTTAAGGAATTTGACAAGTCAATGCAGATGCAGAAGAGGATGGTGATGAGGAGTCAGGAGTCTGCAGTATCTTTCTGTAGACAGAGGACTGGTAGCAGGCTTCTGTGTACATACTTTTCCTGAAGGTGGGGTGGAGTGTATGAACCATGGTGTGTGGACCTCAGACAGTGTCTGTGAAGGTGGGGTGGGGCGGTGAGCCTTGGACAGTGGCAGTTGGGGTGATGTCCACATAACTGGATGAGAATAGGTGTTGGGTCATAGGACAGAGAGCTCATTGTTCTATTCTACCCACCCCTGCACAATGCCACCATGTTGCTGTGCAAGATTTATGCTGACCAGGTTCTATCATTATCTGGAGTGTGTGTGTGTGTGTGTGTGTGTGTGTGTGTGTGTGTGTGTGTGTGTGTGTGTGAGTGTGTGTGTGCCCACAAAAAAAGCCAGTTAAGATTAGTGTTACCATTGCAGTCAGCTTGTAACCCCTGATTCCTCCCAGTCTGACTTCTTTAAGTCTCATCTTCCCTTTGTCAGACCTTTTTGTACCTTTGGGAGAGCATGAACACAGTACCATGTAGGAGCACAGAGCATGCTTTATGTGTGAATAGGGAGAATTTTTGTTGTGAGCCCATACATGCAGTGGCTGGACCGGCATCTCTAGACAGGCAAGAAGGAGTGTGGGTGTGCGTTGCCTGGCTGGCCCTGGCCCCAGTCATGGGAAGGCGTAGTGATTTATGTGACTCCCATTCAGTGACCTAAGGATGAGAAGAGCGGATAGTGTTACTCTGCATGTGACTCCAACTAGACAGAGCCGGACAGTAGAGTCTGTGGTGGGCGAGATCAGGATAGGAAGGTGGCTTTCCCTGGGAAGCCTTTCCTACCTCAGAGAAATTGAGAGGTCCATGCAATGACAACAGAAGACATGAGGACATTGAAGAAATTGCCCAGTCACAGCCCCTTAATCAGCAAACCTTCGCTGTTTGCCTTCTTTCACACACTCATATGTGTGCACAGACATACCCAACGTGATGTTCTGTCCCAGAATGTGCACTTGAAATTATAATAATCATCTTATTGTATTTCAAGATCACTTTTACAATAGGAGTTAATGTTATGAACACTTCCATTGTGCTTCTAACCAGCCAATTAACCCACCCCTAACCTTAGGTATTATTTCTTATTTTCAGATGCTAAACATGGCCATACATGTCTTCTACATATGCCTTCTGGCTTTTATTCAGTTATTTCTCTAGAATAGATTCATTCATGTGGATTTATTAAGTCAAAGAGTATAATATCTTTATGTTGTTTGTCACAGGTTTTTTTTTTCCCCCGAAAATACTTTATCTGTTCAACACTTAATGGCTATCTACCTAGAAACAATGCAGTTTTCTTATTTTGCTAAAATTTTGATGTTATTTTTAAAATTCTAATTCACAAAATATTACTGTCTTAATTATGCTTCATTTTTCTTTTTTTTTACAATTAGAGATTGAACCTGGGGCCTGTATTGCTGAGCTACAGCTGTAGTCCTTAAATTTAGCATCTTAAAAATGTATCTACATTCACAATTTAAACTAAGTGATCTATATCTATATCTATATTTCTTTGTTCTTCAACGTTTCCAGGTTTATATCACTATTATTGAAGCTCTAAATCTGTGTAAAATTAAAAGTTCTCTTCACAATATGTGATCTGTTGGCTTAGTCATATCTACACATTTAGCATGTTTTGAAATTGATAAGTCGGATGTGGCAGCTCATGCTTGCAACACATGGGAGGTCGAGGCAGAAGAGTGGCCATGAACTCAAGGTCAGGCTGGGCTTCAGAGTGAGACCTTGTTGCTAGGAAGAAAAAAGAGGAGGGAAGGATGGACAGAAGGATGGGTGGAAGGACAAACCAGCCCAGTTTTATTTCAGCTGATACGTGGACCTGAGAAATGAAAGTGCTTTTTTTCCTGTAAGCTGCAGGCTATCTTGCTTTTAGATGGGTCTTCCTCAAGGATTTCTTTTCTGTATGTTTGATACTCAGCTTTGCTGAAATAAGCTCCAAGTCCTAGCATAGCCCCCGACTTTCAGTTCCTCCAGACTGTCTATTCCTCACTCCCAGCTTTCCTTTCCCATGCACTACCTGCCGGCTTACCTTAGCTGCCTCTACAGCTCTGTGTGGGTTCGGTATACACTTCTCACCTTGGTGTCTAGAATGCCAATGAAACATGCCTTTCGGATCCTGAAAACAGCAGAGGAAGAATCCTGCAGCTCCCTCCTCACCCAGATTTACCTGATTAAAACCTTATTCTCTTTTCAAGCTTGCCAGTTGAAGCCCCACTAGTAAGGTCAACCAGCCATGGGCCTAGAGATGCTTATGCTGGCTTTGCACCCGCAGCTCAGTGCTTTCAGGTTGCGGGTGGGTGGGCTCCTGCTCTGGAGATGGGGCTTGGTGGCTTGAGGAAAGCTGCAGTTGTACTTGCAACAGTCTTGGCACAGGGTAAGTGATAAGTCATTGTTAACCAGGTAGAGCCGTAACAATGTTGCAAGCTTTGTGCTCTAGCAGGTGGAAGCTGGAGGCCCCTCGTCTTTCTAGACCATCTCCTTATTGCTGGATTCTTCAGCCCTGATCTACAAACAGGCATGATAATAGGGCTACTTTATTAATAATATAAGACATGAAATGTCAGTGCATTGCTATATAATAAGCACAAAGTTACAGCAAATATTATTTAGTATGTATTATGTTTAACTACACAGCCTGTCTGCTGTGTAAACTGTTTCATTGATACTATTTCCCAGAGGAAAATCTAAGACACAGGGAAGTTAAGTGACTTGCTGAGATGACACAGCTAAAGGATGAGGATCTGGGACTCAGACTGAAGAGCCCGATTTCACCTGCCTACAGTATGACTTGTCATTCCACTGTTGGCTGCCTACTTGTGACTTCTCATTATTACATTGTATCATGGTATTATTGGGTGGGTTGTCTCCTCACCATCTGCCTTGTCAGCACTGTCTCATTTAAGGCTATGGACAATTCTTCATATTTCCTACAGCACCTAACAAGTATTCCCTACCTAGAAGATGTCCAGCAAGTAGTGCTTGGTTGAGCATAGCAGACCTGCCCACCTCTGACATCTGGTTGTGAGTAATCTGCAGGTGCTTACCCTACTGAGCAGCTCTCCTCTGGTGGGCCATCTTCAGACTTATTTTTCACTTCTTGGATTTGCCCTCTCAGATGCCTTCAGGAGCCTTGTCTTACAGAGAAGTCTTTGTTTTGGAGGAGACATGGGACTTGGTAGGGACTCTGGAGGTACGAGACATCTAGAGGGCTCTGATGAGGAGAAGCCTGGCTGAGTAAGAGCTGGTCTTTATCCCTGTTGTTCTTATTGTGTAGCTGAGCTGGCAAGAAACCCTGCAGCTGATGCAGTGGGCATCATCATGTGAGAGACTGATGCCTACTGTCTTCTTCAGCTCCTCTGCCCTGGCTGAATCATGGGAGAGAGAATACCCTCATCATCTCCTTTTGTCTTACCTTACTGGCTTCTCTCCCTGAAAGTGTATTCTTCAAAGGGAAAAAATATGCCACCCTATATTTCTCATAATCTTAAAATTGAGAGATTTAATCAGAATTATTCTTCCTGAGTAATCTGAAATCTTGTGTTATAGTGATCATTGTTTTGGTTTGATATTAACATTTTGAGTGTTGTTTCTTACAACCCTCCTTTATTATCACTTCATTAAATGTTTAATTATGCGTAGTGGTTTGAATGAGAATGCCCCCTGTAGGCTCATATATTTGAATGCTTGGTTCCCAGCTAGTAGAACTGTTTGGGAAGGATTAAGAGATGTGGCCTTTTGGAGGAGGTGTATCGCTGGAGGTGGGCTTTGAAGTTTCAAAAGCCTATGCTAGGCCCAGAGTCTCTCTGTGTCTCTGTCTTTGGATCAGGATGTAAAACTCTCAGCTACTTTTCCAGCACCATGCCTGTCTGCTTCCTCCCTCTGATAACCATGGACCCCTTAAAATTGTTAGCAAGCCCCCAGCTAAATGCATTCTTTTATAAGTATGAGTTACCTTGGTCATGATGTCTCTTCACAGGTATAGGACAACAACTAAAGCATTACAGGAAGTTAAAAGTGCAGAAAATGTGTTAAAAAAATAAGGCTTTATATTTTGCTACTTGGTGATAGTCACTTTAAACATTTTGATAAACGTGCTTCTTGTGTTTATGCAATAAGCACATTCACAAAGCTAGACACCAGCCATACATACTGTGTCTCAGTGTATTCCATCGTAGGAGGAATAAGCATTGTTCTTGACTGGCTTATCAGTGATGGAGGGAGAAGGAAGTAGAATGTATGTACTCTGCTGACGCTCACCATTGGAATTTATTGAGACACGTTCCTTAGGACCTACACAGCCTTTGACCCAAACTCCATTTTGGATTTGTATCATGGAGAAGAGTAACTGGAAAAGAAAAAAAAATCATCTGGGGTGGAGGAAGGTTCCAAGGTGGTTTCCTCTGTGATGTCAGGCACTGGCCCTCACAGCCATTTGAGTACCGCTGCCAAACACAAGGCTGGCTTGGGCTGTGCACTGCTGTGTGAGGTACTTGATTCTATATGCCTCGCTTTTCCATATGCCTTGCCAAATGGGTTTCCTGACCATGACCTTGTAGCTCAGCATTTCCTCTTCCCTCCACCCATCTCCTACCTCACTCTTGATCACTGGGAATTTTTTTTCCCCCTTGAATACCAGGGCAGTTATGCGGTAGCCTACAGTCGGAGACCCCACCCCAGTCTCCTGAAATTCTTTTTGGAGCAGTACATTTAAGGGGTCTGGACTCTGTAACTGTAACATGACACCACCAGGCAGTTTAAGCTTGCCTTTCTGTTTTGCACAGCAGATGTTGGAGGAGGAGACTTGTTTCATTAATCCTGGCATCAGCTTTGCCTGTAAAGATCGTTTTTCAACTCTTACCTGATATATATAATTTCACCATCTTGTCCAACCCTGACCTCTCACCCCAGCTGCAGTTGTGAATTTCTCTGTGCACTTTGAAGACATCTTTGAGAAGTGTGGTTTGTCACTTTAAGCCCAGACTCTTTTAAATAGACCTCATTGTACAAACCTGCTTTGGCTGCTTGAGTTTTTTTTTTTTTTTTCGTTGTTGTTGTTTTTGTTTTATTTTGCTTTTTTGTTCTTTCCTGTGGAACCTGATGCCTTCTGTCTCCAGGAATACTAGCTGTCAGCACAGGCAGGACACAACAGCGTGCTCTAGGATTACAGTTGGGTAGTTTCCTATAGATTATTAAGGATCACTTTGAAAACAGGATTTTAAAAGACCTAGTCAATTAAAATTTAAATTACCTTAGGAGGGCATCTTAGCAATAATCCTATAGGATACATAAATATAAATAACTTTTGCTGAAGGGGTAATATATAGAAAAACATTTTTAAATGGGACCCTTTACACACAATAAATGGTCTGTAGATTAATGCAAGCCCAGTAAAAGTAGCAGTGGAACTCTTTAAAAAGGTGTGTGTGTGTGTGTTTGTGTGTGTGTGTGTGTGTGTGTGTAGGTATAAGTGTGATGTAGCACCGGTGTGGTGGGCAGAAGACAGCTGTGAAATCTGTTTTCTTCAGTGTGAGTTTCTTGGCTTGGGAAGCTATGTCGATGATGTTACTGGACAGGAGAAGAGGCTGGGAACAGAGAGTGTACTCTGCCTTGGACCCATTGAACCTAAAATATCAACAGTGTCTCAAAGGAGATGTAGAGTTGGGCATTAGGATTTGTAGTTCTGAATGTCATTAAAGATCTAGGTGGAAATACACCTACAAGCCACCAGTACCAAGTCCACAGATGATGCTTTGGATGTTACACAGGAAAGAGTATTTTAGGTGATACAGTACGGAAGTCAGCCCAAAGAGCATCTGAGAGTGAAGCCTCCAAGAGGCTGAGAAGCAGAAAACCTTACTGTGGTCAGTTGAAGAATTGTAAGTTCATGCATTAAGTCCCATGGTACAAGAAACTAGGCAGGGGGAAAGACTGGGACCAGTCTGAGCAGCACAGAGATGCCCTGTCTCAAAAGCAAGCACCACCCAACCTCCCCAGTGACCCCTGCCCACAAAACCAACAAGGCACCCAAGCAAACTCCTCTCACACAAAAGGAAGCAGGAGAAGGAAACAGGCCCAGGGTTTTATGAAGGGTAAAACAGAGCCTTAGCCGGGCAGGGCTGTGGAGGAAGTGAGTGTGTGGATTACTTGGTCAGGTCAGAAGTTAAGAGAGTATGATGGCTTCTATTTTCTTTGCTGAATCAGAGAAAAAAATTAACATTATTTGTGTGTGGGGGAGGGATGGAGGGTTGTGCGGACATGGATGTCACAACAAACAATGGCTTTCAGATGACAGTTTTGTGGAGCTGTTTCTCCTACTTTTTGTGGGTTTTAGGGCTCCAGCTCGGGTCAGCAGGCTCCTGTGGCAGGTGCTTTATTTGATAAGTCATCTTGCTTGCCCCAGGAGAAAGAATTTCTGTTGTAAATAAGGGACAGGGTCTGGGGAAGGTGGAGCACTTTGGAATAGCTACTGAGTGAAAAGGAGCAAGTGTACTATCGTAGCAGTGTGCTTGTGGACGGAGCAGTGTGCTTGTGGACGGAGCAGTGTGCTTGTGGATGTAGCGGGATTTGAACTCTAGAGAGCAACATTGATGTGAGGCAAAGGTCTAAAGCTGGGGCTTGAGCTCAAGATGAGGTGGAGATTTAGGGTTGCTAGAACCCTCAGATTAGCTGCTCAGGAGGAGATAAACCACCATCAGAATGGCCAAGTGAGATCTGAGGTCGTTGAAGAGAGAGGCGAGAGAATAGAAATACTGGTAAGGATGAGGTCACGCAAGCAAGAGGTTCATTTAAGAGGGTTGCATTTTACGTAGACTGGCGTTGATGACCCTGGCTGTGCATCTGAACCACCTGAAGCGTGTGCCACACTCCCCTTCAACGGCTGTGATACGGGAGCCTGAGAGAGGGACTCAGCTCCAGTCCCTCACACTTGGAACTTCAACTTTGTAGTAATGGGGGAAGAGGGACCGATACACACTGGAGAGCTGTTTGGAAGAGCAGTTTTGGTAAATCAGTAGGACTGGCTTATTTCAGTTTGTAGCAGGAAAGGCTGGGTGCAGACAGGGTCTAGTGAAAGTAGACTGGGGGCACTTGGTGCTCTCAGTCTCCTCACAGTGACTGTTACCGTCAGCTATGGCTTACGTGTGAGTCTTTGAGATGCCATATGAGGCTTGAGAAAATGGACTAATGCCATAAGGAATGTAAGAGACCACACAGCCCCAGGATGGCCTTGATGGCCAGGAGTTGCATTGTGTAATTATCTGGTTTTACTGCTCTGTTGTTGAAGTAACATACAGTGCTCACACATGCAGTGGGGTGATACCAAAAGCAGTTATACAGGTTTTCAGGTTCTCATATGAGGCAAGAACTACATTTGGTCAGAATTGTTCTTTACATCTCTTTGGGAGGTGAGGGGTGGGTTTTTGCACACTCCCATCAGTGGGGAAAACATGAGTCTACACTAAAAAGCCTTACTCAGCTTAGTTAAATATTGTCAATAAGGACAAGGACTGTGGACGCTGAGGAAGGATACCGAGTGCTGGACTCAGCTCCTCTCCACGGCACTACTGAACGGTCACTTCCCAGCTTTCCTTTCTAATCTGAACATAACCGAGCTTGGGAGTTAAAACCACGAGACTGCACCACTCACTGTGCTTGTATTTCTGCTGTGTTGGGTGTGTGGTGTGTGACACACACTCGTGTGGTATATAGTGTGTTTATTTAGACACATCTGTCATGTAGCCCAGGTTAGCTTCTATTTTGCTGTATGCCCAAAGATAACATTGAATTTCTGTTCTTTCCGCCTCTGCCTCCTGAGTACTGGGATTATAGGAATGTGCCATTACATCTGGAGTTGTGTTTACACAGACTTACTATTGAAGTGTAGTAGTTAAGAGCCCAGTCTTTGAAACATGGTAGAGCATACCTCTAACCTGAGCATTTGTCAGGCTGAGGCAGGAGCATGCACCAAATTTCAGTCCAGCCTATGGCATATACTGGTTTGCAGGTCAGCTGTGTTACTGTCACTGTTACTTTTGATTATCAATTTGGTTGTATTGAGAAAGGCTTAGAGCCCTGGTGAGAGGCACTCTGAGTGTGTCTGTGAGCGCTTTCCCAAGAGGAGTGACTGACAGATCTGTCCTGAGGGTGGGATTCTCTGGGGGCGGGGGGGCTGGGGTTCTGTACTGAAGAAAAAGAAAAGGAGTCTCCGTTGGTTCACATTGTGCACTGTCTGTTCCTCTGTTGGCCCATCTTATCAAGTCGTCATGGAAATTGTATGTACTGCCTCAGGGTACAGCCCTGGACATGGGTCTGCTTGTAGTGATGGTATGTATGTGAGGACTTGTAAGCATAGTGTGGTGTCAGACTGCAAGGCCAGAGTTCTAGTACAGTGGTTTGTGGCCCAGTAGATAATCCTGCCTTTCCGGTTAAGCACTGTAGGAAAGAGCTGCTGACCAAGATTAGATGCTTAGGACTAAAGGGGGTGGAGCTGTGACTTTAAAAGGATTGAATGTACCTAAAAAAGATCACTCCTAAAACTCAGAACAAAACAAACACACCTGTCAGGGAACAAAGTTGATCTTCACTCCAAGGCAAATGGAAAGTAAAGTAGTAGATTCTTACTCTGTGGATTGTTCCAACCCCAAAAGATGGTGCTCTGTGTGTTAGAGACAGACTCTTCTCCTCTTCTCTGTGACATGAATGGTGACTTCCCAGGTCTTAGGTGTAGGGCTGGGCAGGAGAGGCTCTATTTATACGCGTGTCTCTGTTGTAGTAAAAAGAAAGCAGTTGCTTCTGATAGAGGGAAGCCAGTGGATCTGTGGTGGGAGCATTTTTAGTACTAGGCTCTTCTTTATCATATGTGCTATAAGGTAAGTAGCGCTAAAGAGACGCCTTGGTGCTGTGGGCAAACATTAACACCAAGCCTAGCTGTGCATGTCCCTGATGCTCATAAGGGAGGAAGGGAGGCAGCAGCCCTGCGAGCTTTTCCTGCCAGCAAGCTTCCTCCTCAGCAGTTCCCTCAGCAGCCTTAGCTGCTGTAGAAGACAGATGAGCAGGACAGAGCCGGCTGTTTTCCTAGCTATTTAGTGGATAATCTAGACCTATCCTATAAAGGGAAAAGGAGACTTTATGTTATCTTGGCATTTGTAAACAGGCTTTGCCAGGTAACCCAGGCTGGGCTTAAATCGTGGTCCTTTTGGTTCTGTGTGAGAATTGCAAAGGTTTAAAGTGTGGGGTTTTGCTTCTTGTTGGTAGATGTAAAAGTTCTTATGCCTTCACTATTATGTAAATAGATGAAAATTTATTTTAGCCAACTCCATACTAAATTTTACTCCTTTGGAAATTGCACTCATTCTGTGTGTGTGCCTTTGCGTGTGTGTATTTTGTTACTAACCTGCTCACAAGGATAATGCATGTTTGCACAAGAAAGCCAAGCCATTAAAGTGTGTCCTTACAGTCTCCTCATGGAGAACTACTAGCAAAACATTGACTTAAACAACAACAAACCTAGCCAGCTTCTAAACTTCTTTCTCCTCTAGGATATACACATAAAGCCTGTCAGTGTTGTCTGTTGAGACTGTTCCTGGTTTTGCTGACTCTTCCTGTCATTGGGGTCTTTTTCTGGTGCTGCAGACCATCTTTTTCCATTGCAGAATGGTTTTCCACCATTGGCTATATTTTATTCAGCACGCCATAGTGGCAGGTATTTGAGCTGTTTCTCTTTCACTCACTATAAAAGTAACATAGTTCTGGAAACAACACACACATTTCTGTCTTTGTATGTGTTTCCATTTTTCTTCACAGAATAAATTTGTAGATGTGGGCTCCATATTCTAACAAAATGTATGTTCAAGTATTTTTTAATATCCATTTGCTCCGGGAGCTGTCCTGGTTCATACTTCTATTAACAATGCATGGGATGCTCTGCTCTGTCTCAGCTATTCAGTATCACCTTTCCTGATTTGACTAATTCATTATTTTAGTAACTTTCTGAATCCTCTGTGCAGGATTTTGGAGGCTCAGTGACAATTCAGATACTTGTTCTTTTCTTTCTTTCTTTTTCTTTTTTTCTTTTCTTTTCTTTTTTTTCTTTTTTTTTCTTTTTTTTTTGCCTTGCCGGGATTTATTTTGAAAAGCTACAGTCTCTCTACATTTGCTTGCTTGCTGTTAAATCTTGTTAGATAACGCATCATATCAGGTAAAGGTGCTTACAACCAAGGCTGACAACCAAGTTCAACTCCTAGGACCCAAAAGGCAAAAAGAGAACCAGACTTGTCCTCACCCCTCCACATGCTGTGGCATGTACACTCTTCCCCAACACACACTGTGGCATGTACACCCTACCCCAACACACACTGTGGCATGTACACCCTGCCCCAACACACACTGTTGCATGTACACCCTGCCCCAACACACACTGTGGCATGTACACCCTGCCCCAACACACACTGTGGCATGTACACCCTGCCCCAACACACACTGTGGCATGTACACCCTGCCCCAACACACTGCGGCATGTACACCCTGTCCCAACACACACTGTGGCATGTACACCCTGTCCCAACACACACTGTGGCATGTACACTCTGCCCCAACACACACTGTGGCATGTACACTCTGTCCCCAACACACACTGTGGCATGTACACTCTGTCTCCAACACACACTGTGGCATGTACACCCTGTCCCAACACACACTGTGGCATGTACACCCTGCCCCAACACACACTGTGGCATGTACACTCTGCCCCAACACACACTGTGGCATGTACACTCTGTCCCCAACACACACTGTGGCATGTACACTCTGTCCCCAACACACACTGTGGCATGTACACCCTGCCCCAACACACACTGTGGCATGTACACCCTGCCCCAACACACACTGTGGCATGTACACTCTGTCCCCAACACACACTGTGGCATGTACACCCTGTATCCAACACACTGTGGCATGTACACCCTGTATCCTACACACTGTGGCATGTACACCCTGTCCCAACACACACTGTGACATGTACACCCTGCCCCAACACACACTGTGACATGTACACCCTGCCCCAACACACACTGTGGCATGTACATTCTGTCCCCAACACACACTGTGGTATATACACCCTGCCCCAACACACACTGTGGCATGTACACCCTGCCCCAACACACACTGTGGCATGTACATCCCCTGGCTCCACATACCATGGCATGTATATCTCCTGTCTTTCAACACACACAGGTAACAAAATAGGAACTGGACAGAGGTTCAGCAGTTTAACGTAGTAGCTGTTCTTGTAGAGGGCCTAGGTTCAATTCCCAGCATGCACATGTCAGCACACAAACATCTGTAACTGTAGTTCCAGGGAATTTGATGCCCTCTTGTGGACTCTATGAACAATAGGCCCCATGCACACTGACATATGTACAAACAAAATCCTCACACATGGGGGCTGGAGAGATGGCTCAGCGGTAAGGGCACTGACTGCTCTTCCCAAGGTCCTGAGTTCAATTCCCAGCAACGACATGGTGGCTCAAAACCATCTATAACAGAATCAGATACCCTCTTCTGGTGTGTCAGCAACATACATATTAAGTAAAACAAATTTAAAAGAATTAAAGCTTTATTTATTTTTCATTAATGACAGTACCTTTTATGTATTTATTGACTAGTAATCTTAAGACTTGCATATTCATCCTTTTTTATTTTATTACTCTTTATTGATTGTTTACATAGTCATGTCTGTCTTTCTCTGCCTTAAGAGAGTTTGTATTCTTTGGACTAACCAGGCTTTTTGGTTGCAAAACTAGAAACTGACAGTGGCCTACTTAAGTCAGAAGTGGTATCAGGCTCTCTAGCATTGCTGAGAAGGATGGGAATGAAGAATCCAGGAAGTCGTGAGCCTGCACAGAGGAGGACTCAGACAGGGATAGGCCTGAATCTGCTGCTAATCATATAGTTGTTGAGGTCAATGTGTGGTCTCACTTTTCCTCAGTGTTTTACCCTGTGGCACATTGTCTGCTGTGGTAGCAAAAACTGCCAAAATCAGGCTTCATTCTCCTAATATCCCATGTAGAAAGAGGACACATCTCAGCTAATGGGTGTACACCTTGATGTTCAGTCTCTTTTCCTTTTGGGGCATGTAAAAATTGGTGATGTGGTTACTATGGCAAGGGCATGAAATGCTTTGATTGGTCAGGCCAGGGTTACGTGGCCATCCCTGATGTTGAGAATGAAATCAACTGGATTAAAAAGAGGGGCAGGACCTTGACAGTAGGGAGCTCTTCCTGGAGAAAGGGATCAGGGGCAGCTAGAGCAGTTGGGTGTTCTCTGTGGTGTGCTTTGGTGTTTGCAATATTGATTCTTTACTCCACTGTGCACAGTGCTACTTTATAACCATGATTGATTCAGAAAATTAAAATATATCCATTAAATCTGTCTTTTTCTAGACATCAGTCACTAGGAGGAAGGATACAAAATGTCAGTAAGGCTACAAGAAAGCCCATCTTTAAAAAATCAATATCAACCAATCAGTCAATAAAATGCCAATAAACATTGTCTCACTCTGTATGACCAATTTTAATAAATGAGCTAGTTGTAGTGGCAAACAGCAGTAGGCTATGCTGTAGATGCAAAGTCAGACGGATCAGGAGTTTGAGGCCAATCTGGGCTATAATAAATGAAAGAATGTTGTCTTTTTATTGTACACAGGGAACAGGGAGTCTTAATATTCAAGAGTTATATGTGGTAAGTATGTCTATCTTACTAAAATCCTGTATATGTGTGATATCTGATATAGGCAGGGTTAGAAGTCTAGATAGTAACATTTACCAGCAAAGCCAAAAATACAACACTTAAAAAACAAACCACCTCAATCATGTGTTTGCTAGTCCTGTAGTAACTTGAAGCCGTTCCCCTGTCTGAGCCACCACTTGCTCAACATCTTTTCTCCCTTGAATGTCAGTAATGTCCTGTAACAAGCAGAGAAACATGGAGAAAACAATGTGCTGTCATGAAGCAAACATGGGTCTTAGTGTGTCTCCCTGTGGGGAAATGATGTGACAACTACCTGAAAGTGTAAGGGTGAGTGTTTACATAACAAAGTAACTATTATCATAATCATATAGAATCACTATTGGGAGGGAATAGCCTTTAGAATAAACAGCCTTTGTGCACTGTAGCTTAGTCATAGGCAGTTAAATTAAACAAACAAACACACAAACAAAGCAAGCAAACCAGCCAGGTTGCAGTTCCAAACTGCAGCTAGGGCTGTGTGTTTATTTGTTTAGTTTTGGGTGCCAGGATCTGACACTGGGCTTCCCTTGGTAATGAACAAGAGCTTTGCACTGAGCTGGAGCTCTAGATCTCAGGTTCTTTTGATAGCTGCAGTTGTGGGGATAGCTGTGGTCGAAGCTCATCTGGGAAGAAAAGGCTTACTGACCAGAGGTAGGCTGTGATGGGCTGGAGAGGGTTTTCCCAGAGTCTGAGGTTCCTTGGGGTGTGGTACTATGAAGATGTTTTCTCTGTGTGTCAGAAGCGGTGGTGGCTCTGAGTGCCTACCTAGTCCCTAGCCAGTGCAGTGTCTCTGCCTTCTGAACTGCAAGAACCTCCAGGAGTTAACCCATTCCTACCCAGCCAGCAAGGTTTGATTGGCACTTTCTCTCACTGATGGTCTTACTATTTTTGGCACTTTGCAATTGAGTGATTTATACAGAGGCTGACCCTGGGGCCAACATGTATTTGCTGTCTAAGCGCAGAGTTTAACAGTGCATAATTTTATGACAGACCACATTTGGCATGCTTAGTTATTCAGAGAGTTTAAAAAAAAAGTGGAGGGACTTTTTAGTCATCCACTCTCTGTTCTTAGTCATCTCTTCCTTTTATGGTACTTATTAGCAAGTATTTCTCACCCTTCTAGAATGTTCAGCAGTGTAACCTCACTGGCCATACAGGATCGTTATGGGATAATCAGTGTCCACTTGTGGAAACACAGTCTAAACTTTGGTATATTCTCCACCGATGTTAATCCATCAAGCTTTCGGTCAGTAGAAGAGTTTTCTCTTAAGTACCTGCTGCTCAGGGCATCATGCTTTCTCTCCCCTCGTACTACTTCCTTGTCGTTGATCACATTCAGAATTAGTAAAGAGAACTGAAAGTCAGTGTGAGTGGAAGTTTCTCCCTTTAGTGCACAGGAAGAGACTTTATTCCCATCCTAGGTGACGGGAAGTATTGTATACATTTAGCCACTTTACTCTGGTGGCCTAGGCAGACTGAGTGTTACACAGTTGCACCCTCCCTTCCTGAGTCCCAGGCAGACTGTGTTCATCAGCACCTGCGCCCTTCCACCTGTAACAGCCAGCTCTAAGGTGTGCTCCTGTTGTCTTTTCTAAAAACTTGATAAATATCTTTCTAACTTCCCTCCTGCTCTCTCTGCAAACCAATAGACCCATTTCTCTAAACTATCTACCATTTTCATAAATTTTAAAACAGAGTGTTTGAAAGTTTGTGCAGTTACTTAAAGACTTTGGGACAAGGCTTGAAAACAGCTCTAAAGGTAATGATTAATTAAGGCAGGAAAACAAGGATTTTGGTGGATGAGTCAGATAACTGGTAGTCCTCCTCCGGACCTCCTGCAAGGCAGTGTGTTGCACAATAGTCTTGGGAAGGTCTGGCAGGCGGTGACTCAGCATGGCCCAGCCCACTTCTCTCTCCCCCTGACCCCTACCTTCCTTTCCTGAATTCCCTCTCTCCATCCTGTCCTGCAGTCATCTAACTGGAATCCTACTTCAGCCTCCCCCAACCCCCTTCGTATCTAGTCCCCTGAACTCTTGGGGTGGGGGCAGGTAGGTCCCGGCTCCTCTAGTTCTCCCATGTCTTACCTAGCTGTTTGTCTACTAAATCTACTGTGTGTATTCCCTCTTCTTCATGTGCCATGGTGTGGAGAAGTTTGGAACTAACTTCCTTCTGCAGGATAAAGCAAGCACCCTCACGAGGGCTGCATCTGTCCTTCCTCCCAAGAGCATTTACTGTTACACTTGCATCAGAAAAGTCTCAAGAGCCCTAAGTGTGCTTTGCCTTTTCATCCCTCGTCTGGATGATCAGTTTCTGTGCTGTAAAATTGACACAGTGTAAATGTTATTTCTTCCCTGCTCTCACTAGGCACAATCACCCGGGTTTCCTTTGTTTATGCCCTTAGTAACCCTGCTGTGTGAGCCAGTAAAACTCTTGTTCTGGAGATCCCAGCTCTGAGTGACTGGAGTTAAATAACTTTATAAACTTCAAAACAATTTTCATATTTGTAAAGTGGATACAGTAATGTTCACTGATTCTAGAGGATACCACTGCAAAGATTAAGAGGTTAAATGTTATCGTATAATGATTTATTTGTTCTTAATCCTTAAGAAATAAATTCTTGCTGTGTGCCTCTTACTGAGTCATAAACTCCTTGAGTCTTATTTTAAAATGTCATGTTCATTCTTGTCCAGCATCTATGGTGGGGCTTGGTACTTTGTTAGTATTTTGGTCAGTATTCTTAGAGTGCTTTCTGTATGCCGGTGTTGTAGGGAGCACTCACTCTAGAGGTGCTCCTGGATGTATGCCACTGTTGTAGGGAGCACTCTAGAGGTACTCCTGGATGTATGCCAGAGTTGTAGGGAGCACTCTAGAGGTGCTCCTGGATGTATGCCACTGTTGTAGGAAGCACTCTAGAGGTGCTCCTGGATTCATGCCTGTGTTGTAGGGAGCACTCTAGAGGAGCTCCTGGATGTATGCCTGTTTTGTAAGGTGCACTCTAGAGGTCTTTCTGTATATCAGACATGACACCAAGAACTTTATTGTGGTACTGCCCTAAGAGATCCTCACAGTGCTTCTGATTGAAGGACCATTTTATTCATCAACTCACAGGAAATTGAGGCATGGAGAAGTTAAGCACCTTTTCTCTGGTCACAGAGCCAGTAAGAGGAGCAACTGACTTTGATCTTTGGCACTCCACCATGCTGGCAGGCTACTGTCTACTAAGTGCTTATCAACCATGTTAGGACAAATGAAATCCAGGGAAAGAGGCCGCTGAGAAAGTGCTAACTTGGGGGACAAAATCTAACTGAAAAAGATGTGGGTAAGAAGTAAATAATCAGGCTAGAGAGATGGCTCAGTGGTTAAGAGCACTGACTGCTCTTCCAGAGGTCCTGAGTTCAATTCCCAGTGACCACATGGTGGCTCACACCATCTGTAACAGGATCTGATGCCCTCTTCTGGTGTGTCTGAAGAGAGTGACAGTGTACTCATATATAATAAATAAATAAATCTTTTTTTAAAAAGGAAGTAAATGATCAATCCAGGAATGTGTACACTCTTTAACACTCTCGAGACAGAGGCAGGTGTATCTCTGAGTTCATGGTCATACTGGTCTAAAAAGCAAGTTACAGGCCAGGACAATAGCAAGCAAACAAACAACCTCTAAGAATAAACAAAAAAGTCAAAACCACCCAAATCATCAAGGATTAGATTGAATAAGAAGAAACACTTAGAACACCAGAATAATCAGTGTCAGTAACCAAGGGTCCGTGTCAATAAGCAAGGGTGTGTCTGCTCCTTTGCAGGTCTGTCTTGAATTGGAACCCTGCTGAACTAAGAATATAAACTTACTACCTCAGATTAGCTTCATACCAAAATTAAAATAATATCTTAGGAGTTAGAGAAATAGAAACACTGTTACAGAAGACCCAGGTGTAAGTCCCAGCACCCACAGCAGGCATCTTTACTACCACCCGAGTCCAGCTCCTGGAAATCTGGCCACCTCGGGTACCAGCACACATATGTACATGCCCACGCCGACACATAATGAAAACTAAATCCTAAAGTTTTTGTTATTACATCCATGTTCTGACATGTCATGGTATATTCGTGGAGGACAGCTCTGTAGAGTCAGCACTCTCTCTCTCCCCTTACACGGGCTCCAGGGGTCAGACTCAAGTCATCAGGTGTGGGTAGCAAGTGCCTTTACCTGGCCCCAAGTATCTTACAATGAAGATTTTCTTTTTGCTCATCACTATAGAGTAAATAACGCAGAGAACTAGAAAGCCAGGCAGAAGTATATATGAAGAATAGTTTCATGTGCCAAGAGCAGGTAGTGTGAACCCTAGTGTCTGGCAGAAGACACCCTGAAGTCATCACTGTTTTTTTTTTTTTTTTTTTTTTTTTTTTTTTTTTTTTTCCGAATCTGTAATGTACCTGTGCTGAGGAAAGAGCTAGAGCTCTAGACTCTAATAGAATTTAAGAACAAGTCTGGAAAAGATCAAATTAATTGGGTATTTCCTCCAGAGAGGAGGGAAAACATGCCGCAAAAAAAGCCCCACACATATGCGTAGGGTCCCTTGAGTTAGGAGAACACCGAGCTAGGCATATCCTCAGTTAACTTGCATGGCAGTGTGCTGGTGGGTCCACATCACCCTGAGTTTGATTGCATGCTGAGAGGATGCATGAGGACCTAGATATAGTCAACCTCAAGCCTAAGATGCATTATAGCAGAAGAATAGAAAGCAAATCTCAGCAAAGAGAAAAGGCCTGTGGCGAGGATTCAGGAGTATAAGATTGTAAGAGTCCCCTCCCAGTAATGTCCTGCAGGATACAGATACACTGAACTTCCTTCATAAGGAGTTGTGACACTTGTACTCATGAGATGCTGTCTACTAGTGACGCTTTCCAGAGCCTTGGTGCTAGGGTTTTTATTAGGGGCACCCCTGCTGTGTTAATTCTGTCGCTCATACTGGTTAAAGAACTAGGAGAATGTCCAGTGGACATTTGGCAATATCTGGAGACATTCTGTATTGTCACAACTAGGAGTTGCTGCTGACATATGGAACAGAAGCCAGAAATGCTACAAAACAGCTGCATTCCAGAGTAGCCCTGAAGAGTGGTGTGGCCTCAGATGTCAGGAGAACCAGAGTTGAGAAGCCCTGACCTAGACACTTTTTTAACAGATTTAAGAACAAGTCTGGAAAAGATCAAATTAATTTGCAGATGATCTAAAAATGCTAGTCAACTTTAAAAAAAGTTAGTGCTTTGATCATTTCATATGTGTATATAAA
Organism: Micromys minutus; assembly: GCF_963924665.1. Classification (NCBI taxonomy): domain Eukaryota; kingdom Metazoa; phylum Chordata; class Mammalia; order Rodentia; family Muridae; genus Micromys; species Micromys minutus. The sequence goes on from NC_137969.1 coordinate 43,612,583, forward strand.
AGGTTACTCTCTCCTCCTAACCTCCGTTTCCTCCTTCCCCTGCCTACCTCCTATTGCCTGTATTTATCCCTTTCCCAAATTTGTGACTTTTCCCTTTGTTTTAGGACCAGTGTGGTTTAACTAGGACCATCAGCATAATCATTGGATTAGGACCACACATCAAAGCCCTGCATGGCTCCCACCCAGTACAACTAAAGGCTGGTTAGAAACAGTTCAGCAGTGAGAGTAGGGCCCTGGAGTCCCTCCTTCATCCTTTATTTGCTTTATTTTGGGGGTTTCTTTGTCGATACAGTCTTACTTGGCTGGTCTGGAGCTTGCTCTGTAGATCAGGCTGACCTCCAACTCGCAGAGATTGACCTGCCTCTGTCTTGAGTGCTGGGACTGGAGTCCTGTGCTGCTGTGCCTGACGCTCCCCCATTCCTAGCGGTCTGTTAATAGGCTGTTATTTTACAGAGGCATTGCGTCTCTAGGCTTTTTTTTTTTAAAGGCAATGGCTGTGTATTTCCAGAAGATAACATTTTCCAGCCCTCTGTCCACCTCCCAGCTCTCAGTCTTTCTGCCTTCAGTGTTCCTTGAGTTTTGGTGTGGATGTAACATGCTTCATTTTGGATTGGAAAGAGAGACTTCTGATTAAGGTTGATAGTCAGAATTGTCTATAGATATAAATACACACATGTGTACACACATTTGTGTTCTCACTTGGTGTGTGTGTATGTGTGTAAGACTCCTGTCAATTTGTCTAAACAACAGAATTAGGTCCTCCTTAGGCCTCTGACCTCCCCTTACATGAGTGTTTGAAAGGTTTCCAGTAGCAGATATGGATACCCTACTGCAGAGTGAGCCTCAAATCCAGACATTTTAAAGGATGTCTATAGACACTTAGCAACTCATCATTTATAATGTTAAAAATCTAATTAAAAGGCACTGGGTATGTGAAAAAAATAGAGGTCAAGAGGACTAAAAATGATGTAAGGTTAACTAGCAGACCACTTATCAATTTGATCAAAGATTTATTAAGGTACAACATGAACATATTAAGTACTGAAATGAAAGATTCATTTATATGTGAATTTCTAAAGCTGACAATACAGCATCTGAAATAAAAACATCACTGCAGGGGTAGCATGCAAGCATCACACGAGTACCATACGAGCATCTAACAGGTGTCACATAGCCTTCACATGGTGTCACACGGGTGTCACATGGGCATCACAGTAGAGAATTTATAGAGCATCAGTGAACTTGTCAGTATGCAAAGAGAAACATGGCTGTAAAATACATGGACAGAGAATCTTAGAAATGGCCACTACACTTGATGAGAGGAAAGGCCTTACTAAGTGACCCAGTACACATTCTATAGGTAAAGGGCAAGAACAAACAGAATAAAATAAGATTCAAGTACCCAAATTAGATGAAAACCAGAAGCTCTGTCAACCTAAGGAAGAAAACACAAAACTACATCATAACCATATTTGCTTTAAAAAAGAAATGCATCATGTAGGACCACATACTCCCGTATAAGCAACCGTAAAGCAGGAGACCATAGAATTACATGTTCAAGACACTGAAGGAGAAAAAGAGTCAACGTGAAACTATGTATTAGGTGAAACCCCTCAAAAATGAAGATAAACCAAGACTATTTCAACACCGAAAGCTGCAGCAGCTCATTGCCAGCCGACCTGCACATAAAGAGGCATAATGGAAGTCTTCAAGTTGAAGAAGGAGCCCAGATGGAAACTTAGATGTACACAAAGATTAATAGCACTGGAGTTATGCCCTCAGTTTAAAAGGAGTGAGGCTGGAATGTCTCCTGCCCTTACAGAGGCCCTGGGTTCAGTTTCCAGCAACCATATCAAATGCTTTACAACGTGTATAACTCTAGCCCCTTAGGGGTCCAGTGTCCTCTTCTGGCCTCTGGATACCCATGTACACATGCCGTGTCCCCACCCCTGCACACAAATACAATAAAATGAAATTTAAAAACTAAGATGTATGTTGTAAGCACTAGTGAAAATAACATGTGAATGGAAAAATAAAATACTTAGTCCAAAAGTGAAGAAAAATAAATAAATGGAAGACAAATAAAGAGAACAAATAGCAAGGTACTAGACTTGAATCAACCAATACCAAGAATTGTATTAACTATAGATAGATGACTTAAAGGAGCCAGTGTAGGAGGTGGGAAGCCAGACTCAGATCTGTTCCCTACAAGCAGGCCTGAATGAATACCATCTACAGTTATGTTGTGTATGTGCTTGTCACATAGACATAGGCTAAAAGTCACAAGAATAGAGAAAAACTATACTTGTTAATCAGAAAGAAACATTGGTGACTTGAGCCATGTAGAAAAAGCAGATTCAGAATGAGAAATATTACCATGTATAAAAAAGAAATCTTGTAATAATTATAGTACTTTAAGACTATGTCCTCAAGCTGAGCGTAGCCGTCATCAGAGAAGGTTCACCCACCGGCTAACAGAAACACATTCAGAGACCACAGCCAGACAGAGATGGAGTTCAGAGAGTCCTGCAGAAGAAGGGAGGAAGGATTGAAGGAGCCAGAGGGGTCAAGGGCGCAGCAAGAAACCCACACAGTCAACTCACCTGGGCCCACAGGGGCTCACAGAGACTGAACCACCAGCCAGGGAGCCTGGATGGACTGGCCCTCTGCATGTATGTTATGGTTACATAGCTTGGGTCTTCCTGTAGGACTCCTAACAGTGGGACCAGGGATGGTCGTGAGGTTTTTTTTGTTTGTTTGTTTGTTTGTTTTTGTTTTTGCCTGCTTTTGGGACCTTCTTTCCTCCCACGGGGTTGCCTTGTCCTGCCTTAACATGAGGGGTCGGGGGTTGCCTACTCTTGTTGCAGCTTGTTCTGCCATGTTTGACTAATATCCCTGGGTGACCTGCCCTTTTCTGAGGAGGTAAAGGAAAAGGAGTGGATTGGGGTGGGGATGGGGATGCTGGGAGGAGAAGAGGAAGGGGAAACTGCGGTTGGGATGTAAGATATAGATGATGATGATGACGACGATGATGAAGAAAATTAAGATTATTTTCCACTTTCTCTAAGAAGTCGAATTCTCTCCTTGAGCACGGATTGGACTTTGTATCTGACAAAGAGGAGTTAAAGACCCTGTGGCAGGAGCTGGGCGGTCGGTCAGTGGCTAAGAACATCTGCAGTGTGGCAGGGGAGTTGGGTTGCCAGCACCCATGTTAGGTATCTGGCAACCACTTGTAACTCCAGCTCTGGAGGGCTCCAGGGGGATCTGATGCCTCTGGCTACCTTGGGCACCAGCACACACTTGTGCACAGATCCACATAATTAAACATGAGAAAAACAAATCTTTTAAAGCAGGTACCATAACTTCCAATTTGGCTGTTCTCTATTGAGCCATTCATATTGTGGAAGTTCGATGCTTCTTGATTTTGTGTAATGAGTGTTTACATTTCTCAGGTCACTCTTATTCTGTGTCACCCTTCCTACCTCTGCCTTGCTAAATTAGTTTTAAAGGTGTCCTAGCTCAGGAGTGCTTGAATTTTTCTTCCAAGTACTAACCCTCAATGTGTATGGGGGTGGGGTGGGGGGATTGGCCTTAATTTTTTTTTTTTTAACCAAGGCTTATTTGATAGATGGCATCTTTCAAATGAATTTTGTGAAATCAGTAAAAATTTCCAGTAAAATACCTTTGCATTATCCTGAGCCATAAATAGTGAAATTAATTTTACCACTTAATGTAGAACTAAGGAATTCAGAGAGCGACCTTGGATCCTGCAGCTAAATGGTGAAGACTATGTTTTGGTTGTTTTGTAACTCTGTGGAGGCAGGCAAAGGTTTGCTCTCTCTGGGTCGCTTTGTGGATGAGGAGGGTCGGGAAGCTCAGTGGTGCTGGAATGAGGTGGTGAGTATGGTGAGGATCGTCCCTTACACGACAAAGCCGTTCCTTACCCAGAGGCGGCTGTGTCTGTCCCCTGTCTCTTCTGTGGGATTCTCAGGCCAGGCCCGGACATTTGTATTTCCAGTGTCCTGTCTGCACATTGGAGCTGATCACATGTGCTGTAAGGTACTGGTCTGCTGTCTGAAGTTTAAGAAACTCTTACATCACCCTTGCACTTAGCAGAATGGCTGGTATCAACAAACATTTGTCCACTGGCTCAGCTAAACCACAACAGGGTCTCACAACTTCCTCAGTGTGGTGGCAGGAAATTCCAAAGCAGGAGCCCGGAATAGGTCCTGGCAAAAGTTTCCACTGCCGGGGGCCCTGGTAGCCACCATCTCAGCACACTTGACTCCTGTCCAGCTCTTTGCACATGGCTTCAGAGGTCCTTTCCAAAGCCCGAGGAAGGTGCAGGACTGAAGGGCAGTCATTTGGAAAGAAACTCTGCAGGTTAACATTGGAAGATAGATTGTTTTACCTCTGAAAAGGATAGGGATTTCTGTAATACACACACACACACACACACACACACACACACACACACACACAGGATACACACACACCCACATGCACGCACACATGCCCCCACCCCCACTGCCTCCACTTTGGCTTCTTCCTATCACATCCTGTCTAAACACCAAGTGCAAAGATTTTCAACGCTGCCAATGTGAAAACCTGTGAGTTGGATGAGTCATGGGTGGATCATACAGTATACAAATTCTTTCTCAATGAAACTATTTAAAAATGCTTCTCTGATTATTTGAGCTTTAAAGAATCAATCTGAAGAATCGCTCACACACGCACACACAGAGAGACAGACAGAAAGAGACAGAAACAGAGGGTGAGTGAGCAACAAAATGACATTTGTATGTCAGTAAACTGTATACAAAACTATCATCACACTCTGGATAATGTTTTATTCTTCAGAGACAGAATCTCACTAAGAGGTTCAGATGGGTCTTGAACTTCCAACCTTTCTGCCTCAGACTCCTGAGAGCTACATATTCCTTTTATTCTCTCTCTCTCTCTCTCTCTCTCTCTCTCTCTCTCTCTCTCCCCCTCTCCCTCCCCCTCTCCCTCCCCCTCTCCCTCTCCCTCCCCCTCTCCCTCTCCCTCTTTCTTTCCCCCCCACCTCTGTGTGTGTCTCACATACACACATTATTTATTTAAAATTTTTTTAAATCAGTAACTGAAATGTTTGTATACCTTTCTAAAATAGTAATCTCTTACCACTGATACTTATTTTTGTAATATCTGTGTTAGTATCTGTACTGGCTGGTTTTCTGTCAACTTGACACAAGCTAGAGTTATTACAAAAAAAGAAGCCTCAGTTGAGGAAATGCCTCCATGAGATCCAGCTGTAAGGTATTTTTTCAACTAGTGATCAAGGGGGGAGGGCCCAGCCAGGGCCCAGCCCCTTGTGGGTGGTGCCATCCCTGGGCTGGTAGACCTGGGTTCTATAAGAAGGCAGGCTGAACAAGCCAGGGGAAGCAAGCCAGTAAGCAACATCCCTCTATGGCCTCTGCATCAGCTCCTGCTTTCTGACCTGCTTGAGTTCCAGTCCTGACTTCCTTTGGTGATGAACAGTGATGTGGAAGTGTAAGCTGAATAAACCCTTTCCTCTCTTACTTGCTTCTTGGTCATGATGTTTGTGCAGGAATAGAAACCCTGACTAAGAGGATCTTTTGCTATGTAACAAATTAACTTAAAACAATAACCGTTTGTTCTCTCAGTTTCTATGAATCAAGAGTCCAAGTCCCAGCACTGGAAAGACGGCTCAGTGGTTAAGAGTACTAGCTATCCTTCCAGAGAACCTGAGACTGTTTCCCAGAACCCACATGGTAGCTCACAACCATGTGTAACTTTAGCTCCAGGGGATCCAACACCCTCTTCTAGTCTCTGGAGGCACATACATGGCACACACAGAGATACATACATGTAAATAAAAATGATAAAAATAAATGTTAAAAGAACTCAAGTATGTCCATCTTGGTTACTTCTGTCGTACGTACGTGTTTGAGTGTCAGACAAAGGACACAGTCTTGTTTAAAGGTTACATAATGACAGACTTAGGCTTTGAACACAGCAGCAGCATTGGCACCAGGTCTTGAAGTGAGCAAGAGCCATTGTCACGTGACATCACATCAGAGAAGTCAGTAGTTATCATATTTAAGTTGGAGATACTAAAGGAATGTCCCCCGAGGGACACTGCCAGCTACTCTAAATCTCTAGTGAGTTTGCAGTTTTAGGAGGCACAGTTATGTCATTAGGTGTAATTATGACCTGGGTAAATATATCATGTTTTTGTGATTGTATGTGGAATAGTTATATCAGAGTTTGGTGTTATGATGATCTGTTGTTTCCATTTAGAAATTAATGACCTAGGAGATACATGATTGTGTGTCAAGTTGACAAGGGGTGGACCTGTGATGGCCGGTTTTGTTGTCAACTTGGCTCCATCTGGAAGGAACTACAGTGAAGAGCGCACCTGTGAGAGATTATTTCTGCCTGGTTTGAGTGGGTGAATCCACTTCCAGTCTGGATCTTTGAGGCAGGAAGACACACACCTTTAACTTGGGCCACACCTTCTGCTGGAAGCCAAAGTAAGGACACAGAAGAAGGATTTTTTTTTTTTAACCTGGTGGCCACACCCCTAATCCTAGCACTGGAGGCAGGGGCTGGTGGCTATTTGTGAGTTTGAGGCCAGCCTGGTCTACAAAACAAGTTTCAGTTCAGAACTACACAGAAAAACCCTGTTTCAAACAAACAAACAAAACCAACAACAGTAACACCATCACAACAAAGGAAGCTTTGCTCTTTGCCCACATGCTCTCCCCTTAGTAGCAAGTTTATTCCTTTACTGGCATTGGAGCCGACTTCTTCAGGATTCCAGCATCTACTGCAGACCAACCAAGGCATCCAGCCTCATGGACTGAACAACTTCTTGATTCTTGGAATTTAATTCAGAACCAGCCATTGTTGGATTAGCTGGGCTGCGGCCTGTAAGTTGTTCTAATAAATCATATATATGGAACTCTGACTAATACAGCCGTGTAGATCTGGAGGGAGAAAGCTCCAAGGAGGAGTAACCTGTCCACATAAACTCATGAGGGCTAACAAGGGCTCTAAGGTTGGTAGAATAAGAGTGAGCAAAGAGAGCAACCTGTGCTGGGGTCCCAGGGACCTTTGGGGTAGAGAAGGTGTTGAGCCTTTCAGCTTTTACTAATTGAAGTGCAAGGTCATTCATTGCCGGATTTGGAGTGAAAGGATGGCATGACCTAATGTACATTTTCAATAGGGCAATTCTGGGGGCTGGAGAGATGACTCAGCATTTAAGAACATTGGCTTTTCTAGCAGAAGACTTGGATTCACTTCCCAGCACAACATAGTGGTTCACATCCACCCCTAACTTCAGTTTCAAGGGCAGTTCCAAAGGCAGCAATTGTGTGTGTGTGTGTGTATGTGTGTGTGTGTGTGTGTTACACATACCTTCATGAAGGCAAAACACTCAAGTACATAAAATCTAAAAAGTAAAATAAAAGGGATTGTCTAGCTGCATTGAGACAAGGCAGTTGTGGGTCAGTGGTAAGGAGGAAGAGAGTATAACCTAAGCTGGAGAGATGGCTCTCTAGTTAAGATTGCAAAGCTGGTCTTGCAGAGGACCTGAGTCTGATTCCCAGTGCCCATAATGAGTGGTTTACAGCCACCTGTAATTCCAACCCTGGGGGATTTGAACTCTTTCCTGGCATCTGTGGGCATCAGCATTCGTGCACATACCTTCATACACATACACATAGTTAAAAATAAATCTTAGGGGACAAAGAAAACTGCAATCTTCAGAAGCTGTGCCAGTGCTCCTGGCATAAGATGTGACAGTGACCCAGAGAGAGCTGATGGACCGGAGTTGTGGTTAATCTGAGTCCATCCTTGTTCAGGTTGCTGTTTTGTGTGTATGGTTTTAGCTGGAGCCTGGGCTGTGCACAAACTAAATAAGACTTTACCCCTCATCTACATCCCAGCCCTGGGATGGAAGGATGGATGGATGGATGGATGGATGGATGGGTAGGTAGGTGGGTGGATGGATGATTTGGATGGGTGGATGGAGTAAGGTAGGTGGGGTGGGGTATGGGGTGAGAGATCAAGCACAGGATTGGATGAGGAAAACGATGGTGGCTGCAAGGTGTTTGGAGCTGGAGACCTCGGTAAGTGCTGTCATGAGCTGAGACAGAATTAGCAACAGTTCAGCTCTAAGGTAAATGGAGGAAAGATGTTGGGTTCTCATGTCCACATTTCCAGTTCAGATCTGGAGCTCAGGGACGCATACAGTCTGAACATACACAACTGAAAGTTGCATTGAAGATGCTGAAACTTCATGAACAAAGTGCCACCAGGATACTGTAGAGTTTTAGAGGCCAGAGAAAGGTCAGAGGCCACTGGGAGAGAAGTGTGGACCAGCAAAAGGGATGAAAAGGAGGTGCGTGCTGTCCTGGACGCCCTGTGGACAGAGTGTTCCTGAAGGACGGGGTGGTGAAGTGCGTAGGTCGGCTGAGGTCAGGTGTGCTCTGAAAACTGGCCATTAGTTAGCAAAGAAAAGCAACTGGTGGCCTTCACATAATTTAGAGGGAGTCCTTTACTCATGACTGTGACTTGTGATCATTACAGGACAAAATGAAGCTTCAAAAGATTTGTTTTTCAAAAGCCATTATTTGGGCCTGAGAAAGTTAAGCATAATTGTTGGAATGAATCTAACAGTTTCAAAGCAGGAAAGAGCAGGAGTTCACACAGATATGTATGCGCCAATATTTGTAGCAACATCATTACAAAGAACCAGAAGGTAAATTCCAAATGTTCATTCAGAACTGAGTAGCCAAACAAAATTTGGGACATCTCTACAATGAAAAATTAGAGGGGAAAAGAAATTTCTAGATGTGATATTGTATACTCATAATCTAAGGGTTTGGAGACTGAAACTGGAGGATCACCAGAAGTTTGAGGCCAGCCTGGTTATAGAATGAAACCCTGTCTCAAAACACAAACAGAAAAAAAACAAAAAAAAAAACTAATGGCACAACATTTATGAATCTGGAACACGTGCCAAGTGAGATAATCCAGACATAAAAGGACAGCGCTATATGTTGGCATGTGAAGCACCTAAAAATAACCCAGCCCATAGCGGAAGTAAAGTAAAACAGGCTACTGGGGGCTGGGCAAGAGAGGAGGGACAGTAATTATTCAGTCAGTACCGATTTTCTGTTTGGGTTTACAAAAAAGTTTCAGAAATGGATAATGTAACATTAGTTGTACACTAGTGTTTGGGAAATTTCCGTTACTGAATTATATACTGACAAGAAGCTTGATATAGCACATACACTCACCACAGGGCTTTTTGAAATGGGGTCTGGGCTGGGGTTTAGCTCAGCAGTACATTTGATTAGCATGCTTCAAGGACCTGGGCTCAGTCTCCAGTACATATTTTAAAAGTGTGAGGGAATTGACAGCGTATCTTCCTGTGTGTCTGTCTGTCTTACAATTAAAGTTCATAAATAAGCAAAACATACTTTTTCCCTGGATTATTTCTGACCTGGGTCTTTTATAGGCGTCTCACTGTGTAGCACAGGCTGGTCTTGAACTTGAGAAATTCTTACCCCTACTTCCTCAGCGGAACATTATTATCATGCTCAGAAGAGTATATCATTTAAACACTACATTTAAAATTAATGTGTGTGTGTGTTCACTAAGGAACACTATTCTCTCAAATAATGGTTCTTGAAAATAATGTTTCAAGCACACATCAATAATTTTCTTGCTAAAACAGCATTTCTGCTAATGCCACAGAGCTGATAGGAGAAAGCCTTGAGGACTGGGAGGTTTTGTGGTGCAGCGTATTTAACAACCGTAACAACTCAAGAATTGTAAGCAGCCTCGCCTCCTTGTCTGGGATCCATTGGCAGCATTGTGTCTACTGGCAAACCCTGCGACATTCTGCTTCAGCCAAAGCCTCTGCTGGTGAGGAAATGTTTACAGAATGTTTTCAGGTCTTGGTGGTATCTATATTAAAAACAGCCTTCCACTATTCCTCTCAAAAGCCACTGTGCTAAAATATGTAGTAAATTTAAAATAAAATAACAAAACATGAGTCCAAAATTGCTTCACAGTCTTGATGAAACAAAGACTGGTGTGTTGTTGTGGCCTGGGGCGCGAGCCCTCACTGCTTTGTATGATTTCAGAGGTGAATTTCCGTGGGGGAAGATAGATGGGTGCCAGATGCAGTTGACATAGATTCAGGCAGCTGCTCTGCAGCTAGGTTTCATTAGCAGTAAGTGCGCCAGCAGAAGCAGCAGTGTGGGGCCCCACATGCCAAGAGGACAGCGAGAACAGCGAAGCAATACAATATTCACCAAGTGATTTTAATCTCGGAGATTGAGTGTCACCCAATCAGTTTCCAGGTTATAAAAAACAATGCATTAGAGGGCCCAAGTCTTTGTCCACTTGGGGAAGAAATTTCCCTTTTTACTTTTTTGTTTGTTAGTTTTAAAACAACCAAAACAAAAAAGTTTACTAAACCCATATAGGGAGTTTGCATTTTTAACAAAACCATGCCAAACTCCCCAATACACGCACACCCTTCCTAAAAGCAACACATTACCACAGGCAGAGAGATAAATTCCTCAATAAATGGGACCAATGACTATTTTAAGTGAAAGTCTTAGACGAACTTCCCAGGCCTCTTCCAGCTTTAAAGTTGTCCCCTATCCTGTCCCATGGTCACATTCATTCTCAAAAACAACAGGACAGAAGCCTCTGTTCAGAGACAGAGAGAGAAAGCTGATGTGTTTTTGAGACCATGTGATCTACATAGTTAGTGATGAAAACCATGTACCCAGTTACAAACTCGTGAACTTTAAAAAGTTGTAATAAAGGGTTTTTGCTCTAAGTCCTGTGGGGTCAGAAGTAATTATGACATGACTCTGACACCAAGCTTGACTGCTGTGTATATGTTTTGTTGTCTGAAGATGGGGACCTTTATTTAGCATATTTTTAGAACTTGTTAAACTTCCTTTGCTGTTCTGAGAAGTGACCTACTGTGCCAGTGATGCAACCACTTTGTGTAGGGTAATTTTGTTCATTAAAAGTAACGCAAAGGGCTGGAGAGGTGACTGCTCTTCCAGAGGTCCTGAGTTCAATTCCCAGTAACTACATGGTGGCTCACAACCATCTGTAATGGAATCTGATGGCCCTCTTCTGTCTTCTGGCATGTCTGACAGCTACAGTGTATTCACATAAATAAAATAAATAAATCTTTTTTTTAAAAAGTGACACAGAATTGCTAGTTGGTTAGACATGCACACATTTGAGAAGTGATCTTGGTGCAGCCCCAGCTTTTCTTTTAGTCTCAGGAATGCCCTATTGAGTATTTTTCTACAGATCTGTACATACTCAACTCTCTGAATAGCAAGATTTATTCCTTGAGAAGAATGGCTTCTTTTGTACTTTTTAAGAAAGTATTTTAACTTAGTAATAATTATTTTTTTAGTCTACAAAATGGTTTAAGATTTGAGAATAAACTCCTGAGTTAGAAAGCCTATATGTTCAAGAACAAACTACATCACTGAATAGCTATGTGGTACCTTCCTCAGCTTGGATGCATTTTGGGACTGGTTTTATTATTCTCTGGCATTTTCCCAGAGCAGAGCTCTCATTGATGGGTTTAGATCTGAATCAAAAGGAGTAACATTCGGAGTGACAATGGGGTCCCAGCACCCACGTGGCACTTCACAGTCCTCTGTAGCCCCAGTTCCAGGGGATCTAATGCCTTCTTCTGACCTCTGAGGGAACCAGGCACACACATAGTGCAAACAGGCATGCAGGGGAAGTCCTCATATGCATGGAAATAAATGAAATGAGGAAATATCTTAGGCGATGTGGTTTTATTTTATCCGAGTGATTAGTACCCCTCCATGTTCTTCCTTCCAGCTCCCCTCTCCTCCTCTGGGAGTCTGGTACTGTCTGCCTCATCAGATGCCCCTAGTCACTGACACCTTTTGGTTGCTTTGTGTGTGCTGTTCAGCAGTGCTTTGTGTGCAGACTTGTAGAGGGACCGCGCTCAGGGAAGTGTTGCGCTGCACACTTCACTGTGTCTGCTCTGGGATCTGATGGCCTTTCTCCCTGAAGGCCCGGCCAACCTGGCTTAGGGCTTGGGTGTTCACAGCCACCCACTTACTTCCACTTTAACCTGTGTGTGCTCTGACCCTTCTCTGCCTCAGATGTGAGAAGACAGAACCTGTACTGAGAACAGCACAGGGTTTCCTTCACCTCCCAGTTGTCCCTGCCCAGGAAGAGGCTAAGCTGTCCCTCACTGGCTGTCCTCCTGGAGGGGAAGGAGGGGGAGGGGAGTGACTGCAGGCATCTTACATCGTGCTCAGCAGGGGACTCATTCAGTATTCCCACGTTCTAGATGGCTTTCCCTTATGCAGAAATCCTCAGGAAGTGTAGCATTTCTTGTCCTGAGAACAGTACTTGTAGAACAGTAGAGTACAGGGTCAACGAGTAAACTCCATAGTCTCTGTGGTCCTTACTATAATTACCAACCAATGCAAAGATGGTTTCCCTCTGCAACTTTAATCCCGTTTCCTCCTCAGTGAAGCCATAAATTTAAGCAACCAGTTTTGGTAAACCCTGTCACCTGTATGTAATCTCTTCCCTACTTGGCTCTGTGTGGTTTTTGTTTACGGTACGGGGGATTGAACCTAGAACCCCATGCATGCTAAGCCTGTGCTCATGCACTAACCTGTATCAAAGCCTTCCCTGCGTTTAAAGGGAGCCCTGATTGTATTTCAGTATTATTGTACTAAGGTAAAAAACTGTCAATGTCTTAGTTTTGCATAGCTGAGCTGTCTACAGTCATGCTGTACAGGCCTGAGAGGTATGAGTAGGAGTCCCTAAGAAGGGTGTGTTTGTGTGTGTGTGTGTATAATGTGTGTGTATATATATGTGTGTGTGTGTTTATGTGTATATATATGTATATATATACACACACCATATATTTATATATAACAAATATAAAATTATACATATTTTTACTTATAACAATATAAATATATAAGTATATACATCTATATATTATAAAAATGTATATATTTTTAAAATAAAAGCACAAGGCTTCATAAAAGACAACATATTTTAACTTTTTTCTAACCTAGAATATGAGTGGAATACCTAATGGATCACAGCCTTTTGGGGGCCGAAAGAACAGGAGGATGTACCTTTAGCCGTCTTCCAGTCTGTAGCCTTACAGCGAGAATCGGGGCACTATGTGGTCATTTAAACTGATGATTGTCAGTGTACCACTGAAGCCCATTAGCCTCTCCGTCTGGTATGTCGCTCCAAGCAGGCCTTAAAACCCTCCAAATGTTCTGTACGTGTTCTTGCTGTGCTCCTGTTGCTTGCATTTTGGTTAGTTGGTTGTTTTGTTTGTTTGATCAATCATTTCTTAAGACAGGAGTTCCCTGTGTAGTCATGGCTGTCTTGGAACTGGCTGTGTAATCCAGACTGGCCTTGAACTCAAGAGATCCTGCCTCTGCCTCCCACATGCTGGGAATCAAGGTGTGCACCACCACTGCCTGGCTCTTGCATTTTGAATGCTGTTAAAGAAAGTAACTGGTCTTTCCTCGTCCTTGTGTTTTTCTTTTGCAGTATAATTATTAACGAGCAATTCAAAATGTTACTGGACATGGCATTGCAGGCCTGCGATGCCAGCATGTGGAGACGCAGGAAAGTGGGTCAGGAGTTCAGAGTCATAACACAGGTAGTGAGATGCACTGTGAGACCTCATCTAAAAACAACCCCCTGCAAACTGAACCAAAACAACGCCAGCAGACCAGTTGAGAGACTTAGCCTTCTCTCTGGGTGATTTGTAAGACAGTCTTACTTAGGCTTTGCCCAGGACCTCATAGTTATATTACATTGTGTACATTCTATACATTACACACATTAATGTGTTCAGGTAGTCAAACAAAAGTAATGGGGTTGGTTTGATATTGAATTGAAGTGGCAGAGGACATTTTGAATGCTAGTTCCCTGAGAGGATTTATTCAGTAAAAGTGGCTTTTTCAGTCCTCCAGCCTGACCCAGTACCCGGCTGGAGCTGCATCTTGTCTCTAAGGCATTACAGCATTATTACAGGACAGTTGGCTAGGCATGCTGGGCGTGGGCAGGACTCTCCAGTGTGGTGGGGAGCTCAGTGGACACTAGGTTGTAATTACTAAAGTAGCTGTCACCATTCTCAGACACATCCTCTCCTCACATAAGCAATCTCAGGATCCTTGAAACAGCACCAGGCTCTGGCTGTGGCTCCTGCCTTGCTTGTCTTCAAGCTCATAATGCTCCTGCCTCAGCCTCCCAAGTATGCCACCATCACTAGCCTCATCCCTTGATGAGAAGATAAAGGGCAGTTCAGGGTGAAGCTGGAACTTGAAACCCATGTATTCCAAGTCAGTGGTCTTAGAAATGTCAGATATATTGACCATCCCTTGCTCTAAATTACTCTTCATTATAAATAATCTCAAAATGCTCTGTATGGTTTCCCTACAAAGGAACCAGAACGTAGTGGCATTAGAGCAGCCAGACTCAGTGAACGGTTGACAGTCACAGTCTGTTGACTGAGGCACAGAGTTAGAACGGTGTGTGTGTGTCTCAAGGGGCCCTGAGGTGAGAGGGTGGATTGGGTAGCTGCTTGTAGAGTCACCATGCAGCCCCCACTGCATGTGGGGGCAGAGGAGTGTGAGCAAAGTTAGGCAGAGTAGCTTCCCGCCCCACCTGATGGCTCCTCCTGGTATTCTAGGCTTTGCGTGGGTCTTCGTGTACCCGGGCCGGAGCAGCATGGAAGCATGGTAGCTCCTTTGGAAATACAAACAACAGTGAGATAAACGGCAGGCCTGTGCCCTTCTGCAGAGCTCAAGTGCGTGTCAAGTCTGCGAGTGGGGCTCTGTCTAAGTTGATGCTTCCAGTAGCTAAAACCAACATCGACTTTCTATTTAAATGTCTAAGATTCAGTTGTAAAAATCACTCTAAGCTAAAGCTGTTTATAGAAACTAGCTAGTGTGTGGGCATACCAAAAAGAAAAAGGCAGGCTATATTTAAAAGGGGATATGTTAAAGTGTTTTTCTGATTCATGGTGCTAGATAGGTAGACAGACAGACAGATCACCACACAGTTTCATCTGAGTTTGTTTTTAGAACTGTGCTTTGGCAAAGAGCCTTCGTTTGACATTTAACCAAAGTAATACTATAGATTTGCAGTAGTGCACAGCAGGCTGATAGCGATCTGGACGATTGTGCTCTGTGATCTGCACGCTTAAACATAGCTTCAGTTTTAAAGGGGTGGTGTTACTATCCCGTACTCCATATCAGCAGATGAACTGTCACTGTCCGCACCCATTGAGATGGCAGCATCACGGTGGTTTCCTGAACAGCACAGATTTATTGAGAACTTAGGGTGTTGGGAGGTTTCTTCTGAATCAGCAGAGTATGTGTTGATTTGCAATCATGGGAAATTCATACAGGAACTTCATTTATGTATAGCACTCTAGACCCTCGAGTTTTATGTAGTGCTCATCTCTAGGTGCGTCAGACTTGCTTAACACATTATGTTCTGTGAGGATTGTCAGTGCTGCCATTGTTTTCATGGGCAGCACTGGTATTTCCTTTCCTCACGATTGGGAACCATTAGAATGCTAAGGTATTCTGTTGAAGTAAGAGCTTTAAATTATCCCAAGTCAGGAAATAGAAGATCACTGTTGTCAGGGTTTAAAAAATCCTCCCTAGCAGGGTAGTAGTAGCACATATTTTAGTCCCAGCACATGGGAGGTAAAGGCAGATCTCTGTGCATTCAAGGTGAGCCTGGTCTACAGATAGAGTTCCAGGATAGCCATGGCTACACAGAGAAACCCTGCCTCCAGATAGGTAGGTAGGTAGGTAGGTAGGTAGGTAGGTAGATAGGTAGGTAGGTAGGTAGGTAGGTAGGTAGGTAGGTAGGTAGGTAGGTAGATAGCTGTTTTTATTCATCCTCCCTTTCTTGCCCATTTCATACTTCCTTTTAAAGTTTCATTTACAGTCTTTGGTTTAAGAGGGGAAAGCCAAATATAGTCAAAATTAAAAGCAGGGTGGTAGAGGCATGTGAGACAGAGGCAAGTAGATCTCTGAGTTGAAGGCCAGCCTGGTATACAAAGTGAGTTCCAGGACAGATGGGGCTACACAGGGAAACCCTGTCCAAAAAAAAAGGGGGGGGAGCACAAGTGAGGGGCAGGAATGGTTGTTAGTGAGTGTAGTAACACGTGGGCCCTGTGATGCTCTTCTCTCTCAAGAGTACAGTTGTCCTTGCTTTGTGCATTCTGAAAAGCTGGCGTCTCAGAATGAACTGTTTTGTCTACCACCACCATTTCCTGTCTGTCTGTTTCCTTTAATGATCAGCAGTGATTTATAGCCTTTGTAGCATGCTTCCACATATGTTACCTACCTTGATTTCTCATGATCCTGAGAGACTGGTGGGACATTTATTACTAAATTCTTCAGGTAAGAAACCTAAGGCATAGTTGACTCTTAGAGGTTACAGATCTCTTAGGCAGGTTTGCTCACCGATATGTGTGTAGCGCCTATACCTAAACATCCTAATTCCGTGTGACTGGGTGGGACACAGGAAGGTATATTTTTGGAAAGGACCATCACTTTCCCAGATCTTCCTCTGCATTTTTCTGTTGACCACCTCTCTGGAGTCACCAAGCTAAGTTGTTATGACCATTGTGTGGTTTACTATGTTGCCTCTACCTACATGTTAACAGAAAACCCAACTAACGGTGCCTGAGATGTAAATTCAATAGTCCAGCAATTGACTAGTGTGAGGGTTGAAGAGAGGGACTTCATAAGGAGGCAGAGGAAATGAGATGGACAGATGGTGGTTGGGACAAAGTACTTTGAAGTCCCAGAAGTGCATGGGGCCCAGGAATGCAGGCACCCCTGCAGGGTAGAAAAAACAAGGAAGGGCATAGAAGAAACCCAGCCTCTTAACACCTTGATTTTAGGCCCCCAGAACTAAAGAGAATAAGTTTTTGTCATAGGATGACAAGACCCTAAATTGAGAACACATAGGTAAGTCTGCAAGAATTGATTCACATCTGACTTGGGGTAAAGGCAGTCATTGCGTTGACTCATAAGGCCCTCCACAACCTGCCCTGCTCCTCCCAGTCCCTGTCTCCTTTCATATTAACCAAACCCAACCAACACCTTCTCACCTTCACTTCCATACTCTCTGCCTAAGATTTGCTCAGTCTGTACCCCCACATCCTTCAGGTCCTGACTCAAGTGCCTCCATTTAGCTTTATTCTGTGTTTCTCTTTTATGACCTAGGACACACAGTGGGCAGTAAATACATATTGTTGAATATATGCAGAGATCTGTTGTTAAAAGATGACATCCCTGGTTTCTCCCGGGTTTCCGGCACCAATATTAGGGGAAGGATGAAGAGAGTGGGGGGGTATGGCCCATGGAGGTGCGGCGAGGCCTGGGGACAAGGGAGATGCCTCTGGGGGGTTCATGTTGGGAATCCCTTCCCCCTGAGGGACCAGCCACTCGATGGTATAGTACAGAATAGAGTTTATTCAGGGCATGGGAGGAGTTAAGAGGGTAGTAGAGGGAGAAAGAGGAGAGAGGAATAGAGAAGTAGAGGAGTAGGGGCCATGAGCACATGGAGAGAGGGGGAAGGGAAGGGGGAGAGAAGGGGTAAGGGTAGGAAAGCAAGAGAGAACAAGAGAGCAAGAGAGAGGAGGGCAAAATAACAAGAGAGAGAGGAGGGGGCAAGCAGCCCCTTTTATAGTGTCAGGTCACTGGGGCAGAGCATACCTGGCTATTGCCGGGTAACTGAGGGGTGAGGTTTACAGAATCCCAACACTGATTGGACGAATTGCTAGAAATCAGATGCCTGCGTTACAAATACTAGCCTTCAGAAAGGTTCTGAATACACTGTAACCAAACCCTCTTCTGCCTGAGGTCAGATCAATTCAGATCCCATCAGTAACCCTGAGGCAATCCTGTTTGCTTTATACTCACTAGTTAGAAACATCCCCAGCCAGCTTAGTTCATGGACAGTCTATTTCTCTTAAATTTACATGGCTTTTATTAGGTGAATTTGTATTTTTATTGTATTTATTAGCTTCTGTCTTTTTCCCATTCTTTTAATGGCAACCTGATTTCAATGTTTTTCTAATTTAGTGCTGATGTTTTTCTAACTAATTTGAAGAAACCAAACAGTCTTTGTTGTCTGTGTTGCAAATATTACCCCGAGCTTGTTTTTTTTTTTTTTTTTTTTCAGTTTTTCTCACCATTTTTAATAAAATGTTTGATTTTTCAGTGTTATTTTATCTTTTCTCTCTGGCTTATTTGGAAAGATTTTATCTCATTTTGAAATCAACAGTCCATCTACAATGTCTGTCAGCTTTTCTTATGCTTATGATTTTAAATGTTATTTAATCTGTGGCGTGTTGCTTGTTACATAAACCGGAAGGGCTGTGTTTAGTCTCCTCCCACGCCATGGTGAACAAGCTGTCAGTAACGCCTGGAAAATACTAAGCCTTTGCAGTTAGTAGGGCTGCTTCAAGTATCCAATAAAGTTTTTTTTTTTTTTTTTTTTTTTTTTAATGCCAGGTACATAAGAGAAAACTTTTAGTGACTACATGATCTTGATTTGGACTTCTTTTCAAAAAAAAAAAAAACTTTTAAGAGGCTAGAGAGACAGCTCAGTGGTTAGAGAGCACTTGTTGATCTTGCAGAGGTCTTGGGTTCCATTTCAGTACCCACACGGTGGCCAAAAACTCATACACATAAAATGAAAATAAATAAATCTTAAATAAATCATTTAAAATTATTTTTGAGGGCTAAGACATGGCTCAGTGGTTAAGAGCACTGACTGCTCTTCCAAAGGTCCTGAGTTCAGTTCCCAGCACCTACATGGTGGCTCACAACCATCTGTAATGGGATCTGATGCCCTCTTCTGGTGTGTCTGAAAACAGCTACAGTGTACTCATAAACATAAAATAAATAAATCTTTTAAAAATCATTTTTGAAACAAGTGTGATGGTGTAGGACTTTAATCCTAGCATTCCAAAGGCAGAAGCAGGGGGAGGTCTGTGAGTTCAATATCAACAGGGTCTACACAGAAAATTCCAGGCTAGCCACAGCTACCTGCCGCTCAGGGCATCATGCTTTCTCTCCCCTCGTACTACTTCCTTGTCGTTGGTCACATTCAGAATTAGTAAAGAGAACTGAAAGTCAGTGTGAGTGGAAGTTTTGCTTTAGTGCACAGGAAGAGACTTTATTCCCATCCTAGGTCAGGTTTAGGAATAGTTATAAATTAATGTCCTCTTGCCATTCTTCCATGGAAAACCTCTTCCTGACTTCCCCTAGCCTTCTGTTGATCTCTTTGACCTTCTTCAAGGCCATTCCCTCCTGAAATTTAACTACACATACTTGCTAGTTTCCCGTGGGGTTTTTGTCTTGTCTTGTTTCCTCACCTCCCTGTCTTTGTCAAGCTACTCCACCTGCCCTACAATCGATCAGCACCTCAGTTCCTACTTCCTCACTGTCCTGGCTTTGTGGCCTCTCAGTTGTGCTGCCTGTTAACTTGGGCGTGTTTCAGCTACCATGTGACCTACTGTACCACAGTGGATCTCTTTCCTGAGAGCGCTGGAGAAGGCATCTCTTGTGCATTTTGTTGTCGTGTGTGTGTGTGTGTGTGTGTGTGTGTGTGTGTGTGTGTGTGTGTGTGTTGGTGGTGGTGGTGGTGCTGGGAGCTAAACCCAGGCCTCAGGCACACTAGGCAAGCGTTTTCCCACTGAGCTGTCCCCTCATCCTTCCGTCTATTTTGTATGTCTACTATCAATCATGTTAGCATCCCATAGTTTGTGATACGAATGGATCTGAGGAAAATTCTCAAGACTAGAAATTTGAAAATAGATTGTCACGGTGACCAAGTTAAAAGACAGGTTAGGGGCTTGACTCAGGCTGTGGGAGAGACAGGATGTGCTTGGAAATCAGCAGGAGAAAGAGAAAGCTTGGGTGGGTGTGAGGGGGCAGCAGGGCTCTGAAACGCCAGTTTCCAACCCACACACCAGTGGGTACGGGTGGCTTCGCTGTTTGTGGGACTACAGCAGAGGCACAAATCTAAGGAGGATATGACTAAGCTGGTTTAATTTATTTCGAATTTCTTTATTTGGAAATGGGGACAAGGCAGGTGCATGCATGGTCTGTGTGTGGAGGTCAGAGGACAACTTGAGGGATCCTGAGGTGTCATCAGGCTTGGTGGGGAATGCCTTTTTACACACCATGTCATCTCACCATTTCCCTGGCCAATTTTAGATGTGCTGTGAGTTGGACATGTCTTTAGATAACCAGTGGGGAAATGCAACACGAAAGGAGTATAAACAGGCATATTATACACTCTGCCTGTTCCAAGGAGCCATCTTTGGAGATTGGAACAGGATGCTATTAATAATTGTGGCAAGTTAACAAACATATTCCAGGAATGACCCCGATTTGGACTAGGATGTATGTGTGGTTAGGATGTATGTGTGTTAAAAAAAGGAAAAGACAAACCTAAAGGTCGGAGAGAAGTGCCCTGAGAGTGAGCGCACTTGCCTAGTAAGAGTTTTCCTTATGTGTGGGTGTCCTAACCAACCGCCAACCACCCCTGTTGCTTACTCCACTCCCAGTACATACATCCCTCTGATCTAAGACTGTAGCCAGAGGTTATTGGAAGGTGTTTTGTTTTAATTCTAGGTTCTGGAAATAGCTCATGGTAGAGCATTCGTCCAGTATGTATAGTGGTGGGTTTGAGCTGCCGCTTGGAGGGAAAAGTCTAGAGCTGCAGGTTTCTGACAAGGCTGGAGGGAGAGGAAACAGCAAAGTATGGGTGGGCAGAGCTGGGAGACTACAGCTCAACAGAAGAGCTGACAGGAGGTGGGCCGTGGCAGCAGCCAAAGAAGTGTCACAACATTTACAGGACACCTGGACCCTGTTGTGGGTTGACTAGTGATGTTGTTTTGGAGCAGGAAATGGAAAGAAGCTGTGAAGGGTAAAGACAGGAGGAGCTACTTGTGCCCACCATGGTAGTCTTCATATGGGAGAGGATATGTCCTGTCGCAAGGGTAGAGCCTACAGTCTGTGGTTTGTTGACTGCTAGAAGATGACACTGAGTGTTCAAGGAATTTAAGAAAGGCCAGTCTGCAGACAGCTTCCTGTTGGGAGGGAGTACCTGTGTTGAGCGTCGCAGCTGATTCCAGTAGAAAAGGAAGAAGAAAAGCTGGGCGTCGTTACGTTTGGTTGGCTTGAAGTCTTAAGTCTTGGTTTTTCTTCTTTTAAGACTCAAGATGGACATCTTGGAAAGAATATTAATGTATCTTCTGGTTGCATTGCTTTGTTGAAATATCAAGGATAAAATGTTTATAATACATCAAACTAGATTTTTATGGGCTGATGAACACTTCGTCTTTATTAAGAAGAATAGAAACACACTTCAGGTGAGCACATTCCTTTAAAAATGTGTGCATGTTGTGTGTATGTATGTGTATGTGTGCATGTGTACATGTAGTGTCATATACATTAGATGGGAAACGGGAGTTTTATTGTTTGTATGCCTTTCTCTGTTATAGGCATAGCTGCTCAGGAGCAGTATATGACACTACCTGCACTTGAACCATAACTAAGACACACTTGTGATCCTAGTGCCTGGGAAACTGAGGTAGTGTGTCATAGTTATGAGTTTTATTGCTGCAATGAAACATCATGACCAAAAATTAGGTTGGGGAGGAAAGGGTTTATTTGGCTTCCACTTCTAGATCATAGTCCATCATTGGAGGAAGTCAGGACAGGAACCTGGAGTCAGGAACTGATGCAAAAGCCATGGAGGGGTGCTGCTTACTGGTTTGCTCTTCATGGCTTTCAAGCCTGCTTTCTTATAGAACCCAGGACCACCAGCCCAGGGATGGCACCACCCACAATGGGCTGGGCCCTCCCCCCTTGATCACTAATTAGCACCCTACAGGCACGTGTGCAGCCTGATCTTAGGCATTTTCTCAATCGAGGTTCCCTCCTCTCAGATGACTCTAACTTGTGTCAAGCTGAGATAAAATTAGCCAGCACAGAGTGTGTACCATCATGCCTGGTGAAAAGCAAATCTTTAAGCAAAAAGAAACAAAACAAAACAAAACAAAACAAAACAAAAAAAAAAAACTCTTGAGAAGCATTTAAGATGGTGCAACAACATTACAATAGCAAGTTGCCTTGGTTTTGGGTTTTTTTGTTTTTTTGTTTTTTTTTGTTTTGTTTTGTTTTTTCTGGACCTTCTGTCTTACAGAAATTTTTGTAAACTCACTTCCTCAGAAGGAAAAGCAAGGACACAGCCTGAGAATGAGAAATGCTTCATGGCTCTGTGAGGCCTCAGCACACTCTGAGAAGGAGAGACCTCAGGCGAGCTGTGGGGCAAACAAAAGGCTGTTGTGAGCTGTGTGCAGGAGCTGGTGAGAGTTTGTATTCTGTGGGAGTTATTTCCTGTTGTTGACTAGAGTTCTTTATTTAGAACCACCTAGCTTCAGAATGCCTGCTTGCTTGCAGAGAAGTGTGTACTTAAAACATAGGCTTGTTTCAAGGCAGTCCCTTTGAAAACGAGTCACACTACTCACACACTGACAACATGATGTACGCAGACATCAGCGTGCACAAAGGAAGATCCAGCCTCTGTCAGTGCAGTTCGAGGCTACCTGGATATCTCTGGGAAAGATGCCGTGTGTGTGTGTGTGTGTGTGTGTGTGTGTGTGTGTGTGTGTGTGTGTTCGATGTGTAGGGAGGGTTGTCTCCATTTAAAAACAACATATTGGATCTAATGGCAGGCGTCTGTAATCTAGCCACTCTAGAGTCTGAGGCAGGAGGATAGCAAGTTCTAAGCTAGCCAGGACAATTTCGCAGGACTGTCTCTGTACTAAAATGTAAAAGAGTAGACAACAGAGACACAACCCAGCAGCAAAGCACTTGCCTAGTTTTGCATGGCCCTTGATCCAACTCCAGAGCAACACAATAAAATAAGGAGGTAAAAGAACAAATGTATGTGTTAAATAAATAAATTCTTTGAAGTTTTGAGAAAATAGCCAAATGGCTTTCATATTTTGTGAGAAAGCTTATGATCTTTCTGGTGTGGTAGACATCAGCTAGCAATCAAGAAATAAGCCCAAGCACAGATGTGAGCCCTGTCAGACAGCCTTCTCCTTAGGAACTTCTGGCTGCTTTAACATTGCTGCTGAGCTTTGCATTTATTCAGTTTGAATCCGGATCTCACTATGTTGCCCAGACCTTGAACTTGGCACCTTTATGTCTTGAATCAGCCACTCAGATTACAGACATGTGACACTACGCTTCCTGCTTGGCCCTTTATGAAGAATATAATTATACTTTTAATATAGGATAATACCTGAAAATTAATGAGGGATAAATTACTACAAAATCATGGGAGATAATGAGTGTTTACTATTCATATGTCCAGCATTTGTTATTTTTATGTGTACAGGTGTTTGCATGCATGTATGTCTGTGCACACGTGTGCCTAGTACCTTTGGAGGGGAGAAGAGGGCATCAGATCTGCTGGAACTGGAGTCAAAAGATAATTGTGAGCCATCATGTGGATGCTGGGAACTGAACCTGGTTCTTCCATGACAGCAACAAGGGCTCCTAACCCCAAGGCTTCTGTCTGGCTCATGTCCAGGCTATAACAGACATTGGAGACTGTAGGTAAAAATTTCCTTAGAAGTTCTGCATCATGGGATTCATAAAAAAGAGAAGAAAATGTATTTCTTTACTTATTAATTCTGAAACAACACATTAGAATTTTTAAATAGTTACACATTTATTTGGTTTCAATATTTTTAAAAGAAATCAGACTCTCTAGACTCTGTGTGTGTGTTGCCTCAACTCCACCCCCTCCTCCTCTCCTTAACAGTGGATGCTGTTCTTATGAACTTTATTATCTGTCATATTGCTTATATTGTTCCCATATATGTACTTGTAAAACAGTATACTTATATAACATGCTTTGTTTTGAGGCAAGGTCTCACTGGGTCCCTGGCTAGCTGGAACTCACTGTGTGTACCACGATGGCCTTAAAACCCACCTGCCTCTACCTCCCCAGTGCTAGGGAGTGCTAAAGGCATGTGCCGCCACTTTATAATATTTTATACAAGTGGTGTCATATAGTTACGTTTTATAACCTGCTTTATTGTCCAGAGCCAGTTTTTCAGAATTCCCATTTGTTGATATATAATGTTAGTTCTTTGAAAGTGTTGAAGTTTTCAGGTGCATTGATTTGTCCTCCTCTTGAGGAATCTTAATGCTGTTTCTACTATTTGCTGGTCTAAGTAGTTTACTGGCTCTTGTTTCCTTGTTTTTGTTTTGTTTGTTTTGTTTTTTGATAATTCTGTGGCTCCACGGTGATAAAAACAAGTTTTTCTAGGCTCTGAACATAGCCCTTCTGTCAAGAATTCTTCAAGAGAATCAGTGTCCAGTGCCATTTGGAGTCCATACAGTCTTGTTCTGTAGTTAGATATTTGCCTGAACATCACTGGTTTTATACCATCCTCTGGAGTCCTTGAGGGTATGCTTTCTAAATCATTTTCTGTTGGACTTAATATTCTGTTGAACACTCGTTAAGAAAGGCTTACATGTGTGTAGGTATGAGTGTGCCCTTCAACCTATAACTGAATCATTACAAATTGTTTCCAAAGTGTGTGTGTGTGTGTGTGTGTGTCTGTCCAAGTTGACACTGAAGTGTCCTCAGGCACCTTTACCTTAATTATTTGTCTGTGTGTGTATGTGTGGTATGCATCTGTGTGTTTCACATGTGTGGGTGCATGTGTGGACACATGTGGAGACCTGAAGTTGATGTTCACTGTCTTCCTTGGTCACGTTCTAATTTGTACACTGAGACAGGGCCTCTCATCCAACTCAGAGTTTTCCAGTCCAGCTGGTCTAGCTAGGCAGCTTGCCCTGAATATTCCATCTTTGCTGTCAAGTACTGGGATTTTAGGCCGTCTATAACACCTGCTCAGACTCTCTATGGGTTTGGAGCACCCAGGCTCTCCTCACACAAGTCACCTGCCTGTCCTTCCACTGTATACTTTTCTTTTTCTTTGGAGACAGTGTTTCTCTGTATGACCCTGACTGTCCTGGGATTCACTCTGTAGACCAGGCTGGCCTCAAACTCACAGAAATCCACCTGCTTCTGCCTCCTAAGTGCTAGGGTTAAGGGAGTGTGCCACCATGCCTGGCTTCTCCACTTTTTTGAGATAAACTCTCACTCCCAACCCAAAGTTCAGTTTTGTCTAGACTAGCTGGCCAGAGATCTAGGTACCCACATATCTAGAGGTGCCCCAGTGCTGGAGCTATGGAAAGACAGAGGGACATATACCAGATCTTGGGAATCTGAACACAGGTCAGATTCGCTTTGAGCTGTCTCCTCAAATCCAAGATTCTTTTTCTGTTATAATTGTTTATCAGAATATGTTTTTGGTTTTTATGTTTGCTTGTTTGATTTGGTTTTTTACCAATCTTAAAGCTATAGCATCTAATTTTACAATTTGCCTTTTCATTTTATTGGAGTTTAACTTTTACCTGCTTATTAGGCATTTTATTTCCTGTTTTTTTTTTTTCCATTTTTTCTCTATATAGTGTGTGGTTTTGTGTGTGTGTGTGTGTGTGTGTGTGTGTGTGTGTGTTTTAATGTTTGTAAAAGCCAATTCAAAGCAGAAAATGGTGGTGCATACTGTTAGTCCCAGCACTGAAGAGGCAGAAGCAGGTGGATTTCTGTGAGTTCAAGGCCAGCGTGTCTACAGAGAGAGTCCAGGATAGATAGGGCTATGTAGAGAGACCCTGTCACAAATAAAACAAAACTGACTAGCACAGACAGACAGATAGAAAGCTAATTCAAGAATTTCTTACTTTTGTCCAGTGTGTGGACCTTATATATTATTTGATAATCCTTGCCTTGCCTTTCACTTGAGCTATTTTGTTTAAAGGAAACTTAGCTTTCAATGTGATCAGAGTTATTGATTGTTTAACCTGTAGTTTGTGCTTTGACTATCTTTTTTTTCTTTTAAGTTGTAAGCAAATGGCTCATCTAAGGAGACATTAATGAAGGGACTTTACACGTGGGACAGCTGGGACGTAGAACACCAGTGAGAACAGGAAGCAGCTACTGACTGTATATCCAGAGTGGAAGCAGGGGGAAGTCGGTGTTGCTTGGGTAAAGCCTCCAGAAAACACAGTAGGAATGGACGCCCTGAAAGAAGGCCACACAGAAGCAGCTGTGGTTACAGAAATCCAAGTATAAAGAAATTATAAATTAAAGGTTTTCAATTTCAAGCAAAGGACTGGGATTACATTTTATTTTATTTTATTATTTTATTTTGGGACAGGGTCTCTGTGTAGCTTAGAGCAGCCTAAATTTTTACTATGTAGACCAGGCTGACTGCTCTGAAACGGGTGGAGATGCTCCTGCTGCCCCTTCTGCCAAGTGCTGGGACAAAGAATGCCGAGGTTAATGTGTGCAGGCTGAAGGCCTGTGCCACCATCCCCACCTGCCGGTTTTCAAACAACAGTTCTGTATCCAACACTAAGAAAAGTTGATATTGATACTGAGTTGGGGATATAGCTCCGTGGCTGGCAGCATACCTTGTCAGCAAGCATGAGACCTGGGTTCCGTCCCCAGCGAGGGGACCAATATTCCTGCACATGTGTTTTCCACAGACATGTCCATTAAAGTCTTGAATGTTCGACTTCTCAAAGTAGAAATTTTATAGTCAGGGTGTAAAAAAATAATTTTAATATATCATTTTATAAACATTGTCCTGTTCTTGCTCAAAGGGTCTCTTTATTTACAAGTACTTTTCCATTTGTTTGTTGTTGAATGCAGGGTCTTTCTGTGTTGCCCAGGCTGCCTTACCTTCTGGACTAAGGTACTGCCTACTTTATGTTTCCTTGTGGCTAAGACCACAGGTGTGCTCTCCCACATCCAGCTTTCATGGGTGCTTAGAAGATGATTCTAGACAGTTACTACACTGGGTATAAAAAATATCATTTAGTCTAGCTAATCATATAAATGTACTTGATCTTGGAACACGAGAGACATCTAGCACTAGAGTAATGCTTTTACAAAAATATTATTTCTATCATTTAGGCAAGTTTTCTTTGCAATTAAAATTGATTGCTACTACTTTTGCTGTTGTTATTGTTGGGTTTTTGTTGTTGTTGTTGGTTTTGTGTGTGTGTGTGTGTGTGTGTGTGTGTGTGTGTGTGTGTGTGTGTGTACAGGGTCTCACTGTAGCTCTGGCTACCCTGGAACTCATTATGTAGGTCAGGCTAGCCTAAAATTAATTGCTAATTTTTATAGCATGTGTGGTTACTGGCATTTAATTTTTTTTAAGGTTTATTTATTTCCTCTTTATTTGGAGTGTTTTGTCTGCACATGTGTGTGTACCATGTGCATGCCTGGTATTCCCCTGAGGTCAAAAGACTGCATGGGACCCCCTGGTACTGAAGTTACTGATGATTGTGAACCACCATGTGGGTGCTGAGAACTAAACCCAGGTGCTCCTGAGAAGCAGCCAGTGCTGTTAACCACTGAGCAACTTCTCCAACCCCGGAATGCTGGATTTGTATGTATGACTTAATTGGTACTTTCTTAAAATAAGCAGAACAGACAAATCTTCATAAGGAAGTAAGCAGTAGATTGGCATTTACTGGGTGATTCCCCAAGTAGGAAGTCTACATATACTACCTTCAAAGTATACTTCATATGTGCAGTTAGTTCTTTTAACTAGGTTCATTCAGCTTGAATTAGAAAATACAGAGATGCTAAAAAAAGTAGTCATAAATACAATATTATATTACAGTGGTGATCTGTGGTTACAATAGTTCAGAAACACTATGCAAGTATTTAAGCTTACCCACACAAACATGCATGCACACACAAACACATACACACGTGTATACACACACACACACACACATTCACACACATATGCACAGTGGGAATGTAACAAGAAACAGTTTGTAGTTCCTTCTTTGGGAACAGAGGTAGCAGGAATATATGAGCCCATAAGTTTGAAATTAGGCTATGTAAAATATTACAGCCCAGTTGTTATTAAGTTTATAAAGGATTAACTTATAAAGGAGGATTTCTCCACTCCTTCCTCCAGTACTTACGAAGTACACACTTAGTGACCACTTCCTATGACACATGTTGTCCTGGAAGCCAGTGATGGGATGACAGACAGAAAGGCCAGTTTATGAGCAGATTGGAGATTAGTGAAGGGCTGGCGGGTGTGCTGATATGGTTTCTTTTTTGTTCTGTGGTCTGGGGTTGTTTATTCTGTAGGTTAAAATAAGGCCAAGGACAGACAGGGTTAGAGTTTTTCGTAAAAGAGAGAACTGTTTTTTATCTATATCCTAGTCTATGTTTGGGTCTCAGTGACACCTGACTCTGGCACACATCATTCCTGTCTATCCCTATACCCTAACTCTGGCTCTCCCGTCTTCCTGAGGAAAAAGCACCTTTCTTCTCAAAGTGTCTTCTGGCTTCCAGAGATCTTCAGTGAAGGGTAGACCATGCAGTCTTGAGGTCATCTTTGTCCCTGGGTGTCAGCTTGTTGAAGAGTTTATATCAGGCCCTCCCGAGTTCCTTTCCTCCCTGTGAAGACTTGGTGACCTGCACCTGCCCTGTGTGTGGCCCAGCAGCGCACGGTGACGATAAGCAAGTAGGTCCATGGGAGAAGCCTTGGGAAATGTCCTGCTGGTCTCCAGACTTTGAAACCAGAAGATGGCTTAAGTTATCTGGACATAAAAAGGTTTGAGGAACATGTTATTGAAGAGAACACATTACCATTTATATTTCTACTTCCACTTAGAATTGTGTGAAGGTGGATTTGTTTTATATTCTCTAGACAAGCTGAGCAACTTACAAAGCACTGTGTCTTACTTTCAGACCTAAACTTCATCCACAAGCATAAGGAGAGTGAACGTTCCCTTTCAGAGACTCCTGGCTCCTAGAAAGGGTTCCAGAAACCAGAGTCCCAAGTACTATCTTTTTCCAGGTACAGAAACAAGCTCAGCAATGCCAGGAGTCTAATACTACCTCCCAGTGCCAGGGCTGAGGAGAGGGGGAGGCCTCAGAATCATTAACATAATAACCCAGCGCTTGTTTCCTTAGAACCCATGCTGACCTGAGATCTGTGACACAACAGATTGAGTCTCAAAAGTCACAGGCTGGGCTAGCTAGATGGCTCAGTGGGTAGGTGTATTTGTTGGGCAAGCCTGGGATAGCTGAGTTTGATCCCTGGATTCCATAGTGAAAGGAGAAAACAGATTTCCAGAAGTTATTTTCTGACCTCCACATGTGGACCATGGCATACACACTTATGTGTGACACACAGACACACCACACACACACAGAGTGTAAACTTTTAAGTCATGAATTAATCAGAGCTCAGTAATGGAGTTGTAATTTGAATTTTTTTTTTTTTTTTTAAGAATCTTCATCTCACCTAGTTGTTTGCTAGGACAAGAAAGCCCTGGAGGCTGGCCCTTCTGACATTAGTTGGCAGTCTGTGGAATCCAGATATTCTGAGTGTGTGAGAAGAGTATTCCTGCTAAAGATTAGGTACTTTATAGACTCCTCCCTGTGATAGAGAACCAGTGTTTGGAGACCAGCAGAGAGTGCTATATTGAGAAACGGGAAAGTTTTAATTTTTTTTCCTCAAATGTTGTTTTAAAGACTGTTCTGTGCTAAGATTTAGACACTATCAGATTTTTAGAAAAAGAAAAGGCCTAACATCTAACAGGAGGAGGAAAAGAAGGAGGAAGAGAGCTTGTAGCCATTACATTGTCATTTATAACAGTGTGGTAACTTTCAGAAAAAAGATCTCTACCTTAGGGCTATAGCTCTGCTTAGGTGAATTGAGACTTGAAGGAGGAACAGGAGAAAAAGGCCTGACAAAGTAGAGGGCAAAACAAAGTTTGCAGTACATTAGTTTACTTGGTCATGGGCCTGAGTAAGGCTTTCATCTAACACTGTGTTAGCTGTCTGCTGGCTTCACATCCGTACAAGTGCCTGCTGGTCACAGAAGGGATATGACTTCCAAATTCAATTTTGAAAGTCTATCCCAAGTTTTCTGGTATTATGTTAAGTCTACAGTTAATATCTCATGTTTTTCATGGAAAGACTGTGTAACCAGATTTTTCTATACATTGGCTTCATAACTGAAACATTTGTCCTTTTTTATTTTAAAATCAAGACTAAGAGTATTGCTAGATAGATGATTGCTAATATTCCAGCTTCAGATCTGGACTAGAATTAAGTTGAAAGAAAAATTGAGTGAAGTTTTTGAAACCTGTCTTTGTTTTCAGACTGTGGATATAGATCAGTAGTTGACTCTGGGTTCCATCCTCTGTGCACACAAAACATCATACATAGATACAAATAAATAAATAATCTTTGTTTCATGGTCCATATATCTGACTTGTTCCTTGTTTCTCTGGCCATGCTAATTAAGTGCTAAAAGCACCCTTCAGTTAGTGCACTACACTACTTACTAGTCTGTAGGACATACGGTCATACATAGCATTTCAAAGAAGCAGGGACTGTAAACTGGTATCCAGGACTCAGTCATGAGAGGAGAGCTCTCTGGATGAGCTCATGGTTTCAGAATTTTTGTGCTGGAAAAAAAAAAAAAAAAAAAAAAAAAGGAATGCTTCTCTTCTCCCTAAATTGATGTGTTCCTGAGAGTTAAATGTGACCTAGCTTGTGATAGAGAAATTCAGAATTCTTGATGAAGCCCTAAGATTAAGATTATTTTAAATGGACCTTTAAATGTTATAAACCAAATGCACAAGTTCACTTAGTACTTCTTGATCATTCTGTAGAAGTAACTAATGTTTTTCTCTAAAAAAACAAAAAAGTTCAGACCCAGCATGGTTATGTATACCTTTACTCCCAGCAGAGGCAAGGACTGAGGCAGAGGCAGGCAGATCTCTTTGAGTCTGAGGCCAACATGGTCTACATAGTTCCAGGACAGATGGAGCTATGTAGAGAGAGCCTGTCTCAAAGTCAAAAAACCTCATGGAGTATACTTCAAAAGTTGAAGGGAGGTGGCCTGAAGAGAGGGCACAGCAGTTAAGAGTAGTTGTTGCTCTCATAGAGGACCGCAGATTGGCTCCTACTGTTACACCTGCTTACAGTTTTCCGTCACTCCAGTTCCAGAGGACCCAGCACCCTTTTCTGGCCTCCACAGGACCAGGAAACATGTTCACAGGTGCACCCTTACTGGTAAGTTTTTGGTTTTGTTTTTAAGTCCAGGGAGCTCCTTCTTTCTCTTCGAACGTCTCAGATTAGGCAGCATTGTCTAGATTGTTGTGCCGACCTACATAGAGCCCAGCCTGGGGAGATGGAGCAGGTCCTGATGTTGGACCACACTTGAGCTGTTGAAGACTGATTGGGCAGATAAGCCAGATTCTAGAAGTTGGTTAAGTTAAACTGTAACTCATACACTGATAAGCCACCAAGCCTTCCAAAGTAAAACTGTATGTCTCATCCTAGAAGCAACCTTGGAATGTGTTCCTCAGAACTCAGACTTGAGACAACATGTGTTTGTCTGTGGACACACTGACGTTCCTTTCATTTTGGCTTTTCTTTTATGCAGGAGCACTGTATTTGGGAAGCCAGTTGTTAAGAAAATGTAATAAAATTCCCTGTCTTCTTGCTAACTTCAATGCATGAATAACAGTTTCAATTCATTTTAAATTCAACAGAACTAAATACCTCTGGCCTCCCACAAAGACATCACAGGGAGATTATTGCAGCTTCTCTTTCAATGGTGGTTTCTTAAAGTGAGCACTCAAAGTCTGAAAGAGTGGGTGGTTAGGGAGCCATGAGGGGTTGGTGTTGTCTCCAAGTGCAGAACTCTTGAAATGAAAGATACCTTGGCTCTCCAGCAAAATGTTTGAAAGCTTATGCCACTGAGCAAGACCTCATAGGGCCATGAGCGTACTTTATGTGATACCGTTTTAAATGCTATCAGAATGACTTGCCAAACAGATAATACAATTAGCTGATATTGGTTATACCTCATGAAACATCTATATGAGATTTTGCCAATGTCAAGGATTCACTAAAAATAAACAGTAACAAAAGACCCTTTTTTACTTCCCTCGTTGATAAAACCTGACATTGTCTCCTTTATCATTTAGCACACATTATGATAATAGTTATTATAATTTTAGAGACACGTACTCACTGTTTAGTCCTGACAGGCCTATTAGACCAGGCAGGCCTTGAAATAAGGGAGATCTGCCTGTCTCTGCCTACCTAGTGTTGGGTAGTACTACAACTGGTGCTGACTCATGATTAATTTAGGTAAGATCATCAACGTGATTGGTAACCAATCGTTACAGAACAATTTGGATTAGACTAAATTTGTCTTGATGTTTAAGACCTTTATGTTAGGTCTTAAAGCTTTATTATCCTTAAATACAACTAGTGTAGTGGACCATTAAACAGCAAAGTGGTCTGAAGAGAAATTGATTGGAGTGGCAGCCAAAAATTTAAGGTACCTGAACTTCTTCTTTAATATCTTTATGTAGAATGTACATGACATTTTAAAAGTAATCATAAATATTCTAGTTGAGCTGCCCCTGGCCTCTTAGTGCTCTTAAATTCTAACCACTTAGACACATGCTCTTCTGCTAATACTAAAGACAATATAAAGCCCTCCACTAAGTTTGAGTAGTTAAAAACACTGGGATTTGCTGTTGTTTTAAGGGAAAAGATAAGGCCAACAGCTGAAGCTTGTGGGCAGAGGACCACGCCTCTGGTTCACTGTTCTCCATGCCTGATCTCCCTTTGGTTGGCTGCTAGGTCTCCGTACACAATGCAACTCTGGTCTGTGGGGTTCCAAAGGTACTAACTACTTGGTGACCCATTTCAACAGTCGAACTTTTCTCTTCCATAGCCAGCTGCAGATGGAACACTTGACCCCTCCCCCCATTCCGATATCTCTGAGGGCCATTGGTGGACCCTACCCTCCCAACCGGCCCAAGTGGCCAAATAGTTCAGATGCCTGTCATATTTGTGGTCGCGCTCCTCTGCGGACTGTGCCCGTGCTGCCGTCTTTGTTATCACCCGCTCTGTCATCTGCCTGTTTTCCAGTGTGTGGGGGTTAGTAATGGTAGTAGTGGTCGTCCGGCTTGGGAGCCCCCATTTCTACCTTTCCTATTCAACTTTCAGTCCACAGAGCAGGCAGCTGAAGCTTGGTGCCTGCCGGCTGCTTCCTGAGAGTTCACCCTGCGGTAATCTGCATTTATGGCACCTGGGCGGGTCTGGGGCGGGGCCTGAGGAGCTGAGGCGGGTCCATACCGGCTAGGGGCGGGGCCTGCGAGGACCAGGACCTGAGGAGCAGGGGTGGGGCGGGGCCTCAGGTTGGAGGTGGGCGGGATGGGGTGGGGCCTATACTGCAGGGGCGGGGCCATCGGGGCGGGGCCCGGCCAGGCGAGGGGTGGGGCCTACGGGGCCAGGCCGGAGCTCGCCGGAGGCTCGCAGGCGGACGTCACTCCCGCACGGCGAGTGCTGGAGCACGAGCCGTACCTCTCGGCCCGGGCGTCCCCTCCGCCCGCCTCTTGCTTCCTCCCGGCTGCCCGTCGCCTCCTCCACCATTGTATAATGTTCCCGACGCGCAGGCTGAGGACACCGGAGTCGTAGCTCCGGCCTCGCCGAGCTCCCTGTTTCCTTCGGCCCCGCGGCAGGGTGCTGCGCATGGAGCGGGCATAGCTTGAGGGGTGGGAGGAAACCCCTCCGATGCGTTAGCTCCGGGCGGACCTGCCTGTGGTGAGTTCCCGGCCGAGCTGGAGGCTCCGGGGGGGTAGGGCTCGGGCTGGCGGGGGGCGGTGCTGGGCTGGGCCAGGCGGGAGCCCCCGGCAGCGGAGGCCGGGCCGGGCAGGTTGGGGAGCACCCGCCGGCCGCCTGGGGACCCCGGCTGTCACGACCCAGAGCGGGAGCTGTTGCCGTCACAGCTGGCGTGTGTGTGCTCGCTGTGGTGGTTGTGGTGCTGAGAATGTGCGAGACTTTTTTTTTTTTTTTTTTTTTTTTTTAAGATTCGGGTTGCTAGCAGGGAGGCTACTTCACTTTTGAGTTCCGTGTCTGGGTTTGCATCCAACTTGCTATATTGTGTTTCGAGAGTTTCCCGGTGGTTTTGCGTTAAAACAGCTCTCTTCACCCTCTATTTTTACTTGCCCAAGTGACTTGATTTTGGTTCCAAATGTATATTAAACTTAACGCCTTCCTGGTTTTTAAATTAGAAATCTACAAGTCATCTTGGTGGTAACCGCCTATGACGGGGCGGGGGGGGGGGGCGGCGCTGAGGGGAGCCAGCTGTCCCGACGCGTAGACTTTGTACCATTGACACTGGGCACCCTTCAGAGGACCATTGCGTCGCGAGAAAGTACTGAATTGTTCATATTTTCCCTAACCATACATCGTCTTAGCTTTAGCAGAAATAGTAGCAGCCAATAGAGTTGAAATTTGAATGTTAAGTTTCACAGAGCGATGATTCTGTTTTAGAATAACTTTCTGCTCGTATCTAGGTAGTTTCAGGAGCAGAAAGTCAGTGTTGCAGGCACTGAATGGAGAAGGCAGTCAGCAGGGACAGACTCAGAAACAGCAGTTTTTACTGGAGTAGAGTCGGTCAAACTCTAGCTGGCTTTCAGGGACAGTGTTTTCATGCATTGTTCTTGAAACATGTTTTTGATTTCCTAACACTTGGTTAGAAGTGTTCAGAACCTGTGGAAAGAGGCCTGGAGGTTGTACTCACCAGTAGGATTGATTGCCCATGCCTTAACTGTTCAGAATTTTTGGAATTTTTGTTACTGACAGGAGTGAGGTGGGCTGGGGCTCCACGTAACCCCTGGAAGGCTCTACACCATAGAGCCTTCGGTTCTGCTGCTGGGCTAGTTGCTTATCTACCTCACCTACTTCACCCCAGTCCTTTAACATCACTGTATCCTGATTTGAGGGTAAAGATACTAAGATCCCGACTCTGGCATGAACAAGAATAATTGGGGATCCTTACTTTCCTGATAATTTTATAACAATTTTTTTTTTAAATACACAGGGCTGGCCTGGATTGTGGTGGCGTACACTTAAAATCCTAGCGCTGGTGGATCTATAAGAATTCAAGACTAGCTTGGTCTACACAGTGAGTTCAGGGCCATCCAGAGACTGTGTTCAGGTTAGGTGTGCTTTAAAATAGTGTCTTTCCTCTCCTAACTAAAATAGGTCCAACTGTAATGTATGCTCCATGGACTTGGTAGCGTGCCCCTCTCTTCTCCACCCAATTCTGTTCCTTACTCTATTTCAACAGGTAGGGAGGGGACTCACATTTTTTAACAACCCACTGTGTGGCAGGAGGTGTCCTAGGAATAGTTTTATTGTCAGGCAAGTGTCACGGACTGGTAGGTAACAGCTGCTCAGACCAGCTTCTGATAAAAGAACTGAGAAACGAGTTTGACTCAGATTTCGACGCTCTTTCCGCTCCCATTGCCGAGTTATCCTCCTTAACAGCGTTTTAATTCAGTTAAGGAACAGAAATACAAATTTACCCAGTTATTACAACTAAATTATTAACACTGTATATAAAAAAAACAAGCATTGTTTTTTTCTGTTTTAAAGTCACTTAAATTTACCTGTAATGGCTGGTCCTTAAAGGGCTGGGGGGGGGGTCATTTTTAACAGTACTGTAAAGTAAAAGTTACATAGCTCAAGAGTGCCCTTACTTAAAATATGTTACACTCTAGAAACTAAGAAAGGTAAAAGCCACAACATCTTTACAGGTTTCTTTTGCTGTGGTTTCTTAGTAAAGAACAATAGTAAAAGTATGAGGGATTGTTTGGATGTTTGAAACAGGGTTTCTCTGGGTAGGTCCTGGAACTCACTCTATAGACCAAGCTGGCCTCAAACTCAGAGATTGACCTGCCTCTGCCTCCCATGTATTGAGATTAAAGGTGTCCACCACCCAGACAAAATATGAGTTTTAGTTTTATTCATATTTTCAAAATGAAGGCCACTTAGCCAAAACTATTTATGAAAAATAGGTAAGCCTGGTATTCAGAAGGGTGAACTTTAGAATCTTAGAAAATCTTCTAAACTTAGCTGTGCATGTTTTTATTTATTGTCTTTGCATATTATGTCAAGTGAAAGCTCTAGTGGAAGGATGCGGAGGTTGGTGGGGGGTGTTTGTGAGTGTGTGTGGGTGTGAGTGTGGTGTGGGGGTGTGTGAATGAGTGTGTGTGAGTGTGGTGTGTGTGTGTGTGGTGTGTGTGTTTGTGTGTGTGGGTGTATGAATGTATGTGTGTGTGAGTGGAGTATGGGGGGGGGGGTAATGAGTGTATGTGTGTGTGTCTGATTGTCGAATCCAAAGGTCAGACCTGTGTTAAAGCTACCAGAGGCCAGGCTTCAGTTTAAGTGAAAATGGCTTGCTACTGAGAGTAGTTCCAGCCTTCACACTTAGATCTGTTTTTTAAGTTTATGCTTATGTATGTGTGGGGAGAGGGTCATGCTGCGTCTGAGGACAACCGTGTGGAGTCTGTTTTCTTTCCAGCTTTTACATGGGGATTTAACTCTGCTTGAGTGGCAAGCACTGTTACCGTCTTAGCTTCTCTCAGCCCCTTTTCTGACTAGAAACACACACATGAGAGTTTGAGTGCTGTGGCCAAGTGTATGTGTACAGTAGTGCATTTTCTACCTGCCACTCACAAGTACTCATTACACATTTTGTAGAAACTTACAGACTGTGACTTCTTTTTAAAAAGTGTCTGATTATTTAGTTTGATTTCAGTATTTTAGAAACAACTGACCAAAGTTGGGTTGTTTTTTAAAGAAAAAAAAAATGTTGTCTTAAGTAGCCATTGTAGTTAGTATTAAAGACAAACTTGTGTCCTGTACAAATACTGGGAAACCCTTATGAACAGCAGTCCCCCGGAGCATCCATCACTCATTGTGTGGGGCTGTGTCTTTCTCCATTAGCACTGCCCAGCAGTTCATTCTTTGTATGACTCTGTGAATGGCATATGTCAGCCTAAGAAGACGGCATTCCTATTCTGGGTAGTAAATAGATTCTTTGTTGTTGATACTCCCCAACCCCCAAAGATCATGAGACAAAAACATGTTTGGCTGTCTAAAAATTTTCTTTGGAAAATGTATAAGTTACATTTCAAGATAAAAGCAGCATAATATTTTTTAAAACATGATTTCTGACAGGGCAATCCTCTGTCAGTCTGAACTCAGCTGGCGCGCCGTGGCTTGATAGATTTGAGTCACCTAAGCTGCATTTGCCCCAGTCCAGTTTTCAGTTCAGATGGAGCTGCCCGGCCTCTCACACCCAAGGCAGTCTTGTGGAGCTGCGCCTCAGAGAGTGGACCGAACTGTGGGTGCGTGGGGGTGGGGATGAGGGAGAGCACAGCCGGAGCAGCAGCAGGGCTGTGCAACCGCTAGAGCCAGTCTGACTAGTTTAAGGTGCCCAAAGGCAGCTTTGTCTCCCCAGTAACTCTAAGTAGCAGCAAACTTCAGTTCTTAAACTCATCCACATCTGCAGTACTACTTTTGTCTCTTTGCAAAAGAGTTTTGCAGGTCTCCTAATTAATCTAAGCTTTTCTTTTTTACCTTTAAAACCCTTCATTAACCGACTGAGAAGAAGCCACTAAACCACACTTTTTTTCTTCTTCTAAGGAGTTTTCCGTAGAACAGTGAAGGGAAGGGGTTCTAACTCTAGGACGCTTAGTTGTGTGATTACAGTGGGCTCTGTAAACCCAGTGGCCACATGAAAGTCCCTCAGTGCAGATTGACCTAGCCCTTTGCTCTCCTCTGCCTAACTGCTTATCATTCCAGCCCATGGTGCTCCTGTGCTAGTAGGCTGCTGGAACACCCCACCCTGTGTGGAGAAGCATTGCCCAAGATAGACTCTGAGAATCCGAAAGTCCCAAGGTCGTCTCTGTACCAGAGCAGGTTTTTGCATACAGTTGTAGCTACAGGAATGAGGTGTTTAGGAGGTAGCTGTCTGACACTAGCCTTTCAGATTCACCTCCCTCTTTGAAGGGGACATTTTCAGCATCTTGTGCTTACACATGCCTTTGTCTTTGGGTCTTTACTTTCCTAGAAACTTGTCTGGCAAAATTTGGGTACTATGGCTTCAGCAGATTTGTTTACTTCTTCTAGTGAGATGTCTGATAAGCTTTTTGAGGTAGTGAGTGCCCATCTTCCTCAGGGCTGGGAGTGCTAGAAAGGTGCTCTACAGCTAAGCCCTGGTGATTTTTGTGATGCTGGGGATAGAAAATTTGCACAAAACAATTTTTGAAATACTGATTTAAAAAATTATTTCAGTGACCTGAAATATAAAATGAAGTGTGTTTCACCTGGGAGTGATTCTTAGCTATGTGACAGTAATTAATTTACAAATCCAAGATGAGATTTCCCCTCTGCTTTTTGTAAAGTGTCCAGAGGCATGTGGGACACACAGGGTCCTTCAAAGCAAAAGTAGAACTATTACGTATTTTCCTTAGAAATAAATAATTACCGCACTTAATATGGTACTCTAGTTATTTTTATTGTATTTAACTAAATGGCTTTGCTTAAAATTCAGTAAGTTATGAATATCCAAGGTCCTTGGGGGAAATTTAAAATCTCAAAACAGCCTAGAAAAATGGCTACTGTATGTACAAAATATTCACTACTTTTTAGTTTATGTTTTCACACACACACACACATACACACACACACACACACCCTTGTTTTTTTAAGACAGGGTCTCTCTATATTGAACAGTTCTGGCTGTCTCCTATTGTAGACCAGGCTGGCCTCAAACTCACAGAGTTCCACCTGCCTATGCCTCCAGAGTATGTGTATGGGTGTTTTGCCTGTTTGTGCACACCACCTGTATACCTAGTACCCAACGAGGCCAGAAGATGACATTAGATTCCCTGGAACTGGAGTCACAGATTGTTGTGAGCCACCACGTAGGTGCTGAGAATCAAACCCAGTTCTGTTGGAAGAGCGACTAGTGTTCTTAACCACAGAGCCATCTCTCTAGTCCCTGTCTACCTAATTTATAAAGGCAATTACAATAAATATTCTGAATATGTAGGTTACACACATGGACCCCAGATTCACCATCCATTCTCCCAACTTAATGTTTTAACTCTTAAGAAACACGCCCATAAAAATATCTCTTGAAGTTGCATCCTTAGATTCTATTCTTCAGTTTTATTTGGTGACAAACTAGTTAGCTAACATGGAAAGCAACCTTTAGTTTTAACTAAAATGGAGTTTTATTTTTCACCTAACTGGTCTTAAAGTTACTGTATTGGTGTTTTATATACATGGTCACCTTAAAAAAAAAAATAGAAAGAAAAAGAAAAACTCAAATGCTTTTTGACAGATCGTTTGGTTTCTACTCAAGTCTTTTATTTTCCCTTGACATTGTTTATTAAGGATCACTTATGTGAGGGAAAAACAAGCTATCTTTGGGGAAAAGATGCTACAAGAGGATTGAAACTAGAATCCCATCTAAGCAATTATAAATACAGGAGAAAAAAATATTTTCATTATGCCCGGGAATGGGGAGGTGCAAAGTTGGATGAGCTTCCCTGGCAGGCAGTCCCCTGGGGGAAAGTCAAAGCTGAAGATTCCTTAATGCTAATGAGACTTTAGACTCAGGATGCTGAAGATCTACCCTGGACACCAAATGATTATAAAGCAGCATCATAATGCAAATAATTATAATATGTATGTTTCTAATTACTGGTTTTCAATGGAGAAAAGACAACTAGTTCATCTGTTAGAAGCATTACTGAACAAACATCACATAACCTGAGCTAGTAATCTGACCAGAGAGAATCCCAACTGTTACAAAGTAACTTGCTTCAGTGTATCCCTGAGGTTAAAACTGCATTACATTTTACAATTAAATGGCTTTTCCATGTTCCTGATGAAGGATTTTCTGCAATAAGTGCCTGAAGCATTGTTCAGTGTGGAAGTAATTTACTGTTATTAAGATGAGTAGGATTATTGAAAGTGACTATACTAGTTAAATTCTTCGTTGTGAGTGTGGAAGGCTGGTTGTGTGGTTGGAAGTCAGCCTCGGAACCCTACTGGAGATCTGAACTGTTGCTGCCTCTGAGTTTACATGACTTAGATTCCTGCTTGGTCTTGTGTGTGCGTTCTCACTGCAGTAATCCCCCAGGGATCCTCACCATAGTTTTTGAAGCACTGATGTTACTTCATATACAAGCAATAAAAGGTTGTATTATAGCATAATAAAATTCAGTTTGGGTTTGGTAAGGCTTCTAGCATTCAGCATTGCCATGTGAACACCTGAATGGGAAATGGAGTCTGGAAATGTAAATACTTTGAGAACTCTGTAGGTAGGAACTGATCTTTAGTTTGAAGATGCCTTGCTGCTCTGTGGCACCCCCTTGTGGTAGATTTGGTGCTGCCTTTCAGTGTTTATAGGATTCCAATTTGCATTGGGCATGCGTGTTTACATAAAACACTCATCTGTGTAAATATGCTTATAGAGTTAGTGTAATTCTCCAGTAAGAAATTCTCCGTGCTTGTTTGATTTTTTTTTTTAATATATAGTGATGTATTGTTTAACTTTCATGGAAAATTCCAGACAAACTCAGAAGTCAAAATGCAGTACAGTGCCCCGTGCTCATCACCCTGCTTTAAAGGAACCAATGTTCTGTTGACTCTGTTTTGTCTACATGATCATGTTGGTGTTGTTTCTGAGTCTTTTCTAGCACAATTGAGGCCTCAAATCATGCTGGGTGTGTATCTGTGAAACTGAGTTCAGTCATTACCTTTGGCCAGAATCATGGGGTGAAATAGAAGACTTGTTACAGTTCCATCACCATCCTTAGGAGATGACTGGTATCCTCAGTTCATTAGGGTTGGTGTGGCAACCTAAACTTTCCCAGGGGAAGAAAGCCACCGAGTCAGGGTATTAGAAACACTACTGACATGTTTTAAAAGCTGCTTTTGCTTTCCAGATTTTTACCATAAGTCACACCTTAATCTTCCCTATCCCTTTCCTTTATTCTAAAGAAACTTTCTCTTCTAGAATATGACCATTGTTTACTCAGTGTAATTGGTTAAACCTGTTAAAATTCCATTTGTTTTCATGTGAACTGATATTTGATAAACCAGCTTTAGAAACTGTATCTAGTTTGGTTGATAGTGAAAATCCTAAGAGGAAAGATAAAATTTGTTAAAATGTAGACATCAGAAAACAACCCCACATGGTAAAGTTGTGTATATACGCAGAGGCTGGGGTCCTGGCCTATGGTGGCCCTCAGGAGGGCTGGGCGTTTGCAGCTGGCTAGGTGGGCAGGGCTGGCCTGCGGGACTGCGGGCCTAGCTGAGTGGAGCCGCTGGTGGGTGTCAGGTTACAGCAGCCTGAGTGAGCACGGGGGACTGCCTGATCTAGTGAGTGGCATTGTAATTACTGTGCTGATTTGTTAGGGAGGCTTTGTCTTACTTACCAATTAGCATGGATGTTACTGCAGAGACCTCTGAAGCCCTGGGCAGGCTTTCGTTTAAAAATAAGATCTTCCAGACCCGGACAGCCTCCGTTTGTCAGTAGCATGGGTAGGAGAGCTGTTGTCTTTCCCTGTCTGTAAGTCGCAGAGCCTCTTGCCCTGGGCCAGGGGCTGTCACTGGTGTCTGAAGATTGCCTGATGCCGTTCCCTCCATTGTGTACCCCCCTGCCTGGCTGCAGCCCAGGACCTAGAGGCTGCTCTGTTTTTTGTGGCTTCCCTTACGATTGTGCCAGCGTCCCCGACCACTTCCCTAGCTTTCTGTTCTGGCTTTGTTGTGCCTGGAGGGGAGGCTGGGTGTTAAAGCGTAGCTATGAGCAGCTTTCTCAGTCTGCTGTGTTCTTCCAGGTGTGGGAAGCTATTTGACACAGCCTGGGCTCCCAGCGACACAGGAGGGGGTTTTTCTTCACTCCCTACTGCAGGGAAGGCCAGGCTCCTAGGAGGGCAGAAACTCACCTCAAAAGCAGGATACCAAAGGTGAGGGATGAGGAGGAACTGAGAAAAGTCTATTTTGGAAATTTCTCTGCAGTTTCTAGCCCCACTTTAGCCACTGTTAATAAAGTGGAACTGGGGGCGCCCTTGGGAGGAGGGTCTCATTCTCATTAATAACAGAATTTGAGTTATTAATGAAGCTCTGGGACACTTAGAGTTTAAAAGAACACCCCCCACCCCGATGGAAAGGCTGTAAGTGTCGGCAGCTACCCACATGAGGGGAAAGGAAAGAAGAGACAAGGCCAGGGCTTAAGCTGGCATGGAGGTCAGACACACTGAGAGCAGGGAGCCACGAGGCAAGGAGGAAGGCTTTAGAAAGAATGAGGAAGCCCGGAGTATCAGACCTGAGCATCCTTAGGCTCTGACCAGCATCTGAGAGACAAAAGAGGAAGTGCCTTTGTGACTTGGGTCTCAGAAATGGCGGCAGACCCAGTGACCTCATGGTAGCCAGGATGGACTAGGCTGGGGGCCGGGGAGATTGGTGACAAAGAAGAGTACAGTATCTCATTAAAAGAAAAATATTCTTCTGCTCATCTCTTTGGCTGTTTGAGACAGAACCTCACCATGTAGGACCTCCCTATATAGATCTGGCTGGCCTTGAACTCGGAGATCTGCCTGTCCAGTGCCAGGATTAAAGGTGAGAGCTGACCTTCCTAGAGGCGGTCCCTGGACCAGGTGATTGGCTAGGCACAACTGGGATAATAGTCTCTATTCTATTCAGCAGGAGGTTGTACTCACTCACCAGAAGGAATTTTCCCTTATTGGGCCTTTACTGCTACTCCCTGTTTGTCTCTGAGGCTGAATTCTACCACACAGTAGAATTCCCCTGCTTTCCCCTGCCACTCACAGGAGGGAAACTGTTCCAAGTCAAGAGCCTGGGGCTCTGACAGCACCAGATGCAGATGAGAAATCTCTGGTGTTCTTTTGGGAGCCTTCTCTTCCCTCTTGGCTCCTTTTTTCTTCAAAAGTAAATTGGGGTGGGTGGTGAGAGATAGCTCAGAGGTTAACATTGGCTACTTTCCCAAAGGACCTGGGTTTAGTTCCCAGCACCCACATGACAGCTTAGAACCATCCGCAATTCTACTTCCAATGGATCTGAATTCCTCTTCTTGATGTCTCTGGGTACTTGGCGGCACATGATGCACAGACATACATGCAGGCAAAATATCCATAAAAATAATAAAAAGTAGTAAATTGGTGTAGAGGCCTGGGGTGGCGTCAGCTTTGCCCTCATAGACTGGCTTGGCACTGTGATTGACTTGAAAATCCTGTGTTGGGGCTGGAGAGATGGTTCCAGGGTTAAAAGCTCTAGTTTTCTTCCAAGGGGCACCCACATGGCAGCTCAGAGCTGTCAGTTAACTCTGGTTCCAGGAGATCAGACACCTGTTTTCAGCACCTGATTTGGGCACCAGGCGACCAAGTGGTTTTTAGGCATACATATAGGCAAAATACCCATACACATAAATTAAAATGAAATCTTTTTGAAACAGAAAAAAATGTCGCTTAATTATGCTATAAAATGGCAAACCGAGTTTCTAAGTCCAAGAGGAAATGTGTACCAGACATCCACCAGTGAAGCCTTGGGGTGTCATGGTAGCTGAAGATTGCCTGCACCCCATCCTGAGTGCTAAGCCTA
Source organism: Micromys minutus (assembly GCF_963924665.1). Classification (NCBI taxonomy): domain Eukaryota; kingdom Metazoa; phylum Chordata; class Mammalia; order Rodentia; family Muridae; genus Micromys; species Micromys minutus. Next base: position 43,656,362 of record NC_137969.1, read on the forward strand.
TGCACATTTGTCCTCAGCATCGCTACCCCTGATCCCCTGTCAGATTACCAGGTGCCTCAGCTCACTCTCAGATAGTCTTCGGTGCTTTACTTTTTAATTTAAAATATGAGATTTGTTATCTCTTGTTCAAAGAAGATACCTGTACGAGGTATTGTCTCCTTTCCTTGAAGTTGGTGCTCAGTTGTCAGTTTTGACCTTGTCTGAATAAGAAGTAAAGGAGTTTTAGTGTTTCTTCTGTCGGGTGTAATGATCATCGTCTGGGACGAAATGAGTTAAAACAGACTTGACATCTCTTTGACGGGCACAGGTCTGCTGGTCTTCCTGGGCAGGGGAAGATTCCCATCATGTTGACATCTCTTTGACAGGCACAGGTCTGCTGGTCTTCCTGGGCAGGAGAAGGTTCCCACCGTGCAGTCCATCCTGGGCTGTGTGAAGCCTGCAGTAAAAGCAGTGGTTTTGTTGGTGGTAGGATAACAGAAATGGTTGTAAAAGAAGGTTTTTCTATTTGTCCCATGAAGATTATAGGTGTTCAGTTTTGACAGTCCATATATAACACTAAAGCACAGTGATTTAAAAATGAAAGGAAGATATCATTTTTGAATTGCTGGAAAAGAATTATAGGTAACTTTTAAATTCCCATTACACAGGGAGGGGAGTCCAGATGCCTTATAAACAAAGACATCATTTTAAAAATGAAGTTGTGTACAGGCCCAACTTATAACAATCTTCAGATCTTGGGCATGAGGCATTCCAGCTAGTCACTGAAAGTCATAAGATTCACCGTGAGACCCCACAGCTCCTGTGACCAGAAGCTGAGCTTAGACTATGTGTGCACCGTGGCTTGTAGGTAGGTGGTGACCTGTACTCTGAGGTGGTAGAATCCTTGAGTCCAGGTTTTCAGGACCAACCTGGACAGCATAGTAGATGCCATGTCTTAAAGCAGGAAATAGAAAATCACATATCATCACAAAGTGATACTCATGGGTGTTTTTGCCCTCCTCACTTAAAAACAAAAAACAAGGGAAAACAAGGGGCCTTCATTGTCAAGACAGTGAGTAGCAGTGTGCTCAGTCTTAGTGTAAGACGCCTGACAAAGACCAGAAGAAATCATGGTTCTGAGATCCTCAGTCCAGCAGCCCCTGGAAACTTCAGAAATACAGATTCCTAGAGCCCAGCATCTGCTAGAACAGGCCCACGGCTGAGGGTCAGTATGAGGACTCACAGGCGGTGTCTCAGGCTAGAGCCTCTCATGCCCTCCAGTCAGGACCTCATCATTAGGTGTTCTCTGCTTCTGCCTCACGCTCCCTGCTGGCCCTCTGTGGCTCCTCATTTGTCCCACTTACTGTTCACTTATTGAGGACCATTTTGGTGTCAGGGAGGGTCTCTAAACAAAAAGTACTGAGGTGAAGGACAGTTTTGTGCCTTTAGGGGCCCTACAGTCTGGAGGTAGCTGACAGACATGCAAACAGGGCTGCTAAGCCTGGTCTCTGCGGTCCCAAGCTACAGTCCTGTCACATTTCCTGAGGTGCAAGTGACCTGGAATGTGGAAGCATGGGCAGCAGCTAAAAGTTTTCTGACCCTCTGGAGTCCAGAGCTTTGTCTTTCCAGGAAAGTTGTACTGGTACTTGTCACGTTGGGGCATCAGCCTCAACAAAATATGGTCCTTTTTCTGTTGCCATTGTTGTTCTTGTTAGGGTCTAGAGCCACCTGCTTCTGCCTTCCTGGTGCTGGGATTAAAAAGAATGTGGCTTTGGGGTCTTTTCCTGATGAGAAGCAGCTAATTGAAGGCCATGTCTGGCACACACAGGGGTTGTTTTTTGTTAGTGTTCGTTCTTTTACATCTTAGTTTGCTGCACTTGGTATTGACTGGATCCATTTTTCAGAGTTCTGTCTGGGCTGAGCATAGCTCAGTATCTGGGCGTGCGTCCAGCGTGAGTGAGGTTGAGCTTGAACCCAGGCCTCAATTTGAGTGCAGAATGTCAGGATTTTGTTCCTAACAATTTGGAAGAGGCCTTATTTGATCTCAGACCTTATAGTAAGAGCCAGTGGATGTTCAATAGAAAAGCATTTGGTGGTTTTGGGCTTGGGTAACAGGAGAGGGAAGGAGCCACCCACCTGGTGGGGTGTCTCCAGCCCAGTCCTGAGCCCTGGGAAGTCCTTTGGGGTTTTGTCTGGATAGAAAGAAGGCTTGGTTCTTCAAAGCTGAGGAGGAGTGTAACAGAGCACCAAAGCCCAGGTAGCCTAGGAAGCAAGCTAGGATCCAGTGCTTAAAGGCCCTGACTCTGGAGCCCTCCGACAGAGGGTAACCTTCCCAGGAATCCCTTAATGAGCTCCTGATCCTTTAGAAGCCTTTGGTGCCTCTCTGACAGCCCTTAAAGAACATTGTTATTTTTTTCAGAGTGTGTGAGGAGAAGGAAGCTTCCGAGGAGCTGGCCACCCTGACCCAGTCGGGCCTGAGCCAGTCTCAAAGCGACAGAAGGGACCACGTGCCTAGCTGTTTGCTGTTGGGTTCTTGAAAGCATGCCTTGTCTTTGCATTCTGTCTTGCTTAAGGAGATAGGGCGTTATACAAAGCCTCTAAGTGAGAAATGTCTCTGGAGCTGAAGGTCCTCTGAGCAGGCAATGGCAATGCTGCTGCCTTCGACATTCTTCGATTTGTATTTTTGTTTGTTTGTTTTGTTTTGCATTTTTGTTTTTCTATATGACTTAGCTAGATTGTGTGCATTTTGCAGTTTCATTGTGTGCATGGAGCCAATTTTGTTTGCTTCAATACAAAACAGAAAAAAAATGGAAGTAAGCCCGTTTTTGAGACATACTCCACCAGTGGTCCTTATCTAAACACTTGAAAAATACCCACTATTCAACTCGTTTACCTAGTTCTGTTCACATACCTTACTTATAGGAGCCCAATCTTCACCCTCCTGTTCAAGGCAGCATTACAGATGTCTCTACAGGTTTTCCTAAACCACCAGGGTGAGCATGCAGCTCTAACCAGATGGATCATTCTAATTGAAGTTAGACTGCTCATGTTGAAGTCTGAAATTCTCTCCACAGATGCCAGTCAGCTGTTGGGATTCTGCTGAATGCCAGATAGATGTGTGTTGCCATGGAAGTGCTAGGAACTAAACCCTGGGTTTCAGCAGTAGCAAGTACTCTTAACCCTGAGTCATCTCTCCAGCCCCTAGGTGTGCCCGCTATGGAGCTAGCAATTATTTCTAAAGAAATATGTTATTAGGCCAGCAAGATGGCTCGGGAGTACTTGCTGAGAGAGCCTTAATAGCTCATTGACCCATGGCCAAAGGATAGAACTAACTTCACCAAGTTGCCCCCTGACTCGCATGTGCACATATATGCTCACATGCATGCACAAAATTAGTTCAGGGTCTCTCCAAGGAGCCCTGGCTATCCTGAAACACACGTGTCTGCCAACTTCTGACATGTGCTGCATGCTGAGGTCAAAGGCTTGTACCACTTTGCCCAGCGTGACAAATTAATTTAAAAGAAGTTTCAAAAGAAATGTGTTATTGAAAAAATACTATGGTAGTACATCTCTGTAACCCAGCTACTTAGGAAGGGGGGAAAGGCATATTGCTTAGGTCGGGAAGCTTAGACCAGTAGTCAGCAGAGATCTTACTTGAATAAAAACATAAAGGCTAAAAAAGGGGGAGGGAGGGAACAGAAAGTGCAGGAAGGACCAATTTACTCTGGTAACAAGTCTTTACTCAGTTTTATATTAATGATTGGATGTCTACACTCTGGTACCAAAGTTATTTTACTATAGAAAAATCACTAAAAGTGCCAAGTGGCCACAAGTTTCTGGCTTGATCAGTGTTTCTCAAACTACTGTGGATGGGCCATCCTGACATCTTCACCTCCCTACCCAATCCTTTGTGAATTTCAGTAAAATGATTATTTAGAAAACAAAGGAAAAGGAAACTGGATTAAAAGAGAGAGAGAGAGAGAGAGAGAGAGAGAGAGAGAGAGAGAGAGAGAGAGAGAGAGAGAGAGAGAAGGTTGGTACCCCTGATCATGGTGTTGAGGTGGGGTTGCTCAGATCCACAGACCTGAGGGTGGTGGTAAGGGGGTCAGATTAGCAGATCTGACAGGCACTTTGCAGTTTTGCTGTAAAACTCACTTCATCTGAATGGCCACGAGTTCACATGTAAGCCCCGCCTGTGGACCAAGAAATGCCGGCCTAGGGTGTGCATGTATGCATGCATGCGTGCACCTACACATTTAAGTGGCCTGATCACAGGATGATACAATATAGATCAGATAACATTGTGTGTAAATTAAATGTACTTACAAGCTCTTTAGGCAAAGTAACATTTTTTCCCACGGGAGTATAAATGTTCAAATTGTAAGCAAATACACATAAAATTGTGGATACAATTACTTGCTTAAAAATCCATTTGTCTGATGATGCTTGTGATGTATTGTGTTCTGCTGAGTGAAATAAAACAGCCTCTGCTCTGGTTTGTCAAGTTTAAACGAGTACAGGTACTGCAAACAGGAACTGTCCGGTGCTAAGTAGACATAAGGTGGAACCCACTAGGCAGCAGGAACTCTGAGAGGCAAAAGAGAAGCCATTGTCATTAGACCTGCCTTGACAGAACAGTTGTGGTGATTATGGAATTGGTCTTTGGTCCTAACAATGATACCCATCTTGTTGATGCTTACGAAATGAGGGGAAATGGTTTCATACAAGTAATTCCACATTCTTTATAAGCATTAACAGAACTCAAACCCATACTGGCATGGATAGGCTGCAGCTGTCTTCATTTCTCCCATCAGAATCAGACATCCTTTATGGGATCGTGTGCCAGACTCTGGCCTCCTATATGTCTGCTTTGTGGGGTGGATAACATGGCCCTCCTTTAAACAGAATATTGAAGGAAACTTCTATGAAGTGTATTCGTTGTGTTGGCCTTCCTTTAGGATCAGATTTGAAATTCAAAAGGCTTGTGAGACAGAGGAGGGGAAGAGAGTCCTGTGGTCTGGCAGAGTAGAGGGAGCATTAGTGAGGGGGCTGCAGAGGCGCTCTAGGTAGGAGAGGAAAAATGAAGTAACTGCCTAGCACCTTTGGAGAGGGCTCACATGGCTCTAGGATGAGTGCTGCAGACAGGACTGAGCAGTAAGCCTGGCTTACTGAGAACCACACTAGGGATTGGTAGGGACGCTTTCCTGACTGGGTGCTTACACAGCAGGCTGACCTGGTTGGCTGTGGTCGTGAGTGGCTGTAAACCCAACACCTGGTAGGTTCCATTGAGGAACTCAACCCAATTTAATAAAAATTCAGTAGGAATCTTTATCCATATTGAAAGCCTGCCTGGGGTGGGGGGAAGGCTGGTCTTGAGAGCTTTGTCATAGCAGAAGTTCTGAAACAGGGCGACAGTGACTATGGAAACTAGGAAGAATTACTGTTCTGAAAGAGAGCTCCAGACAGACAGCAGTTCTCACAAAGGGACCTCATCAGATTTCTCAGGGTCTGGGGTAGAGTACCTTATGTCTTTCAAATACCCAGGTACCTCTGAGGTCACAGTAGGTGTTTGTTATGACATGTGTCCAGTGGCTGAGTAGCAGGGCTTACAGTCAGACATGGTTTCTTTAACCCTGAAGCAGTTCATTCATCCATAGCTGTGGCCGGGAGACGAAGCCAAGCAGAGAGACCTGGGTTAGGAACCGTGCATTCTACCACTTGGCTTAGAGTGAAAGGCAGTGGCAGCTTCGTCTCCATGGTCACACCCTACAGGCAGGAAGGCTTTGTGCACGTGAGGAAGGAAGACACATTTTGAAAGTGCACGAGGCTCTCCCAGACTTGTGTGTTTTCTCCTTCTCTAACTTGATGCTTTCGCTTACGTGAGCTGTGCTCAGGCTGTAATTTATAACACCTCTGTCTGTTGAGATCATGCATTGTATGTTCTTAAGCTTTAAAAATAAATCCATTTGGGGGAGGGAAGTTGAACCTGTGTGATAATGTTAGGCAAGGGAACGTAAGCACATGAGCTGAGAAAGTAAAAATCATGGTTTCCATGGTAACTTGTAACTTCTCTGAGTTGTGTCGTACACATTACTCACACAGTACATTGGCCAGGATTACCTAGTGATAAAAATTGCTCTGCAGACATGCAGGAGTGGATGTCCTGCTTCTCTGTGGACAGTCTTCCCGACTAACTCCACCTGCTCCTCTGCACAGACGAGACCTGACCTGAGTCAGCTTCTTCATGGTGGAACTTATCATTCATGTGACTCACGTGCTTTCTGTCTTTCTGCTTTGTAGATATATGTTGGGGAAAGGAGGAAAGCGCAAGTTTGATGAGCATGAAGATGGGCTGGAAGGCAAAATCGTGTCCCCCTCCGACGGTCCGTCCAGGGTGTCTTACACCTTACAGCGCCAGACTATCTTCAACATTTCCCTTATGAAACTGTATAACCACAGGCCTCTGACAGAGCCCAGCTTGCAGAAGACTGTCTTAATTAACAACATGTTGAGGCGGATCCAGGAGGAACTCAAGCAGGAAGGCAGCCTGAGGCCTGCATTCACCCCCTCTTCCCAGCCCAGTGACTCCCCTCCTGCCTTCACCCACCTGGCCTCGCCTCCTGCTCACCCCTGTGACCTAGGAAGCACTACACCCTTGGAGGCCTGCCTCACCCCTGCCTCGCTGCTTGAGGACGATGACACTTTTTGCACTCTGCAGACTGTGCACCCTGCAGCTCCCACCAGACCCTCTTCCCCAGCCCTCCCAGCAGAGAAGGACAGCTTCTCCTCCGCCTTGGACGAGATCGAGGAGCTCTGTCCCACATCTACCTCCACAGAGGCTGCCGAGACAGCAGCAGCAGCAGCCCCTGAGAGCTGGAAAGGAACTTCCAGTGAGTCCAGTGTCCAGAAACCTGAGGGGCCCCAGGAAGGCCGCACAGACGACTCAAGATTCATGGACTCTCTGCCTGGGAATTTTGAGATAACAACATCCACGGGTTTCCTGACAGACTTGACCCTGGATGACATCTTGTTTGCTGACATTGATACGTCCATGTACGATTTTGACCCCTGCACATCTGCATCAGGGACAGCCTCAAAGATGGCCCCTGTGTCAGCTGATGACCTCCTCAAGACCCTGGCTCCCTACAGCAATCAGCCTGTTGCCCCAAGTCAGCCTTTCAAAATGGATCTCACAGAGCTGGACCACATCATGGAGGTACTTGTTGGCTCCTGAGATCTGGTGACTGCACCCAGCCAGGCCCTGCACCCTTGTAGCCCTAACAGTTTCTCCGCACTGTGCATGGACCCTTGTTTGCCTTTTTCAGAGAAAAAGAAAATTTTACAAAAGGATCACACTAGTATTTTCTTCAAGCAGAGTTGGAGTGCCTTCATTCGAGTATGACCACTTTTAACAAACTCTTCTGAGTGGGTTCCTCAGAGACCTGCTGCCCTGGTGTAGGAGAGAAGACATTTGAGGACTGTGTTGCTAATGTTGAAAGGTGAACGTGAACAGTTCAAGTGAAGCACAAGGATTAAGTTGGAAAAGCTGTAAATTGCATGTGCATATTTGTCTATTTTTTCTATAAGTTTTATTGCAAGAGGTAAAAAATATATATATATCTATATTATTTGGATAATCTCAGTACCTTCTCCGGCATTTTGCCCTGTGTAAGTTGACTTGGCAACTCAGCCTTTTTAGAGGCATTAACTACTCCTAAGTGTTGCATTTACATGGCTGTTTAGAAAACTGCTGCCCAAATTTATTTTATATTTTTGTACAGATTCTGCAGTTTATGATATTGTTTTTCTAAAAACAAATGCTGTTTATAATATGAAATAGCTATTTTGATGGATTTGCTCACATAGTTCCTGCAAACGTGAGATGTACAAGGCGTGCTTGTACTTTTATAGACTCGTGATGTTTTATATGTGTACGGTGCAAGAGAGAATCGGATCACAGCGGTCTGCAGTCGGTGTCCCCAATGCAAATACACACAGCGCTTTAATAAAGGGCCAGGTGATCTGACACCCAAATTTCACAAGCACCAGCCCCTGGCACGGTCACCCGCCAGCACTGTGACTTCCAAAGCCAGAGCCCTGTCTGCTCATCAAACTTGCATTAAGCAGTTGGCGGGGAGATGGCTGTGTATAGGGGTGGGGGGGGGAGGGTTGATGTCACAGGCTCCTTAGCTCCCTCCTTTGAGCAGAGGCTACACCATCTTATTAAGAGTAGACTCAGCAGGGTGTGGTGACAACACCTGTAATTCCAGCATTTGGGAGGCAGGGGCAGGTGGATTTTTCCTAGTTCCAGTCCAGTTAGAACCATACAGTGAGAACCCTGTCTCATAGGGGGAAGGGGGGGAGCAGGGAGATTAAGAAAAACTATATTTATGCTAAGTTGCTGTTTTAATTATTTTTTATTTTAATTTTTTAAAATGAGAACTCCAGTCTTTCCCTTTTGGCATAGCTTTTATGATAAGACCACAATTTTACACAACAAAATTTTACAACAAGCAACTGACCTCTTGATGGAGGTGAGCCCTCCTTCCGTGCTTAGGGGTCACACAGAAGAAAGTCCCAGAAGGTATTCATCATGTTGCTGAGCTGCCTCTCCTAGTATCCTTTCCCTGAGCGTCTGTTCCCTCTGTTGCTAAGAGCTGCAAATGGCGTCTTTCTGATCGGAACAGCAAGCTAGCTCTGTGCACCTCTGCCAGCTGGGACACGCTCTCCTGACATATGTGACTAAAGCCACAGTCCACCACTTTATGTCATAGTGTCCAATCTGGCTGCTTTCTTTAATTAAGTGCTAATTTAACTACACTTTACAAGGCTGTTATTCCCACATACATAGACAGGAATTTCTGTGCATGTTTCAACCCCCCCCCCGTGTGCTGGCCCCTCACCCCCCCCCCGTGTGCTGGCCCCTCACCCCCCCCCCGTGTGCTGGCCCCTCACCCCCCCCGTGTGCTGGCCCCTCACCCCCCCCCCGTGTGCTGGCCCCTCACCCCCCCCCCCCCCCCCCGTGTGCTGGCCCCTCAGGCAGCTCTTTATTTAGTGATTCCCCCACACGTGCACCGTGAGATGCAGTTGTTTGTTTCAGTGTATCATGCGTGTTGCTGAGACGCCCTTTCTGTCTCACAGCTCTTGGTCGTGGTGGTACTTGAGCTGTTGAGTGCAGGTTACAACCTATATTGTTATACAGATGGCTTCTTTAGAAATAACTTTTCTATTTATTTTAAAAAACTTAAATTATGGGACTTTGTTTTTGTTTTTGTTGTCTGTGTTGGTCATTTGTCAATTTACAGTCACCAACCAATTCTGCTCACTTCTTGCCGTGGATAAGATGGGTCTTTCTGGCCAATTGGAAAGATAGATTTTATAAATGGCACTTTAGACAAAGCCATAGTTTTGTTTTTATAATGCACACGGCAAGCAAATGCATTAGTGATGAAGGAACTGCTCTTCCAAGCAGAAGACTTGTGGAAGGTGTGGCTAGTCTCTTTTCACACTTTGATTTACCTTTGCCTCACTCATGTGTCTGCCATGCTGATTATCAGCTCTGGAGCATCAAGGAGCTGATGTCCCACAGACACCTCCACACAGCCTCTCGCCACGCGCGCATTTCCCTTCATGTAGGACCAGGGATGTAAGGTGAGGGTTGTCGCACGTGCTTCCAAATGTCACTGTGCCTGTCCAGCTTAAGAACTTTTCTTTCTCAGAGAGAGCAGGTTTGCCCATACTCTGGGTTTTAGAACTGGAGGATCCTGTGAACTGGCCACATGCTACACACAACTGCATATATGTGCATGTACAAGTAGTATTGATTATTCCCTGCAAAAATGGCACAGAGTGGTTGATTGCCATTGTCAAAAGCTGATTTACAGTAACTTACAACAACTGTACTTTTGTTGGATTAGCAATTCGTGTGTTTAAACAGTCCCATATGTTGGGCAACAGTTCAAATAAGCACAGAGAAAGCATTGCCCAAACTTGGTTCTCTAACTCTAGTGCATTTGTAAAGCTGGGCTTCAGAATTAAAACACCCACCCCCAACATCGGCAGGCAGAGTGCTAATTCTTGAAACTTGCATGGGAAGCTGACAGCCCATTTTTAGGAAGAGCAAGCCCACCAAGAGCTGAAACTGGTTTTTGTGTCCTATTTATGTTAAGCAGTGTCCCAACAGGGAAGAGTTGAAGCCAGGGTGAGATCTCCCAGTCCCAGTTTGAGTGGGGGAGTGTATTTCCAGGTGCTTCCTGTCTGTAGTGGCTCACCTTCACAAAGACAGTCTTGTGGCATCCAGAACCAGGCAGACAGCCTGGGGTGCCTGAGTGGAGAGGTTCTAGAAGTGACATACAGTGACAGTGACGTGACAAGGTGAGAGCAGAACCCTGGGAGATTAAAGGGATGGTTTTCCCCATAAGTTATTTATTCCTTTTTTTTTTGTGTGTAAATATATTTATTTTACTGTGGCGCTCTAATAACATCCGGGTGGTATGGTGCAGAATGTATGTAGGAATGTATTTCTTGTAGGAATGTAGATCTATGTATTAAAAGGGGGAGCCAAGCCAGCCCCCCCACCTGTCTTTTCATCAGATACACAGTCCACATTCATTTTTAACTCTCATCTCCAATATGGGTCTATTTCAAATATGCAAAAAGGCGTGGATGAGGAACGTTTTAATACCTCCAAATTTTTAAGAAAATCAAGCATAAAAGGGTTGATAATTTTTTAAAGTTTTCTTAGTAGCACTTTCTCTAGATGACGGAAGGGCAACACACAGGCTCCCACCTTCATACCAAAGGGTGAGAAATGGCCACAGCCTCCTACACCACTCCAGGGTCTTTAGCAACTGAGCTTTTTATTGCCACGGCCCCAACCATCCTGAGGTCAATCAAGGAAAATTTCTTAACGACGTAAGCTCCAAAGAGCCAAAGTATCAACTTACGGATCATTTTTAAAGCCTAAATTTCTTACTGCCTTTGCAGTGGACAGTGGATATGGACACTGCAAAGGCAGTCTTCTTAATGACAGACACAAAGACTGCTCGTGCGGCCGTTGTCACTGCTCTGCTCTGTGAATTGTCTTAATTTTGAAACCTTGCTCTTACAAATTGAGCCTTTTTACATTTCTGAAAATAGCAGAGAGAGCGTGTTTGACTTGTTCTAGCTGTAAGTGGTTGGTTCTTGTTGCTGCCCGGCACCTGGATGCCAGCGGGGTGCATCCGCCCGTGTGTGATTGTCTCCAGTGCTTCCAAGGATGACTCCATGGCTCTTCGCCAGGGTCAGACGCTCTTGCAGACAAAGCCAGTGTAGATTTTGGACTTCTTTTGGGGCGTTTGGGAGAGAGGAGTGGTCCATACGCACAGCTAACGTGTTGAGAGAGTACATGGGGACATGGACTGTGTGGATTTTGAGGAAGGAGGTGTGACCTTTCCCCACAGACCTGAGAGCTGTGCCTTTTCTATGCAATATTACAAACGTCACATCAGAACCCAGAGGGCTGTGTTCAATGTAGATTAATTCAGGCTGTATTCTAAACAATTGGACAGATTAAATGTACATGGAAATGAGCAGTCTTTTGTAGTTTTATATTATACAATAAACAGTTAAAAGATGGAACGTCCATGGTTTTCTTCTCACTAGAGTACCAACAGCTCATGTTGTGACTTGTCCCATTAGGGTGGGTTCGGGATGCTCTGCCTATACTGGCCCCGGGGTCTCCTGAACCTTCTTGTCTCTGAAACCACCATCCCTCCTGCTGCTCCTGGCCTTCCTGTTTCTTCTCTGACCCATCTCTCCAGACATTGTTTTTACCAGGATTTCCCCAGAGCCTTTGCCACCTACTAACCTGAAGTGATACCCCGCTCATGACTGTGGTAGTCCCCTGCCTCTGTTGAAAGTCTAGGGCTACCAGAATTTGTTGTCCCGTAGCAGTTTTCCTCTCTCCATTGGACCTGACCTTCTCCAGTTGGCCACTTAGTCTGCTCAGGTTTAGCTCAGCTGCCATGCGGTAAGCCTGTCCCTCAGCATAGTCTCTTTCTCTGCTGACCCACACCGTCTCCTCCTCACCTGCCGCCCATGTCAGTATGTCACCAATCTTGTCTGTTAGTGCCAGTCTGGACCACCCCACCTCTTCAGGGACTATGGGGTGGGGATGTCCATGCCCTCTGTGACAACTTGCCTGTGAGGCGACAGAGAGAACGGAAAATAAGAGCTCCATTAAATCCGCCTTGGAACATGGAGGATTCTAGAACCCAGAATGTGACTCCTTAAAACAGTCTTTAGTTAAGTGAGAGCAGACATCTTGCCAGGGCGGCCGTGCAAACATGAAGATGCTGAATGTAGCCAGGCGCAGAGACGAGGACAGCTTTTTTACAACGGAGGTAGCCAGCAAGCCACTAGCTGTGACACGGGAAGCCTGCCTTAAAGCCTTCAAAGGAACAACCTGCTACTGCCCTGACCTTGGATTTCTAGCTTCTCTTGTTGAGGCTTCCTGAGTTGGGTCCTTTGCCATGGAAAGCCTGGCAAAGTACCACAGGGCAGATGATCAGGAGGTGCAGTGGGGCACCTCTCCAGACAGATGGGAACCAGGGCCTCCCATTCAAATCAACGGAATGAGCATTTGCTATTGGTTGGTCCTGTCACTTCGATAAGCCTTTCGGCCTCCAGATTTACAAGGACAAGATCAGCTCCAGCCCCTAAGACCCTTTGGAGGCATTGGCAGGAGGACCATAGCAAGGTACACTGGGAAAGGGCAGGATGGGAGAAGGATGGAAGTTGGAGAGGTTTGAGCTCTACCCTATCTTTAAAAATAGGAAAACCGGGTAGGGAAGTCTGAGAGGCAGGGTTGGCAGTTGACTCTACAGAAGGAAGGAGAAGGCCAGCACTCAGCATTGGCAGAGCTCCAGGGTTCCTGTTCATCACCTGCACGGCTCCATCTCCGGCACACACCAGCACCCTGCCTCTATGCCCCTGCTCCCACGCTCTTGTGCAGAACAGCCTCATTCCAAGGCCACCCTCAGATGCCTGTCCGTCAGTCCCATTTCTGCATCCTCATGAGAGCCCATTCTATTCTGAACTCTTGTAGGGCTCCAGACTTTCCACAAGCAATGAACAAATCCTGCCTGGTTTCATCTGAGCTACACACGGGTTTTCTCTGCAACACTGCAGTTGTGAAGAAACAGGAACCTCAGGATGCTCCTCTCCAGACTGGCACATCACACCCTCACAAGCTACACACTGCCAGTTTTTTTTTTTAAGTATTTTATTTATTTTATGTATGTGAGTATACTGTCACTGTCGGATCCCATTACAGATGGTTGTGAGCCACCATGTGGTTGCTGGGATTTGAACTCAGGACCTCTGGAAGAGCAGTCAGTGCTCTTAACCGCTGAGCCGTCTCTCCAGCCCACTGCCAGTTTTAATAAGCAGCAGAGTGGCCCTAGACCACGGCCATGCTTGCTTTGCTGTGTCATCAGGGGCAGCTGAGCAGGTGCAGTTAAACCAATTCTCATAGTTCAGAAGAGTTGCCATTTGGCCCTTTACAGAGACACATTGCCAAACTGACATTTGCAACCCACACAGTCCTTAAGATAATGTTGGCACAAACGAGCCGGACTCGGGACTTTGAGTGAGGATGTGTACCCCTAGATGAGTGCCCAAGGAGCCCTAGTGCACTGAGTGCTGGGGAGGAGAGGCCAGAGGGTGGCAGCAGTCAAGCCACACAGAAGGGGACATCTTCAGAAAGTTCAAGGCTGCAAGGGGTCTGGGTCTTCTGCTCTAAGGAACCTGAGTTACGGCTTCAGAGGGATAGCATTCAGCTTGGTTCATTAGCAGACCCTTTGCCACCAACCCCAAGCGTGTCCCCGCTCTCTCCCTCCAACAGCCCTAAATAAGTTTCTGTGTGTGTGTGTGTGTGTGTGTGTGTGTGTGTGTGTGTGTGTGTGGGAACCAGTTGTCCCAGCTGGTCTCAAACACCTGAATGTAAGTGCTTCTGCCTTGGCCACCTGAGTTGCTGAGGCTATAGTTTCTCTCCAACCTTTTTAGCTCAACACACCTTGCCTTTAGTCTGGAGACCTGGAAACTCCTATTCCTGGGGTCTGGGGTGGGGGGAGACATACCTATGTCATTGCCTTAAGGAGCAGAGGATGTGGGGAGGGGCAGCCAGTAAGATCAGCAGTTAGCCAGTAGGGAGACTGTTCGGTGGCTGTTCACAGGCTCCCTCACCTTCACTGTGCCATTTCAGGTTAGTAACTTCTTGGGAGCAAGAGGAGACTGGCTATCTGGCCTCTCCCTGCTTGATAACTCACTGGGAGGGCTGGCCTTGGACTGCAGACCTCAAGGATTTGCAAACGCTATTGAATGCCCTAAGGTGCCAGCCTTCAAGGCATCTGGGATGGCTTGTCCTGTGCATGACAAGATCAGACAGCACGTAGTGACATTGTCCCTGGAGCTGGGAACCCTCTCCGCAGCAGGATGGTTGTCTCAGCCCCATAGCTCTACAGACACCACCCCCCCCCCCACCGCCTCCCAGGCAGAGCCAAGCTACCAGCTGCCAGCAAGGCCTATTGTTTAGCAGTGACAAGAAATGGCTGCAGAGCACAGGCTGGAGAAAGGCTGGAGGCGATGTGGGGGAGGGGTGGCAGGCTGAGGAAGCTCTCAATGCCCCTGGCACAAGGCTGTGCTCTTGGGAGAAGTCCCAACCCTCGGGAGTCAGGCCCCTCCCTCCTCCTGTCTTTCAGATGTGGGAAGTGTGTGGCCCGGCTCTGCACCCTCAAAGAGGAGTAGGTTGCCTCAGGATTCAGCTGAATGGCTGAAGTCAGAGCCATGTGTGTAAGGAAAAGATGACGGGGCACCAATGAAAGGAAAAGTCACAGGGCACCAATGTTGTGAAAGGATGACGATCCGAGTCACGGCACCAATGTTAGGGGAAGGATGAAGAGAGTGGGGGGCATATGGCCCATGGAAGTGCGGCGAGGCCTGAGGGCAAGGGAGATGCCTCTGAGGGGTCCATGTTGGGAATCCCTTCCCCGAGGGACCAGCCACACAACAGTATAGTACGGAATAGAGTTTATTCAGGTCATGGGAGAGTTAAGAGGGTGGTAGAGGCAGAGAGAGAGAAGTAGAGGAGTAGAGGAGTAGAGGCCGGCCATGAGCACGTGGGACAGAGGGGGGGGGAGGGAGAGCAAGGCTGCAAGAGCACAAGGGCAAGAGAGGCCAAGAGAAAGAGGAGGGGTCAAGCAGCTCCTTTATAGTGTCAGGTCACTGGGGCGGAGCATACCTGGCCACTGCTGGGTAATTGAGGGGTGGGGTATACCTGGCTGTTGCTAGGTAACTGAGGGGTGGGGTTTACAGAATCCCAACAATGTGGCCTGCACTTTGGCATGCTGCTGCAAGTCAAGCCCGATCCATGCTCTCCTGTGCAGTGTGCCTATTGGGTCTGGAGAGAGTCCAGAGATAAGGACAGCCTCTGATGTGTGCACAGCTACCAAGTGTTTTTCAGACAGCCGTGAGTGCAACTGTTTGGGGTGTTCGTGCACTGCAAAACTAGGGGGTGTTTTAGCCTCTCAGCACTCCCTGCTGAAGGCTTGGGGAGACTTGGAGCACACTGGGATCCACAGCTGGCCATAAGAGGGAGTCACAGTCCCTTGAATCTCTGCAACAGAAATCCTCAGGGACGGAAGCCACTGGTGGAGATGAATCTAGCTTCTCTACCAAGAGAACCTCCCTCCCATTGCCCCGAATATATGCTTACCACTGTTGAGGGGATGAACTGTCCCACTGTAACATAAACCCTTGGTCTCGCCGGACCAGTTCTGATGGAGGGAAACCTCATCCCCTCCCCCCATCTCTCTCCCTCACCTCTTTTCTCTCAGTCAGCCCCCTACATTCTGCATGTCTACTTGAAGTTGAGTTGGGCTGGTGCAGACTCTGGCTTGCCCTCTGCATCATGAGGCCTTTGTCTGAGGATGTCTGGTTGGCTGGGCTTCCACTCTGGGCTCTGAGATAGGTTCTGCGTTCTTGTGCTGGCAAGAGGATAAAAGCCCAGGACATAGCACAGAGTGGGCAGCCGTCTTGAGCTGCATGATTTGGGAACAAAAATTGGGGAGAGGGAGATTCAGATCAGTCAGCAGCTGGGACTTGGGGTCCTTAGGAGGAAGAGTGTGCCTCCTCTGAGCAGCGTCCGTGTCCCAGGAGCCCAGCAGCCCAGCAGTGAGGAAGAAAAGCAGACCAGCACCTCTGAGTACTGCCCCCTCAGGAAGGGACGCTGAGATGATACCCCAGCGGCCAGCCGGAAACGCAGAACCAGAAGGGTGGGCAAAACTATGTCTGGAAAGCATTTTTAGTCTCAGATCACCCTCTTACTGAGGTTTAAATAGAAAAAAAAAAAAAAAGGAAAACCCCCAAGTCCAGAATGGTTTGGGTAAGGTGGCACCTGGCTCAGAAGCAGATACTAAGTTTGCTGTAAGGCTCCTCTCTTCACATTTGGGGACACACCGCTTTGCCTTCCAGGGGCCACAGGTCACACAAGGTGATATTGTGGACATGCCACCAAGCAACAATCTCTGGGTGACTTCAACCTGGCTCAGAAAAGACGGGGGAATAGCTTCTGCACTGGTTACTTTTTGTCAACTTGACACAAACCTAGATGACGTTTCCATCAAATTGTCCTGTGGCCAGCCACGCCTCTGGAACATTTCCTGGAATGCTTGATCGAAGTGGGTGAGCCCGCCCACCGTGGGGAGACCCACTCCCGAGCAGCTGGGCCTGCACTGTAGAAGACAGCTGAGCAAGCCGGTTAAGTGACCTGCCGGTCTCCCTGTGGCTGTTGCTTCAGTTCCTGTCACCAGGTTCCTGCCTTGAGTTCTTGCTCCAACTTCCCTAAACCAAGGACATGATCTGGAAGCATAAACCAAATTAGCCTTCTCCTCCCCTGGTTGCTTTGGTTAGTATTTTATCGAAGTACCAGGTATAAGATGTTGCATTGCCAGATTTTTTTTCTGCTGTTTTGGGGTGATTGTGGTGGCATTTGGAACTTTGGGGAGGAAAAGTAATTGAGTGCTCAGAATTTAATGGGATGTTTTATAGGAGCTTAGAAGGTAAAAGAAGATAAAAGAATACTGAGAGAAATGGTTGGGGGGGGTCGGGCTTGGGGTGTTCCTCAGGGCAGTTTGAGAGCCTCTTAAAGACTCTCAGGAGAGTATGGTATATTTGAATTCAGGATCTATAGTTTCTGGCAAGCTGGACTGGAAGAATCAGTTGCTGCGACTAAGAAGAGACCAGCAGGATTTGAGCTGTAATCGTCTGGGAATATTTCCTCAGAGTCAGCAGCACCGAAGCTGAACTTCAGAGAACCCCAGAGCCGAGGCCCAACCTGGCGGACACACTTCGTAGCCTGTAGTAATCCCCCAAGTGTTAACTGGTTTTGGCTGCATAAAAGCTGCAGATTCAGGGGGTTATAAAGAACAGCTCTGAGAAGCTAGAAGCAGTCACTGGTGAAGGTTTAGCCTTGGGTAGAAGGGTTGAAGGGACCATGGAAGGAAGCTAAGACTTGACCTCATGTGGCATGGTTGGAGTCCCTGAAGAGAGACCAGGAGGCCATTAGTGAATGTGCAGCCTCAGGCACAGTGCAGACCCCAGCATATGGGAGATGCCAGGACCAGGGGATGGCCACCAAGTATGGCTACAGGTGTGGAGTGGAGCCAGTCTGAGCCTACCATACAACTGTGTAGCGCGGAGCTGGCAGAGAAGTGGGATGCTCCAAGGCCTCTGGAGCCTGAAGGGTGGTGAGTGACTGAGTTCTACACACAACTACACCACTGTTAGATTTGGTTCTCCTTTGATCTCATTGCACCTGTGCCCTTCTTGGAATGGGAAAATAACTAGGATTTTTATTCTATAGGAACCCACAGGTAAGAGGCTTTGAGCTTTTGAAATTTTTAAAGATGGTGGGATCCTAAAGTTATGTTTTATGTTGCAATGGTAGCACAAGATCTTGGGGATAAACAAGAAAGGAGAGGTTATGGTTTAACAGGGACATGTTTTGTGTCGAGCTGAGAAGGGGTCAAAAGTACTGGTTAGGTTTTCGTCTATTTGACATAAAACTTGGCATAGCTAGGAAGAGGGGGTCCATTTGAGGAAGTGCCTCCATCAGATGGGCCTGTGAGCATGTCTGTGGGACTTTTTATTTTATTGCTGATTGGTGAGGGAGGACCCAGACCACTGTGGCTTGTCCTATCTTTGGGCAGATGGGCCTAAGCTGTATAAGAAAGGTACCTGAGCGAGCCGGTAAGCTGCAGTCCTCCGGCGACTGCTGCTTCAGTTTTTGCCTCCGGTTCTGCCTTGGCTTCCCTCCAGGATAGACTGCGGTCTGGAAGTATAAGCCAAAGAAATACTTTCCCCCAAAACTGCTTTGGGTCTGGTTTTTCTTTCCCATAGCAACAGAGAAGCGGTGTACAACAGGTTCTGGTCTCCAGACCCTGGCGTCTGCACCCCTGACCTGACAGCCCCTCAGCCTGGCCACAGGGAAGATGTCTGATGTCTGACCCAGCCTCCTAGCTCAGCCTGACTGGGCTTGTGCCCCACTGGCTTTCTTCAGCTCCCCTCTTTTTCCTTCCTTTGTACTTTCTCCTCTCTTCCTCCTACCTGACCCCCTGCTCTATAAGATGGCTCACATTGACTTAGAACTCCTAAACACAGGTTTGCCTACTTCTGCCTTCCAGGTGCTAGGATTGTTACAATGGTTGCTTTGTTTTAAGATTTTTTTTTTTTTTTTTTTTTGTTATCTGTATGTGTGCTTTGCTCATGAGTATGTAAGCATAACATAACATGTGTGTGCAGTGTGTGAGGAGCCTAGAGAAAAGCACTGAATGCCCTAGACCTAGAGTTGTAGATGGTTGTGGAGCTGTCATGTGGGTGCTGGGAACTGAACCCAGGTCCTCTACAAGAGCCACAGTGCAACCCAGGTCCTCTGCAAAAGCAAGCAGCCATCTCTCTCTTCATTCTGTCCTTTTTTTTTTTTTCTTTTCTTTTCTTTTTTTCTTTTTGAGACATGGGCTTACGTGGTAACCCAAGCTAACATGTCCTAACCTGGAGCTCACTCTGAATCTCGGACTAGCCTGGAGTTTAGTTCTTTCATCTCTGCCTGCCGAGAGTCAAATTTCAGGTGTATGTCACACATGCCTAGCTGATTCATTCAGCTAACCCTAGGCTCAGCCCTTTGTTCTCCCAGGGGTAGGAAGTGGTATGAGGTAGCACGGGCTATCCCTTAAAACCAGCTCTCTTGGGTCATCTTTACCCTGACCTAGGCCTAAGAGAAAATCATTCCAACAGTAATTGTAAAACTACTTCCCACCTCCCAGGCAGTGTCCCTGTTCCAGCCCTTATTTGGACGCAGGTGCAGTTTTGGGGGGCGGGTATAGCCCAGTGATAGAGGCCTAGCGAAGGGGAGGGACAGCGAAGGGGGTGTGGCCAGGAGGATTTGTGTCAATGCTGTGTCTCCTTCGGGTGTCTGGAGTTCCTCGAGTCTAGAAACTTACTAAGCCGTGTTGGCCCCACCCCAGGCCTGAAAAGCAAATGTTAAGACTCTGCTTCTCCTGTAAGAATCTTTCTGTCTTCCCTGAAGCCATGGCCTTTGTGAACCGTGCAACTTTGTCCAACCCCTCACCTGGCCTTTACCCCATTTACCTCCCTCCAGCCCGCCCCCACAGCCCTCCTGCAGTTCTTCCTGTTCAACAGAGTCACAAATAGCCTTTCCCCAGGACCTGCCTAAGGTCCTGCCAGCTCCGAAGCTCCACTCCTCCCTCATAATCACGTCACTTCCTCATAGCAGAGCGCCCAGAGATGAGCCAATGGTTATATCTCTCTTGAGTGTAGGAACCTGAGTGGTTTGGACTATGCTACGGGCAGGGGACTAGGGCAGACCTGGAACCTGTTCCTCTGCCCTCCCGCAGGAGAGGGCAGGAAAGGAGGGAGAGTCCCGTGCGGGGCTTCTGACCTCCTCTCTCTGTGCTGGGCTGTGGTGGGTTTTGTTCAATCCTATCGAGTCATCACTACAGCTCGATAAGCACCGTTATTACGGACTCGCTGCTTTCTGGATTTTCTTCTTCCCCTTGGTTAGTGGCATAGCTTCCCCAGGGACTGCGTCTGGCCCTAGGATCAATACTTGATAAAGGAGAAGCTTCTCCGCCCGGACCTTGAAAAGTCCATTCCTGAAGGAGGTAGAGACAAGGTTGGGGGACACACTGTGAGGACAGGGTCGGGGGTGAGATGAAAGCAGGAACAGGGTAAGGATAGCCCACCCAGACAGAAGGGGCCCAAAGACATCAGCTCAGGCTAGGTAGAGAATTAAAATACTGATTTTTGGGAATAAAGCTCAGCTTCTTACCCTTGCATGGCTAGCACTTTGCCATTGGAGCCATGGTCTTAGCCTGGCAAATCTAGTTTTAAAGATCTTAATTAGAC
Source organism: Micromys minutus (assembly GCF_963924665.1). Taxonomy (NCBI): domain Eukaryota; kingdom Metazoa; phylum Chordata; class Mammalia; order Rodentia; family Muridae; genus Micromys; species Micromys minutus. The sequence continues at coordinate 43,676,804 of NC_137969.1, forward strand.
TTGAGAACCAAATCTAACCTTAGAATTAAGCAGTACGTCATTCCAAGAGATAGAAGAGGTCACTTTTCTGCACAGAGAAGGGCTGAAGCAAGCAGAAAAGACACTTTTCCTGTCTCAAGCATCTTCTGCCACAGCTTCGCTATGTCTTTCCCACCGCCATGGTCCCAAACCTTCCAAGACCACGAGGCAAAGAAATCCTCCTTACATTATTTCCCTGGGCATTTGGTCATAGAGATGTGAAGATTCCCAGTGCAAAGGCCCAGAAAGGCTGCTTGCATACTTGAGAAAAGGCCGAGGGGAGTAGGGATGCTCTCGAGGTTTTGCCCCTCCTCACCTTCACAAATGCTCCTTCTGACCGCCTCATCCTCACTATCCAAACCCAAGCCTCCAAAGCCTCCGGGTACCGTTTCAAATTACCAGGCAGAGAACTTAGAGGACTCAGGGGGCGCATCTTTTGTTACACATCTTGTGGCAGCTAGGCTGGAAGCCGGGGTCCACTCTGCATCTCCACGGGGCAGCAGTACCGTGTGAGAGTAGAACGAGGAACTGAGGTCCTTGCACTTGGAGCGTGTTCTCTGCCTGTCACTCAGACCGTATCTTCTTTCTGCTTCACCTTCTCCCAAGGAGGAACTGCCAGGTGACTCTTCTCCCACAGTCCGCAGAACACCCTTCACGACAAGGTCCCTGTGGCCACCTCCAGCTCCAGGATGTTTCTGACAAGCATCTCACCCCCTTCCTTATATCCTCCTCACCCCTGCACTCCCAAGACTCTAGCCACACCCCTGCTGGAGCATTGATTTTCATCAGAAGGATTCTCATCTCTACTCTGCTTCCTGTTCTCTTTCCTATTTTTCTCTAGCACATAGGAGTGTGCCCCTGACGGGAGACATCTTGTCGAGGCCATCAGTCCCCTCAGAGCAGATATCTACACTCTCCCCAACGCTGACTAATGTCATCGTATTTCTGACCAGCTCTCTGGTTAGGAGTGGAGCCTGGCTTACCTCACATTGAATAAGGGATATGATATTTCTGTCATACATGTTGAGAACCACATTCATAGTCCCCAAGGTCACATGACCGAACAGTAGCATGGATTGGTTGTTCAGAAAAAGGATTTGGTTGGAGGTGAGAAGGCAGGGTAGGAAACAGCTCAGCAACACCTTGTAGTTTCCTTAGCAACAACAAAGCTCTCCTTGTACAACACACGCTCCTGAGTCCTACTCTGGGATTCAGCCAGAGTGGCTCCCCAGGGTCTTCTCAACCCACTGACTCCTCAAGTCCCCTAGAGGCTGCTACTCTTTCTGGCCCACCCCCAGGCGCTCAGCTTAAGCCTTGCCTCTCTAGGAACATTCTACCCCACCCAAAATACAGGAGTCCTAAGGACCCAGGGACTTGCGTGGCTCTCCAGTAGCTTAGAGGATTGCTGCAGCCTGTCTCTGATTCGAACTTTGGAAGACCTGGAGCTGAGTCTGGAATAGCTGTTGGATGTGCTAGGAGGGTAGACTAAAGGACTTCTCAGCAGAGCAGACCTTCACAGTCACCAGCTAAGTGACCCCCCAAACTACCAGAGAAGTAGGGCGTGGTGCCCTGAGGGCGAATCTCTGTCATTTGGTTCCTCCTCTCTTCTCCAGTGCAGAGCCAGCTGGCCGGCTGACTCAAGTGACGGAGACCTGTGCCCCCTCCCAAGCTGCTGCACATCTGTGCTCAGACAAAGCGGGCTGTTAATCCTAGCCTTTGTGTGAGTGCTTGGGTGTTGAATTCCACTTGGATCTGCCAGCCCTTGGATGGGAGATTGGATGGGATTTAGCAAGGACAAAAGGAGTCCACTGAGGGGAATTGAGGGGTGTGGGGGGAGCTAAGAAACCCAAGTACATTCACTGGTGAAGGCTCCTGGGATCATAGCTAGCTAGAGCCAAGCAGGTTTCCAAATTCCCAAGATCTGAGTAACAAAAAGGGGGCTGCTCCCCAGAAGAAAAACACCAATTCAGCTGGCCTGACAGAGGTACACCTCCTTGAGTAATGTTTGGGGTGAACTGGAAGCCTGCCAGCCTGGGCACTGCCCTGCTCACACTGGGGACACATTGCACAGAAGCAGGAGGGAACCAGGTTGGAGCCCAGAGGCCACACAGGATATTAAAGCCACCGGCAGCTCCCACTAAGATAATACAAGGGCTGCTCTGGGCTTAGGATTCCTTGGGTCTCTGGTTTCAGACAGAAGTTCAAAATCCAGAAAATACTATCTATTCTTTTGCATTATTTTAATTTGTGGTGAGAGAGAGAGAGAGAGAGAGAGAGAGAGAGAGAGAGAGAGAGAGAGCATGTACACGTATGCATATGATTGCAAGAGCCCATGGAGTCCCGAGTCTTCTGATGGAAGAAGGGATTACAGGCAGCTAGTGCTGGGATTCAAACTTACGTCTTCTGCAAGAGCAGTAATTGCTCTGACCTGCTGAGCCATCTCTTCATCCCCGCGGTCTCTCTTTAGCTCTACTGTCTACAAATTCTAATTGCCTCAAGCTCTGAGCGTAGCTCAGGACAGATACACACACCTATATATCTGTGTATATGTGTGTGTGCGTGAGTGTAGCATCTGGAGGGGAGGACCTGCAACCTGGTAGGTGTTAGTTCACTAGCCGACTGAGCAGAAGCCTGGTCTAGCTGGCTGATTGCTCAAAGCGCAGCCTGGGGTATGAATGGAGCACCCACTCGGCCAGTGTCCCTCCCACTTGGTTAATTTAGTGTTTAAAACGCACTTCATGTGCTTCCCGTCTGTAGGTGCTTTTACAGCTCACCTAGCACACGTGATTTTAACTCTGTGGCGGATACAGCCGACACACCCCTCGAGGTTCCTGCCACCTCCTCTCCCTACCCTTCACTGAGCACCGGCATCTTGTATTCATTCATCCGTAGTTAGCTGAACTGCAGCTCATTGCTGGATTAGTTTCGAGTGGCCGATGCCATCCCTGTGTCTGTGTCGTCACTGGGTGACGTGGGGATGCTCCTGGACTTAATCTGTTCTCTAGTTGGCATTAGCACCTTCATGGGCATTTTACTCTTTCTCTACCTTAACTAATTATTGAAACACAACAACAAACAAGAGATTCCTGGAGTCAGTCATTTCCCCCTGAGACAGGAGATGTAAAAGTCAAAGCTGATCCTTGTGCTCTGCCAACCCCTTAGTTTCAGGGAAAGGAATTTGGGAATTGCAGGGACCCAGTGTGCTGGAGGCTGGGAAAGCAGCCGGGAGCAGGACTCCGGAGACCCTAGGCCCAGGCACCCAACTGGGCCAACAGTTCTGACCTCTCCATTCTTCTTTTAGAATATATTTTCCATCCCAGTTTTCTCCGAGGGCTTCTGCATGGCAGCTGAGGCCCTCAGGAACTTGGAAGAAAGGTTTTGGCTTTCGGGGAACTCCCTGTTCCCCAGACTTCCCTCTGTATGCCAAAGCTGGGCCGTCTCGGTAAGCAGTTTCCCCTTGGGCTCACTGCAAGAGCCCTGGAGACATGGGGTTCAGGGGATCAGTGAGAAGAGCTGCCCTATTATGTCTAAGGCCCACCTTATTGTAGGGGGCAATATGCTGAAGTGAGATGGGGCTCAGGCCTCAAACGGTCCTGTCAGAAGGGTTGAGAGGTGGAAAAGGTGTGGGGCTCAGAAGCCCCATTCTACTGGCTTCCATCCAGCCGAGATTCCAGAAAGGTCCTGGTAGAGATGCAACTCTAGAGCCTAGCTTCTGTCCCCAGCTTCCCTCCCACACGGGGTCAGGTGGCCTTGTGAAAGCCATTGGTGCTCAGATACTCTGTGCAACCTGCCCACCCGATGGGAGAGAAATGTCTGGCTTCCCAAGTTGAAGACAATCAGATGGTATATATGGAATGTTCTGTGCCTGGCTACATCTGAACCTTTTTACATTGCAGTATCTCACTAAATCCTGAGGTAGAGCCCTGGCCCTAAGTCACACGGCTAGAGCCGGGACCTCAAAGTCAAAGCATTTCTTTGACTCCTTGATCCTCTTCTTCCCTAACTCCACCTCCATCCCTTCATAGCCCAACAATATGAAATGAAAATGGAGATAAATCCATCCGGTAGTCAAAAATGAAGTACAAGAATGAGAAAATCTAGTCAGGAATAATATGGGGGGTTTCATTGCTCAAATATGTAGATCATCCCTCCCAGAAAAAAAAAGGGGGGGTGTTATTCAACTTTGTCCCACAACTAAAATTTTAAATAATAAAAAAAACAAACTAGTTTTCTCTTTTGACAAATTCAAATACATCTTTGGTAGGAGTGTGCCAGAAAACAGAAATAGAAATAAGAACATAACTGTATTTGTTCTAATCAGAGGTGTGGATGGCTAAAACTTGGCATACATTTCTCAAGCTCTTCTTGAGTACTGGCGTGTTTTCATACTGTCTGTAGCTGCATGTTACTCTGTGACTGGCATTCTGGTCTGCCAAGCCTCTGCCGAGCCACCGTAACCTATGAACTGATCTAACCGCAGACGTCAGGGTGGACAGCTGTTTCTGCAGCAACAACTCTCATTCCTCTCCTTACGGCCTTGTCTTAGGTGTGTGTCAACCTGGCCTCTGAAAAAGTGGACATTCATTCTCATAAATAGTATTCAAAGCTAACCCTCCCCTTAAAAAAACAAAAACCAACTGTCTAAAAACACCTTTGTGATCCCTGGATTCCTGGGAATAGTCTTTCACTAGGAAAGAAAAGGCTTGACAATTTGATCCACGAAATGTTATCTCGTTATTGTTTTATTTAGTGTCCTTTAATTATTCACTGGGGTCAATGGGTTCCCATGTGCCTATTAGCCTGTTTTATTCTGATGTTGTGACTGCCATTCATACCTTTGTCTGTTTTTCTGTTGGGTGTCGCTTTTAATGCCTAACTTTGGATGGGCAATGCTCCGGCCTAGCATAGGATAATCACATGGTCGACTTTTAAAACCAAGGAAGAAGGAGAGGGTTTCATTCCGGGGGTCACCCCTGGAGGGGCTGAGGCACTAGTAGCTCCTGAAAGTTCTTGTGCTTTCTGTCTCTGTCTCTCTATCTGTCTGTCTGTCTCTCTTTCTCTCTCCTCTCTATCTCTGTTTTTTGGGTTTTGTTTTTTAGAGACAGGATTTTGTTTTCTTTTTTCTATTAAAATGAACCAAAACTTTGTTTACTCATTTCTTGCACTTGAAGTACTACTCGATGACATCCTGGGCCTGAGCTTCTTTGCCATAGTCCTTAACCACTGCGCAACTGCAACCAGCCGCCTTCCGTGGCTTCGGCTCTCCACCAGTTTTACAGAAACCCCTTGGTTTCTTGTCATCAACCTTAATCAGGTTGATTTGGTGCCGGGCACAAAGTCCCTCCGCCATTTTGACATACATGGGCTCATCACAGTTGGATGCAAACACACGGGGCTGACTTGGCATTTGTCTGAGGCTTTGGCAGCTCCGCATGTGCCGTGTGCTAGGCCAACGTGGATGAGGGCGGTCTACAGCACCTCCTGAGGAGCAGCGTTGATGTTCGTCACACCTCCAGCCTTCCTCGGCCATGGCAATGGATTATGAGTGACACCGAATCTTCAATGCACCGAGCCTGGAGACACAGCCTCCCCAAAAACTCTGTGGTGACAGGGGAAAGCGAGACAGGGTTTCTTTGTGTAGCTCTGGTTGTCCTGGAACTCTCTCTGTAGATCGAGCTGGCATCGAACTCACAGAGATCCGTCTGCTTCTGCCTCCCGAGTGCTGGGATCCCGAGGGAGGCGTCTGTTACCACTACCCCACTGCTTTCTTGTGTTTTTAATCGGGGCCATGGCGTGAGAATTACTCTTATAGATTCGAGTTCTCCCACTGTCTGCTTTCCAGCGCTGTCATTGCAGAATCTCTTTTCTCTTCTTGGACACCTTGTTTGCTCTTGTTTAAAAGGTGCAGCAGACTTGCAAAGGCACACAGCAGCAGCAGTGGGGGCAGGCATAGCTCGAAAACTCCCTGGTTCCACAGAGCAGGTAGGCTTTCAGGAAAGGTGCATGGGACGTTATTTGTTCAAGCCACGGTGTCTCTGCAGCCAACAGTGCTCTCTCTGGAATGGAGAAGCAGGTTTCAGGAGTGCTTGCTTCTTGGTGATACCCATTGGCAAGTACGACAACTGTGCTCACACTGCAGTGTCTAGACTCAGGATTAGCGCCTCATCCAGGCTGTGAGAGGGAAGTGGGGTGAAGCTGGAAGGGAAGCCTGGCCCATAGGGGTACATACAAACCTCTCTCTCTCTCTCTCTCTCTCTCTCTCTCTCCTCTCTCTCTCTCTTTCTCTCTGTTTGTGTATGAGTATATATATGTATTCAAGTGTATGTGTATGCGCATGTGTATGTGTGTATGTATGTGTGTATGTGTGTGTGTGTGTGTGTGTGTGTAAGCTAGAGATTGACTTTAGCGTTTTCTCCTATTTCTTTCCACTGTAGTTTGTGAAAGAGTCTCTCCCTAAGTCTGGAGCTCACCGGCTCTTTCAGTCCCAGTGTGGACTTGCAGGTACACTGGTGGGTGTCCCCTGCCTGGGGGTCTGACCTTGACTGAGCATTTTTCTCAGTGCCAGGTCTACCAGCTGAGCTGTTTCCAGCCTGTGGTGCGCACCCGTTTCTCGGGTGAAGAAAGCCAAACTACTCAGTTCTATATCACAGACACTGACCTCCTGGTTCCCCGCCCCCAGGGGTTTAGATGGCAGCGACCGTCTCCTGGATTCCTGCATTGTGCTCCTTCTCTGGCTTGAATCCCACCTGCCCCATAGTGGCAGAACGATATTTTCTTATTCCCTTCCTGAGGGGAATAGAGAGGGACCAGAAACTGCATCTTGGAGTTTTTTGGTTGGTTGGTTGGTTTTGATTTTGAGCCGGCTTGAACTCGGATGTTGCTCCAGCTGACCCCAAAGCCTTTCTCTGAGGTGACCCTCCCAACCTCAGCTTCACTCATCTTCTGAACTCACACTTTCCTTGGACAGATAACACTGGTTTTTTACACGTGGGTACCTCAGGCGTTCTGCACGGTCATGTTTAAGCGGCTTTTCACCTCCGATCTCCCATCTCAGAAGTTCTGAGATTGTAGCTTCATTTCTCTTTGAATTTTTTAAAAGGACTTATTTACTTATTGTTCTACCTGCATTTATGTGTGTGTAGTGTCTGGTGATCGCAGAGGTCAAAAGAGGGCATCGAATGCCCCAGAACTGGAGTTAAGATGGCTGCCACATAGGGCTGGGAGCTGAAGAGCAGTGCTGGCCTAGCTGCGGACCTGTCTCTCCAGTTGCCTGTGTGTTAGAAGCATACTGTCAGGGAGGCGCGGCAAGACCCCGACAGGGAGCAATGGCTGAAGATTGTTCCCCTTTCCCCACACTCACCCTTTCTCCCCTCACTGGTCCCCCTTCTCACACTACCCCCTCCTCACAATAACCCCCCTCTCCCTACACAGGCACACAATGGCCAGGAAGCCCTGTCTCTAGGCCCTTCTAACCTCGGCTCACAAGTAGGTGGGAGGTCCTGGGAAAAGACACCAAGGAGCCAAAATTTGGCCCCAGATCTCTTCTCTGCCTGATTTGGACTCCACCATCAGACCTATGTCCTTGGGATAGGAACAGCATGGCTCCAAGGTTGTTGTCTACAAAACAGCCAGCAAGGGATATCTGGTCCCAAGCTAAATGTGGCCACTGAGTCTTTGCAATTGGGTTATCAGTGGTGTAGAGGGCACATGACAGAGGTAGACATGTATTAAGTCTTTCTGTTGGTGGGAGGGGGGAGTGTGCCTTTAATCCCAGCACTTGGGAGGCAGAGGCAAGTGGATCTTGTGAGTCCGAGGCCAGCCTGGTCTACAGAGTGAGTTCCAAGACATCCAGCGATGCACAGATAAACCCTGTCTCAAAAACAAAAAACAAACAAAACAAACAAACAAAAACAGTTTTCCTGGAAACATTATTATTTAAAGTCTATTTTGAGTTGGGTGTGGTTGTAGGAGCCTAGAATCACAGTACTTAGGAAGCCAAGGAAGGGGATCCAGTCTGGAATCTTAAACCAGCCCGGGCTATTTCCAGTTGAGAGAGAGAGAGAGAGAGAGAGAGAGAGAGAGAGAGAGAGAGAGAGAGAGAGAGAGAGAGATTGGGGGAAGGGGGGAAGGAAGAAGAGAAGGAAGAAAGGAAGGAAGCTATACTGCCTGGTTTTGTGTCAACTTGACACAATCTAGAATCATCAGAAAGGAAGAAGGAAATGCCTCCATGAGCTCCAGCTGTAAGGCATTTTCTCAACTAATGATCAAGGAGGGAGGGCCCAGCCCATTGTGGGTGGAGCCATCCCTGGCCCCGCCCATTGTGGGTGGAGCCATCCCTGGGCTGGTAGACCTGGGTTCTATAAGAAAGCAGGCTGAGCAAGCCAGGGGAAGCAAGCCAGTAAGCAGCACACTCCATGGTCTCTGTATCAGCTCCTACCACTACAGTCCTGTCCTGTTTGAGTTCCTGTCCTGTTCAGTAGTGAACAAGAGTGTGGAAGTGTAAGCTGAATAAGCCTTTTCCTCCCTGACTTGCTTTTGGTCATGGTGTTTTGTTGCTGCAATAGAAACCCTGACTAAGATAGAAGCCAAAAAAAATATTATTTGGTAAAAGATTTATTTTTATAATTACACCAGTGTGAGCTGGTGTGCATGAATGTTGTACACCACCTGCATGCTTGTGTCTGAAAAGGCCAGAAAGGGGTGTGAGTTCCCCTGGAACTGGAGTTACAATGGATTACGAGTCTCCATGGGGGTGCTTGGAACTAACATCCCCCCACCCCACAAAACAGCATGTATATTTAACTGCTGGGCCCCAGCTCCCTAATATATATATATATATAGTGTCTAGATGTGGCAAGGGAAAGGTAGGAGGGGGCGTGGTGAAAGTATGTTCTATGTTTGTATGTGAACGTCCTGTTAAAATCCTGCTCCTCTGTACGATAAACATGCCAGTGAAAACGGAAGCCAAGCAGACAGGCTCACAAACCAGAGACTATTCTGGAAGGAAAGTCATATGCCACCTGTTTTAAAATCAACTCATTTCTAGTAGCTTCTCCTTATGGAATGAGAATCTTCAGTGAGTATCAACAGCGTTGGCTACGTGTTCACACTGCCTGTGGGGACATCTGAAGGCCATGGCCAGCTCTACTGTAGCCCCTTGGATGCCTTGGCCACCAGAGCCAGTGACTTCACATCTCCACTGCGGACAGCTCAGGATGCCGTCTAACCTGCTCCTAAGTGGACCAATCCTTTGAGGACATTTGGGTCAGTTTCTACATCAATTAGTAGTCAGGGTCCAAGAAAGACCATTTCTATTAAGCCCAGGGCTGCCTGTAGGAAAAGCTTGGCTAGTCGATAATCAATAATCGCAGGAAGCTCTGCTGTTTACCTCGGAGGCCCAGTTTCCACTTTCCTGTGGGTGAAGAGCCGAGGGTGACTAGGAGGCCCAAGAGACTGATCCTTGAAGTCTGGGCTGGAGTCCCCAGCTTAAGGCTGCTGCTGGTCCCCAAACAACTCTTAGAAGAATATGCAGATCAGAGTGACAGCTGGAACATGGCTTAGGCCAGAAGCATGCCAGGTGGAGGCCCCAGGCCTTGGGGCCAGACCCTCACCACCCATCCCATTCAACATACTGGGAAAATGCAGGAGGTGATGGGCGGAGTGGGCAGGATGATGGGGAGACTGGATTAACCCCATCACCCAAGGCAGCAGCACCTCCCCAACTGCCAAGGAATTTGGCTGCTCACTGTGCCAAGAGAAAGGCAGGACCAGTTCCTGACTCTCAACCCCTCCTCCTCCCCAGAGCTCTATTGCCAGGGAGCAGGATGGCTCTTGCTCGCAGGAGATAAAGATTCTGAATGGTTCCATCTCCTTCCAAGTTCTCAGCCAAGCCACCAAGGTGGATTCTGTTCCAGTAAAGTCCCCACAGGTGGGTGGCCTTCGGCTACCCCTTTGTGTCTCTAGTTAGGTGTCCCAACTGAACATCAGGGGTCAATGGGATAGGTTTCTGAGATCCCTCCCAACTCCAACAAGCCTCCCTTGAAGCTTCTACTGCACAAGTCTGTTTTTAGACTCTCTACCTTAAATACCCCTGTGGAAGTAACAGAGGGTGACACTAGTCTGGGGCAAGGAGGAGAACCAGGGTCTATGCCAGGCTGAGTCTGTGTGGTACAGAGAGAAAGGGCATCTGCAGGGGCAGGGACAGAGCACCGTGGACGCCTTGCCAGCCACCCCTAAGTGCAGCTGTCTGAGCCCTGAGGGCTGAAACCACAGACACCTTAGGAATCCCTCACTATGCAGTGCGTGGGCTGGCGGCAGCGTTTGCCAGAGGATGAAGGAACAGGGAGGAATGTACAGGCGTGGCTGGAGAAGCCAGCTGGGCCGGAGACTATGATGGAAGCTAAAACTTTACTGAGTGTGCCACCATGTCACTGCTGGACCTCAGGCTGGTGCCTGCCACTCGGCTTCGGGCTCCTGAGTATAAAGTCTGGGGACATTTAGCTTTGGGAGCGTACAGATATGTCTCTCAGATTGGGCCAATGATGCTATTTTCAACTTGAATTCAGCGTCCTGTAGGTTTTTTTTGTTTTTTTTTTTGTTTTGTTTTTAGTGTGCTCAGGATGGCTATGTTTTAATTTGTGAGCTAGACAACAGCTTCTAACTCATTTAACCCATAGGACAATATGTTCCCAGCCCCCCCACCCCTTTTCTGTATAAAAGGAAGCTTCCATAAAATATCCAGATGGTTCCACTAAGTACTCCAGAAAATCTGGCTGCAAGTGCCTCACCAAGAAGTCATTTATGTCCATGTATATATTCATTTACTCTAAGAATCTATGTAAGGGTTAAACTCCCAGTACGTGGGCAAGGATGCAAATGGGCCCTGAGGACAGTGGGACTGTAGCCCAGCTGTTTGCAAGCCTGACATGAAGAGTTTGTTGTTGTTGTTGCTTGTCTTAAATCTAGACACAGAGTCTTTAGGCAAGCTTCAGGCTCACCCTTTTACTAATCAACCTTGTGGTCAAACTCCTGTGATTGAAGGAGCTTGGGCCAAACCCCACTTCTGGACCAACCTGCAAGGCCTACAGGTTGACTCACACATGTTTCACCCACCCCAGAGGGGCTCTACCAATAAGAAGCAGAGGCAGGCTGGCCGTCTGATAGATAGTAGGAAGAACAGAACATCTCAGGAAGCCCTGCTAAGTCTGCCTTTTGGTGATGGTTCTACCGTACAAACACCATTCCCTTGCAAGCATGTCGGAATATATACAGTCAGTATACCAGAACATTCGGGCCACAGCTGGGACGGGGACACCTGCCAGCCCCCTCTGAATCACTCCTCAGTTGGAGTTTGAGCTGTTCAGAACATTTGAAGGCATCGTTCAGCATAGCATGGTGATGTTGTATGTGGCCCCTTTTGTGGGGGAAGGTAGGATGATGCCATCTTTGCTATTGACTCAGAGGAGCTACCTCTTAGAATTGTGCAGAGAAGTATTTGTGGCCCTGGGGAACACTGTAAAAGATTCTAGTGACGGCTTCCTGAGGGCTGCTTGAGTGAGCATAGCGGTCTACAACTACCAGTAAGTTTGGTCTCCTCGTGACTTACATCCCGGCACGGTGGGGATCCTCTTTGCCCATGGAGAAGCCATCACTGCAGGACTTGAAACAGGTGCCTACTCCATGAAATCAGGGCAGGACCCAACGAGGAGCTTGGGGTGGTGCCCTGATGCTCTGCCCATGGAATGCTTTTCTCAAGGAACCCCAGAGACTTTGGTGTACAGCAGGGAATAAGAGTGGGTGCTAGCCTCGAGGTCTAGGTCTCATCCTCTATCTCTGGAAACATAACCCATCTCTTGTACAAGGGGGAATCCCTGCCCACATAGAAGCTGTCCCTTGGGTACCTACTTCATGGCCTTGCAAATTTCTACTGCTCCCTGTTTGACCTTCTCTGGTTACCCTTCCCTGAGGGACCTTGTGCCTTCTGAGTTCCTCGGGTTCTTCTCTGGCACTCAACCCTCAAAGATAGGTAAAGCATAAGGAGCCGTCCAGCATGGGTGTGCTCACCTGTAGCATGGGGGTAATTTAATAACGCATTGCTGAGGCTCAAGGGAACCCACAGCTTGTGGATGGCATGGGTCTTGGTCTGAATAGGTCGCTATAGACCTCTGAGCAAACTGCCTAAGGCGTGTTCTTATTCACAGTCTCTCTCCCCCCCATTACATTTATTTATCTATCTGTTTGATTAGTGATTCTGTCTGTCTGTCTGTCTATGTGCATGCCACATGAACATGTGCTCATTTGGGTGTGTGCATATGGAGGACCTAATTGGATGTCAACTATCTTCCCCATTTGTTTTTCTACCTGAGAGACAAGTTCTCTTGCTGGAACCTGGAATTCAGTGTCTGGGTTAGTTAGTATTGTAGGGTTTCTATTGCTGTGATGAGACACCATGACCAAAACAACTTGGGGAGGAAAGGGTTTATTTCCTCTTACTGTTGGTAATACATCATCCAGGGAAGTCAGGCATGAATTCAAAGCAGGAACCTGGGGGTAGGAGCCGATGTGGAGTCCACAGAAGGGTGCTGTTTACTGACTTGCTCCCCATGCTTGCTCAGCCTGCTGTCTTTTACCGCCCAGACTTCCTACCTAGGGGATAGCACCACCCACAATGGTCTAGGCTCTCCCACATCAATCATGAATCAAGAAAATGTACTTCACTAGCTTGCCCACCAGCCAGTCTGATGGGATAAGTTTCTTCTTCCCAAATGACTCTAGCCTGTTTCAAGCCAACATGATACTGGGCAGTAGAGCTAGGCCGACTGGACAGTAAGCTCACGGCATGGAGCCATCTTCACACTCTGACACAGGTTATACATGTGTGCCAGCATGACCAGCTTTCTATGTAGGTGGAGGGGATTCCAACTCAGGTTCTCATGCCTAAAAATAAAGCAACCCTGCCCTGCCTCCTGCCTGCCTCCTGCCTGCCTCCTGCCCTGCCTCCTCCCACGCCTGTCTCCTGCAGTATTCTGAGCTTGTGAAGTGGCCCAGAGCAGGAATTTGACACAAATTTTGTTAGTTCTGTTTCCATTTCTTTTCTTGTCTCCCTTTTTTTCTTTTTAAATCTTTTGGGGAGAAGGGAAATGAGTCACAGACACTTAGGAAGTAGGTGGAAGCCATGGACCCTGTTTCCCAAGGGGCCTGCTCACAACACATTGCCAGTAGTTTTAAAGGTTGCCCCCAACCCAGCCCTGACAAGAAGCACCAGTTTTGCTATTGCATGTCACACACCAAAAGAGGAGCTAGCCTTTCTCCTTCCTTTGCCAGCAGCGTATGAGCGTACATGCATGGTCTGTCCTCACTGGATGTCTAGCTCGGTATCTGCCCCAAGTTGTGGTCCCTGGTGAGGTACTGAGTACAGCACCCATTCAGTACTTGAAACTAAAATGGAAAAGGAAGGGGGCACAAATTCAACTTTAGAAATCCAGACAAAAGAAATCTTTCACGCTTAGGGATACAACTCATAGGCATCTTACTCCTGAGCTGTACTAAATGCTGGCGGTGGCTGAGAGGCCTGGACTCACCTGAATGAGGACGAGGGAGAAGAGGGCTGGGTGCTTAGGGGATCAGACATAATACTGAGAGCTTTATGGTTTTCTCCCCGTTTATTTATTTATTTATTTATTTATTTATTATTTATTCACTTTATGTCTGGATCACAGCCTTCCCCTCTCCTCCTAGTCCCCCCTCACATACCTCTCCCCTCCTTCTCTGAAAAGGGAAGCCCCCGGGTACCAACCCACCTTGGCACATCAAATGACTGCAGGACTGACACATCCTCTCCCACTGAGGCCAGACAAGGCAGACCAGGGGACAGGATGTATGGGCAGGCAACAAGAGCTTCATTGTTAGCCTGTGGCTATCCCCAGCTTACCATGAGGTATAGTTCTAAATCATGGGGATATCCCAGCACACGGGAGACTGAGGCAGGAGGATGGCAGCAAGTTCAAGGCTAACAAGCTACAGAGTGACTCTTTTTCATCCTAAGCCAACCCCACATCTGTTAAGTATCATTTCAGAATTTTGTCCTATGCTCCTGGGACGATGGTCAGTGCTGACTTCAAATAGTTTGCTTGCTTGGGGGTCATCTGTGTGCTTGTCATTGGAGAAGGGGCAGCAGGCATCACCCCTTCCTTTATGCCAGTTCTTCAGGTTCCTCCTGTGTGGGGTATGCTCCAGGCAAGCTCTAGGCACCGGGATGTGGCAGTGACCATGGCAGCAAGAGGTCCTGTCCTGATGATGTCTATAGATGTCTATAGAGAAGATAGTGAGAGAGACACACGGACCGTAGTGTGAGCTAGAGGGAAGAGGCAGCGAGCTGCGGTCCAGAGAGCAAAGGCACTGTCTTAGGAGGTGGGCAGGAGAACAGGCTGCCCAAAGGAGTGAGCATCAGAGCTGTGTTGAGGGCTGGGGAGGCCCAGGCAGGGCTGGAAGGCTTGGTCAGCCCAGCAGGAGCAGGGGCGACGGCCCTTAGAGCCAGTCCCCGCTGCAGAGATGACAGGTAGCTGAACACTGTCAGAGGAAGCTACATGACACCGGTAGGAGACAATCAGATAAATCCTGGATGCGGGCTAGCTCACAGAACAACTGGTGTCTTAAAGAGCTCAGTGTTGTGAGTAGGAGTGGAGGCCAGGTCAGATTCAAATAACACAGAGCCAAATGGGACGCACGGCCCTCCAGATGCTCCTCCAGCAGACATAACAGGTCTGCTGAAAGATGCCTTTCTATTCAAACTTGGGAGACTGGGCTTCAGCTGGAATGCGGGAACTGTTGCCTCTCTCTCGGGGAAGAGATGGAGTTAAGTTAGGTTTGTGATTGATGATTTTCATAATTTACTCGGAAAAAGCTCGGCCTCGGAAGTAAGTGAAGGTTTGAGATGTAGCTCTCAGGAGAAGGGAGCCTCGTTGGGTTGGCCAGACAGCAGATGTTTGGTCTGGCCTGAAGTATGCCCTCTTTGAATAGGGAATGTGCTCTACCATGTGGCACATAGTAGGTGTCTGATAACATATGAATGAGTGCACGTGTGGAGGTCCTTCTGGGATTCATTTCCAAGGATGGTTTCTGGCTCAGCACTCTGTCCCACACTGACACCTCACCCACCTTTAAGTTCACCAGGCATTGGTACACCATCAGACCGCTAAGAATGCTGGGATGTTGTCAAGGCCTACTAAGTTTGGAAGTGCCTAGAGTGTTCTTAGGAGCCCCTATGGATTCCAGAAATGCTGATCCTGCCTGTGCCATGCCCCTTTGGACCATCCTGGTCACAAGCAGCTGGCCTGCTGACACCTCGGGATTTGCTTCAAGTCAGCTCAATGGGAACTGTGTCTTCTACCATGACGCCTAACATTGCTTGAGCTCTCAGCATCTCCAAATGTCATGTTACATGTGTGGCAGGAGCTCTGTGGTTCCAATGCTCCTGTCCTTCCAGATTCATAGAGAAACCTAAATCAGGCTCCCGTTAGCAGCAGAGTCCTCAGGATGGGATTAGTATCCTAATGAAAGAGGCCTGGGGGCCCTTTCTGCCTTCCGGCTTGTGAGGAGGCAGCAAAGACAATATCTACAAGGGAGGGGCGGCCTTTGCCAGGCATGCGGTCCACTGGAACCTTCTCTTGGAAAGCTCATCTCTGGAACTGTGAAGAGCCAGTGTGTTTGTACTTGCTCCATTTTATAGACTGGTCTGTGGTCTCAATGGGACACAGGCTTCTCTGATGTGGCTCCTCCCCTTTCTCTTCTGGGAGCAGCATCTGGGCCATACCCACATCACTGAAGGCTCAGGATCCTCTCTGGCCTGGGGCAGGTGTCTGCTTGTGGGCTAGGACCTAGGGAAGCCATGAGGCAGCAGGGTCGGTCTGTGAGTTGTCTCTGATGCAGGGCTACAGCCAGGCCTCCAAGTTTCCTCCCCGCCACATGTTGGATTATTATAAAACAACAGCTCACACCCTTTCTTTCCTAATCCAACACTGGCAGATTGGCTCACATTGCCATTTATGGAAGTGCTCGGGTAGAAGTCAGCCCTGTGGAGATGTGGACCGTGGTGGCAGACACTCTCTTTCAGAAGAGGGCAGGTAGGTTTACTACCAGCACCTGCAGCCCGCAGACTGCCTTTCTGTCTGGGCTCCCACAGTCCTTTCCTGCTTTCCTGTTGGTTGAGGCTGATATTAGATAAATACCAGCTGGTGGGCGATGTCCAGATTTTCTACCCTAAATGCATCTTTTCAACGAGTGTCTGTGACACGGCAACCATGTAGTCCTGTCTGCCTCACAGACGTTAATCTTTAGCCACAAAACCAAAAAAAAAAAAAAAAAAAAAAAACCTGGGGCAGGAAAGAAGTGCCTATATTTTAGTGTTAGTGGAGTCGGGGGCATTTCCTTTCCAAAATCTACACCACAAACACTGAAGACCCTTGAGACGTCACTTTCTTCCCTGCTCTGCCAATGCGCCATAGGACTGGGGACTCAGAAAGCTGATGTCATACATAGAGGAAGAGGGGCAGAGATGGGAAGGAGCTGAAGGCTGGGGGAAGCTTGGGCTTTCTCTGTGAACCAGCATAAAAACAGATGGCAGATAAAGGCCGATGGATGGGTCAGCCCCTCCTAGTGGCAGAGGAGCCATTCTGGCAGGGGCTTGCCGAAACTGGGATTCTAGGGTCAGGATGGGAAGGAAGCCCCAGTTTCAGAGCGGTGGTCAGGAGCAACCCCAACCCTGCCTGTCTGTACTGCCAGCACAAATGCAGAAGGAAGTCCCACTTGGAATAGCCAAGGACTGGAAAGTCAGTTTAAGTTGCTGGGAGCCAATGGGTTTCAGCAGTTTGTGCTTTCAGCCTTTGGGCACCCATCTGTGTCCACTAAAGTTTAGTGGCTCAGTTTTCATGTCTACCAATGCCCACCTTCAGGAGTCTCAAGCTTTGGGGATCCAAGATCGCTATGAGCCATGCTTGGCTTGGTCTGGGACTAAGAGGTGTCCTAACTGATTTCCCATGAGTAGCCCCCAGGGCACCTTTTGAGGACCAGTACAAAGGATGGTACTTAGGTCTGAGATGTGGTTCAGAGCTAGGTTTCTATTGCTATCATAAAATACTATAACCAAAAGCAACTTGGTGGAGAAAGTGTTTACTCATAATTTTACCTCACAGTTCATCAATGGGGTGGGGTGGGGGTGGGGATAATCAGGGCAGGATCCTGGAGGCAGGAGTAGATGCAGAGTTGTGGAAGAATGCTGCTTATTGGCTTGTTCCTCATGGCTTGTTCAACCTTCTTTCTTATAGTACCAGGACTACCAGCCTAGGGGGTGGTACTGCCCACAGTGGGCTGGGCCCTTTCATGTCAATTGTCAATCAAGAAAATGCACCATAAGCTTACCCACAGGCTAGTCTAGTTCCAGAGGCATTTTCTCCAATGAGGGTCTCTCTTCCCAGCTGACTAATTTGTGTCAAGTTTTAAACTAGCCAACACTTCCAGGATTTTTGATGTTTATTTTTACTGTCTTGGGACAGGATCTCACTGTGTAACCCAGGCTAACCTATAGCATTTGAGATCTTTCTGTCTCAGGACAGCTTCTCCCCTACCCCCTCAGTGCTGCTAGTCCAGGTCTGCACCAACACACCAATGTGAGCTGTGTGCTTTTCTAACCAGAAAACTGATAATGTGGGCTCTCAGATAGTATGTTGGGAATGGCTGGGATCTTCAACCCCATCCAGCACTTTCCTAGTGTTTATACAAACCCAAAACAACCAGAATTCAAGTCCAACAGGCTTGGGATAGCTGGTAGGGGTTGTCTCAGAGCCTGGGGAATCAAGTTGGTGACTGAATTTGTAGGCTGGGTGATTTCAGACAGAGAGGTCAGGTTTACATTATTTGCAACCAGACAAAATACAGTTTCTAGAAAGATCACCGCTGCTTCCCTGACTGTGTGTTCAGTGTCATGTGGAGTCCAGAGGACAGACTTGAGCCAGACAGAACCCTGTCTTCAAGGAGCAAAGGCCCAGAGAGAACAGCACAGGCTGATCAGGACGTGAGGTGACTGGCAGCCTTATTCCTCTGACACTGTGATCATTAGGCTGGGTCTCGGAAAGTGGGGCTCTCCTTTCTGGCTCTGTGGTCTCGGGAGAAGTCATAGAATATTCCCAGTCTTGGTGTCTTCACCAGCAGATATACTAAGAGCCTCTTGGTGTCCTCACAAGAACAGAGACTAACTATCCCTGGTTAGTATTCTTGCATTAGTTGATTTGGGATTCCTGTGTATTGGACAGAAGCAACCTTAGTGAAGAAACATTGTTTCAAGCTCAGTATGTAGGGAAGATGTATTTGTAGCAGTAGGAAGATGTGCTAACAGTCATTGAAATCACTGTGGATTAGGAAGCAGCGAGGGAGAGACCAGGATATAATGTGTGAAGGCCCGTTCTCAGTGACCTACTGCCCTACTTATACTTCCCAGAGTTTCCAGACCTGCCAACTTATCCCTGCACTGCTCAAATATGAGTCGGGGTGTGGTATGGTCTATTTCAGTTTCAAGCCACAGTCTTTAACTCATGTGGCTAGTTTTATTTTAAGTGTTATGTGGTCAGAGGGTTTGCAAAGAATCCTGGGATGCTGGAGGGTCAGCTCTGTCCAGTGTGGGTGACAGTGAGGTTTCCAGAGGAGTTGATGGTGGGAGATGAACAAGGATCCGTTTTCTGGGGGAAGGGACTGGCTTCAGCCAGCTGCTGGGAGATTTAGTAGCTCACAAAGAGGCCACGTGTAGAGAAGAGGCAGAGTCCAGATGAGGTTAAGACTTTTGTCCAGAGGGCTTTGGGAAGGATTTTCTGTAGGAAAAGAACATTCTATTAGCATAGTGGGAAGGTTAGAATAGAAGGCTGAACGGTAGTCAGATTTCCTCAGTGGGTCTGGAGGGAGGAAGAGGCTGTGTAAGAAATGGAATCAACAGGAGTCTAGACCCACAAGCTGAAGGTGAGGCAGGGGACTGGACAAGAGTGACCATGAAAAACATGAACTGAGAGGGGACATAGCAAGGGCAGTGTGTATGGAGCACGTGAAGATTCATACATGGTGAGTGGGGCCTTAAGCTAGAGTCCCGCACCTCCAGGGAAGCTGGCCAGTAGCAGAAGAGGCCCGAAGCCCGAGGAGGGGCCAGGAAAGGGCTCCGCCCAGAACACTGGGGCTGGGCTCCTCCCCCTTCCTGCTTTCGTGATATTTTGAATCAGGATCTTACTGTGTAGTCGAGGTTGGTCTCAAACTTGGCATCTTCTTCCCTCTGCCTTTTGACTGCGGGAATTGCAGGTGTGCGCATCTGTCTGGTCTTTTGGAAAGCTTTTCCTTGAGGGACCTAGGGAGGAGACAGACTCGGGTTAAAGGCTAGAGTAAGCAGCAACCCCATTCAGGGTGGATGCGGGACGGAGGCAGGTGTCCCCCGCAGTCTCATGCCTTGGCCCTTTTGGTTTTTGGAGATCCATGTCACTGACTCTCAGAGATGGTGATGGCAGAGGACCATGGGGCCCCATGGAGGGATGTGAGGAGCTAAGGACACAGTTTATGTTGTTATTTGGAGTTTCAAGGTAACTGAAAACTACCACTCATCTTAAGGGTGGCTTTAGCTTCCCAGAGGGGAGGAGGACATTGAAAGTACCGCTAAGGAGACAGCCGTTCTCTTCTTCTGACATGTCATCCTTATCCTTACTGACAGAACGCTGACCCAGATAAGTGATGATAAACATTATTGGTCAAGTGTTTACCGTGTGCCACAGGTGATGTGGATTATCCCCACCCTCCACCCCCGAGCCTGAATAGATACCATTTTATCCTTTCGAAAGTCTCTGTATAGTCCAAACTACTTTTTAACTTCTGCTCCTTCTGCCTCAGCCTCCTGAGTTACGGGATTACGGTTGTGCACCACACTGGTGCTGACCCTTACATCCTGGGCTTATCGCCTCCTGGTGCACGTGAATTATTACACTGGCCCATGTGGTATCATTGGTCCTGTAGCTGGATTCAGCCAAGCCCTGTTGTAATCTCTGGCCAAGATGAAGGAGCTTGGTGACATTCTGTTGAGGAGTCACAGCACCAAGAGCCTGCCTGGTGCTGTGTGCAGGCATTTGTAGTGGTTCCTACTGGCCAATGTTCGATTTGGTGACCGTTTATCAGTCAACAGATAACAAGGTGGAAGAAGAAGGAAGGCTGTATACCGTGGGTACAAAGACATTTTGGGGCCGTGGGCATCTGAAGCAATGTCTGAAATTGACATGAGGGTGAAAAAGGATAAATGTAAAACCCACTTTTAGGTTTTAAAAACTCATCAATAGAAGTAGATGACAAAGTCTGACTTGATGGCAGTTGGAGGGGAAAGATGCTCTCCTGCATGAGGTAGAGAGGCAGATTTGTGGTGTGGGGACACCTGGTCCAGCCTGGGGAACTGAAGATCATGTGGGGAGGAAGACAGCCTGGGAAGACTGGCAGTGACCTTCTGATGTGGGCTAAGGATTAGGTTTATCCTACACTAGGGGGCAGCTTGAAACCAAGGTGACACAATGCTAGCCACAAAGCTGGGTCCTGCCTCTGGAGACAGATGTGCTCCTGCCTCTGGAGACAGATGTGCTCCTGCCTCTGGAGACAGATGTGCTGCTGCCTCTGGAGACAGATGTGCTCCTGCCTCTGGAGACAGATGTGCTGCTGCCTCTGGAGACAGATGTGCTGCTGCCTCTGGAGACAGATGTGCTCCTGCCTCTGGAGACAGATGTGCTCCTGCCTCTGGAGACAGATGTGCTCCTGCCTCTGGAGACAGATGTGCTGCTGCCTCTGGAGACAGATGTGCTGCTGCCTCTGGAGACAGATGTGCTGCTGCCTCTGGAGACAGATGTGCTGCTGCCTCTGGAGACAGATGTGCTCCTGCCTCTGGAGACAGATGTGCCCCTGCCTCTGGAGACAGATGTGATGCTGCCTCTGGAGACAGATGTGCTGCTGCCTCTGGAGACAGATGTGCTCCTGCCTCTGGAGACAGATGTGTGCCTGCCTCTGGAGACAGATGTGCTGCTGCTCATGTCAGATTCCTTATTTATGCTTTAGTTTCTTCAGCTATGAGAATCATTCTTGGCTCTTAATATTTTGCAGCAACAGAGTCCTTTTATTTTTTGTTAAGATTTATTTCATGTATTTATTTCATGTATTTAGTACACTGTAACTCTACAGACACACCAGAAGAGGACATCAGATCCCATTACAGATGGTTGTGAGCCACAGTGTGGTTGCTGGGAATTGAACTCAGGACCTTTGGAAGAGCAGTCAGTGCTCTTAACCACTGAACCATCTATCCAGCCCCCAGAGTCCTTTTATTGAACAGAATTTTCTATAACCATTCAGCTCCAATATTAGCCTAGGTTGTTACTGCAAGGCAACCCCTGGCTGTGTGTGTGTCTGATGCCTCTGGGGTTCCTGGGAGAGGTTTAGGGGTGCACTGAGCAGTTCATCTTTCAGCCCTAAAAACAGACTCTAAAGTTGCTTCTACCTCAGTTTTCTTTTCCTTTGTGTGTGGGATCTACAAGCATACATGCTTGAGGTCCAATTCAGGACATTATGTATGTGAAACATATGCTTGACTGCTGAGCCATACCCCATCACTTTCGATTCTATAGCCCCTTGTATTGGTCAGGGCTCTAGAACTTAAGAGAATGAATCGCTATTAAAAGGGGATTTACTAGAATGACTTGCGACTTCAGTTGAGCTAACCCAACAATGGCTGCTTACCAATAGACATTCCAAGAATCTAGATATAGCCAAGATGACAATTAAAATGTCACCACACTCCTGTTATGAGAATTTTCATCTTGGGTGGGGAGACCATGTAACATATACCTCCTCCTTATAAGGTCCCAATGACAAAGCACAGTTTGATTCCACCAAATCCCAGATTCTCTCCGCTGCCGCCCAAGCACTTAATGAGTCTATTAGGCACTGGAGCATAAATGATCCCAAAACAGCCGCACTAGAATGTCTTCACCCAGGACAGATGATGTCTTTCCCATGGCTGTATAGATAGAGCCCAATTCCCCTTGTCTTCCTCAGACTACATACTGTAGGCGCGCCTCAAGACCCAAAGGCCATGTGCAGTTAAGACCAAGTTGCACACAACTGGCTTGGTACTCAGTTAAGGGTTCTGTAACTCCCCGTCCTCCATCCTGTGAGAGATGTTCATAGTCCGCAAGCACAGTGGTGATCAGTTCTGAGTAGGTACAGCTGAACTTGTGGACTTGGTGGCTGACTGGGATGGGGAGATAGTGCTGTCCAGCATTCCAGTTCTTTGTTATACAACTGAAATAGCAGAGACTTGAAGCATCTGGCCATACTTACCTGGCAGCTAAGCTGTCAATGACGTCAAGCCTTCCACCAGTACATTCTAGTGGTCATTGTAGGGCACTATTGGCTGACAGCTTGTTCTCTAGCAAATATCATGTTCCTCTTTTTTTTTTTTCCTGGAAAATGTCTAAAATCACAATATTATAAGGTTACTTTTGTCTTAGACTCACATTTTCATATGTATGGTTATTTTGCCCGCATGTATGCATGAGCAACTCCTGTGCCTGGTGCTAGCAGAGGTCAGACCAGGGTGCTGAATCCCTGGAACTGGAGTTTCAGGTGTTTGTGAGCCACCACGTGGTTGCTGTAAATCAAACTCTGGCTCTCTTCAATTGCAAACACTGTGCCATCTCTCCACCTACCTCCCATTTACTTTTTTAGAAATTTTGTGAAAATATTTCCTTAGAGGGGGTTACTCCTATAAATTCTTAACTTGCTCAACATTCTGAAGATACGTTCTAATGAATAATGGCGTTTAAAAAACTCATTTATTTTATGTATACGAGTATGCTGTCTTCATGCACACCAGAAGATGGCATTGGATGGTACAGATGGTTGTGAGCCACCATGTGGTTGCTGGGGATTGAACTTGGGACCTCTGGAAGAACAGCCAGTGTTCTCAACTGCTGAGCCATCTCTCCAGCCCAGGGGGATTTCTTTTATGGTCTCATGTTGTATATGTAAAACATGATCCTGTTTGGTGTGTGTGTTGGGGGGAGGTACATGTGTGTCACCACAGAAGACCTTCAGGTTGTTACTTTTCTACCTTGTCACTGTGTAAACCAGGCTGTCTGGTCTGAAGCTTCACTGATGAATTGATTTCATTTTGTGTTGTGAATATTTTGCTTGTATGTACGCCTGTGTAACACTACAGTTAGTTACAGATGGCAGTCTCACGACTCAGTTCTTGGAGACCAGATTCTAATTCTTCCTGATTTTAACCAGGGAGAAGTTCCACCAAATTACTTCATTTTAGAAACAAAATTAAAACCTTATATTCAAAGGCATTTATATTTGCTCTGAGATAATAAAGTACAAAGACAAAAGGCTAGATTTCTTTTAAATTATTTTATTATTGTATAAGCTAAAAGGAAATTTACACACCAAAATCTCAAAAACCTTGGGCATGCACATTAACCTTGTCAGAGGCTCTTCTACATGTCTCTCTTTTTTCCATAGGAATTTCCCCAAGCTTTTAAAACCCATAGTCTTTTGTTTTTACTGTATATACAGCCTAAACCATAGCAATCTATGATTATGTCATTTTACACTGTGCAAAACCCTCAAAAAATAGTGGTATGACAGAACAGAAAGATCTCTACAAATTTAGTTTTACGACATTCATATAATTTGGTCCTTCTCCAAATCACACCAATTAGAACAGGCACATTCTCTTTCAAGCCTCCAATCACATCCTAGCAGTGATCCACACCCCACAACCAGCAACATGGATGGAGTGACCCCTGAGAAGGTCACACAGCAATATGCCTGATGAAAAGACTGAAAACAAAGCCCAGGAAAGTGAACAAAAGCCAGGTCTGAAACAAACCATCACATATAAAACTGAAAATCAAACAAGAATTTTGAAGAACTTTTGAGAAAGTAAGAGCAACAGAATGTAAGACAGGGAAGTTAAGAGCTGTCAGTGCAGGGAAAGACTGAAGGGGATTTCAGACGGTGGAGATTTGAGGTTTTAATTTTCTTTTTTTATTTCAAAAGTTTTTAAGAAGGACACCACCAGTGTATTTCACAAAGACATAAATGTATACACCCCAGCAACACAAAAGAATAAATCTTCAAAAATGTTCATCCCCAATTATTTACATTTTTTTTCTAATATAAATTTAGGACTTCAGTATGTAAATAAATATACATTACTATGTATACCTTTCTAGTGTGGCTTACCAACCAATTAGCTGAACTTGAATGTTTTTATTTTTAAATTACAGATGATATGCTTTTGATGGTAGGGAAGGGATAGAGGACAGGAAAGAGTATTTAAAATTGTCCGACTCAACCAGCTACGCGTCTGCATGTTCTTGGGAGCCTGTGGAAGGTGTCAGTGTGGCTGGGAACATCAACACCTTGGCATGCATGAAGGTCAGATCGGGAAGGCTGGCAATCACCTTCACGGCTTCTTCACTTAGGTGTTCCTCTCTTTTTGGTTTCCTATCAGCCAATGAGAAAAGACAGATGTGTTAAGGGGACTGCTGTAGGTCACAAGGAAAAGAATTTGTTGTCCAGGTCTGTGGTCTTGGGCACCTGACCAGCTGCTCCTCTGAAAGCTGCTGAGTGAAAAATCAGCTTTCTGTTGTTCCTGAGGTCAAGCATGTAGACACAATTACCCACACGTGTGCTTACGCCTGGAACCATCTACCCAGCAATAATTTTCAAGCATATTACCAAACACAAGATCACACTAAAGCCTCAATAACAGTCTGCCCTCCTGGATTTCCCCTGCCTATTGCAAAAACTACCAGCATTACCTAACTTGGAAGGTGTGGTGAAGCATGGGAAGTCATTTAACCTCTGAGAAAGCCTTCAGCCAGACTGGGATACAGGCAGCAGCATGAGAACTGGGGAACAGGTAGGAACCTGGGGGTGGGGTCGGGGGGGGTGGATGTGTAAAGGCCTCTGGCCTTGTTGCTAATATCTACTGAACCATAGCTCCTCTCACTCTAACAAGTAGTTTGAAGCATATTACAAAATGCACAAAAACTGGTGAACCAGTGGGCAGGCTGGAGAAAATGCCCAATGAACATCAAGTGCGGACAAACAGTACACAAAGCTGCCTACACTAGCCAAGCCCACGCAGGCTGTTATGTGTGCTCAAAGTATCATTATAGTCACATAGGCAACTGCAGACCAAGGGTACTTCAAAATCAACTACAGAAAGCCCAATTCTTTCTTTTATGGTAATCATACCAGCAGATGAATCAACATTCAACCCTGTTCTAGTGTTTCTTAGGAGAACACAATAACAAAACTATATTAAAAATTACATTTTAGATTGCAATTAGTGCCAATAAATGAGTGGATTCTTGAGAACTAGTGGATAACTGCATCACTGCTTCCCAGCATCAATCTCAGCATCACTGACATGGCCTAGAGAGTGAAATGTCAGCTTGCAGCCATGCTGTCAGTGGGTGTCACAGTTCTCTGATGTGACCTCTGATGTACTCCAGCCAAAATGTTGCCCCTGCATTCACAGGTCGTTAAGTATAATTTACAGTGTACAGGAAACTGGGGACTAAATAAGACAGTGTGAGTAGAACGAGCCCTGCATGGATTCCCCCATTTGCCAAGTGCAGGCAGGTCCAGGAGAGAAGCACAAGGAACGTCCTTAACCATGAGGCAACAGTGCAGGCTGCTCCAGGTTCCACCAGTGGCTTTCGGAGGAAATATGACACCGAGTATAAAGTTTACACAACAGTTGTGCATGCATCTGTAGTTATATTGTCAGATACATAAATATAATTATGCTTGAGAACCTGAAAGCAACTGTGTCGATTACTATTGCTTTCTAGCCAAGACCTACCCCCTTTTGTCAATGGACTGCATACAAATAAAACCAAAAGAGTGGCCTATGATCAATTCCCAAGCATGTACATGTCCACGTGCTCTCGTGCTCCCCCCCCACACCCCCCAAGACCTTTCAAAAAGGGGCCAGGACACCTGGACAGCCCTGGGTAGGTGCAAAGAGGGGTGCAGAATGTAGACTTCTCCCACCTTTCACTATATTAATCTTAATCTAGAATCATTAAAAAGTGGGAAGGAGGTAGCACCTGTCCTTGATCTCAGCACATGGGAGGCAGAGGCAGTCAGGCTTCTGAATTCAAGGACAGACTGGTTTACAGAGTGAGTTCTAGGACAGCAGGGCGACACAAAGAAACCCAGTTTCAAAAACCCAACTAAGCAGCTAAAAGATCCCCAAAGCCAAACTCAAAATGCATCAAAAACCTGCATGTAAGAAGTGAAACTATAAACTCTGAGGTGTAAGATCGTCTTGGTTCTTAGACAATCATTTCTTCAACCAAAGCACAAGTAACAAACAAACCAGGTTTCATCAAAATTAAAAGCTTTTGAGTGTCAGTATATGGTATAAAAAAAATGAAAAGATACCAGAGTAGCAAATACTTGAAAATGATGTACCTGACAAAAGTGTGGCATTTGTAACATAAGGAAAGATTACAAATGATCTGACTGAAAATAGACTCTAAGGCGGACTCTGGAAGACAGCAGCATGGATGCCAGTAAACTCATCAGAAGATGCTCAGTAGTTCCGCTACTTAAAATGATGAGCTACAGCTTCATACCCAATGGTTTACAACCTATTTGGAGGAGAGAATGTGGAGAAACTGGGAAGCTCCTGTTACTGGTGGAATATAGAACATTATGTCTAGGAGCTCTGGAGGTGGATGCCAAGAGAGTCAGATGTTCAAAGCCAGTGGACAACAGGAGCCCTGTCTCAACCAGACAACATAGCACGTGGTGTGCACACCTGCAATTTAGCACCTAGGAGGTGAGGAGTACTGAGCCTGAGATGAGCCTGAGAGTGCTCCCCCACCCCTTCCCTGGGCTCCACTTGGCCATGTTGTACCAGGGCTCAATCCCAGGGTCTGTGTATACTAGGCAAAGGCTACTGTTGGGCTAAAACCTCAGCCTGAGACCTTAACTCAGAACAGAAAACCCACACCCACACCTACAACTGCAATAGTCAAACACGTACAGGGGATTTTTTAGACTGGAATAAGATAATAATCATTTTCTGGGGTAATTTAATGAGGACAGTTGCACAACTTTGTGAACCTACTAAAAGCTAGTGAATTTACACCAGTGAGAAAGACAGGTTTCATGATGTTAATTAAACAAATAAAACCCCAAACTGAAAGCCCCAAAGTATCCCTGTTATCCACTAGTTCTTTGGCTTGTACAAACATCACTTAGTGGCCTTTCTGCAGCTACTAACCGGCTGGCCACACAGTAATTTAAGTTAGAAAATAGCCTTTCTCCATGTTAGGAAGAAGATGGAACTATTTCCGACTAAGAACTTGGATTTCTCTAGCAGCACAGTGAGTGCTGGTGATGTAGGTCAGTGGTACAGTGTGGCCTGGTATGCACAGGGAGAGATACCCAGCACAGCCAGGCTCAGCGGCACATGCCTGTAGTCCTGGTGGCTACGGGGACAGTTGAGGCAGGAGGATTGGGACTTCTGGGCCATAGTGTGCTAGGCCAATTTGGTTTGTACAAGTTTGACATCAGTTGGTGGCTGTTCCAGAGTTGGGTACCAGGTTGTCTAAGGAGGGACAAACTGGCTCCAGTCAGAAACAGAGCATGTCAAAATACTGACCACAAATGAACAAGAAAATAAGGGAGACTTATTTAACAACACAGGGAACAGAAGACCATATCAAGTCTCCTCACACACTCAAAGGCTCTTAGACAAGAGTGTGAGGGGGGCCCTGCAGGGCTCAGCAGCACAGAAGCTTGCCACCAAGCCTGAGAGCCCGAGTTTGGTCCCTGGGACCCACACGGAGGAGTAGAAAACAGACTCCCACAGTCTTTGACCTTCCCGTGTGCACCAAGGCTCAAGCACAGAACCCATCATCCCTGACAAAAATAAACACAATTTTAGGGATGGAAAAAAAAAAAAAAGGAGCGTTCCACGTCAAATGTAACCCAGCTGTGGTTTCCTCGCTCTCAGAGACAGAGCTTTGCTTTGTAGCACAGGCTGGTCTCAAGTTTGTGCTCCTCCTGCCTCAGCTCTCTGAGTGCTGAAATTACAGGCTTTGTAGCATATCCACTGCAACTATCAGTTTAACCCTTTTTATCCGTGAGCTGTTCATAAAGTTTCTCCACTCTACCTTCAACACACTGTCAAGAGCCAAGATAATTTTGCTAACCTTACTTAAAAAGAAAAGGAAATAAATCCTATAGATCAACATTCTGAGAAAGCCTTTTGGAATCATGTGTGCCACCTGTCTTGTGCATACAACTAAGAATTGCTCACACCAGGCTAGGGCTGACACTCTCCTTTAAACATCTGC
Source organism: Micromys minutus (assembly GCF_963924665.1). Taxonomy (NCBI): domain Eukaryota; kingdom Metazoa; phylum Chordata; class Mammalia; order Rodentia; family Muridae; genus Micromys; species Micromys minutus. The sequence continues at coordinate 43,705,267 of NC_137969.1, forward strand.
CTAGCATGCTTGAGGCTTTTGGTTTGATGGGGGGAGGGGCAACTTCCGCTCCTGCAAAACAAAACCACAAACACCACCTCAAACTCCTCTGGTGATATTTTGTAACTTTAAATTCTATTATTAAGATGTGGATATTTTTCTCACTATTTTCAAACAAAACATTCTTCCAAATGAACCCCAAAGTGGTAGCTTTTTTTTCCAACTTGCTTCATTTAAAATGTCCAAATGGGTCTGAGAAAATAGCCCAGTCAGTGCTAGAGCCTATAGTCTGCAAGGCTCTGGGTTTGTTCTCTAACCCTAACAACAGAAAGGTCACATAATTATCACAGAGATTTTCTTTGGCAGCTACTGCTTTTGTCCTAGATGTGTGCTGCAATTTTAATTTATTATTTTATTTTAGAAGAAGATGAAGAAAGTTTAGTATTAACAAGTTGGGCAATACAGTCAGTCTACTTGTAGGAGCCTTAAAAAATGAAGGCGCAGGGCTAACAGAGTGGAGTAGAGCTCCTCCTACTGGCACAGAGGATGAACTGTCAGAACTGGCTAGGAGGTGGAACTGCAGGAAAGGTAGGGAAGCTGTGGGACTGCCTCAGAAACAGCAGAGGAGCCACAGAAGGGAACTGCACACCGCCCACAGCAGTGGTACCAGCAGGGCAGCAGTGTCAGGGACCAACGCTAGGCGATGACAGCAACGGGTGAACCTGTGGACAAAGGGCCTACATGCTCCAAATCTGTGTGCTGGAACGGTTAAAGGATTTAGTCATTAAATGAGTGTCAGCAGCAGCCTTTATCAACTGTTATGTCTGCTGAATGGACACTGTAGGGAATTCAGTTTAAAAGACACTACAATCATTAAGTCATGGTGGCACACACCTTTAATCCCATCATTTGGGAGACACAGGTAGGTGGTTCTCTCTAAATTCAAGGCCAGTCTGGCCTAGATAACAAGTTAGTCCCTGTCTCAAAAACAAACTAACCAACAACCCAAAGAGTTTGCAATCATTCAAGTTTAAATTAAAAAAAAAAAAGATGTTTCTTATGAAAGAATTAACTTTAAAAGATAAATCTAAGTGGTGTCTGTTATTAAATAGGAAATTCTAAAATCCCCAAAGTGGGCAAGTGACACAGAAACGTCCTTCTTGATGCAGATGGATGATGGTGACCGGGGATCAGAGAAGACAGCTGACCAATCGGCCCCGCCTGGCACTAGTGGTGTCCTGTCTGAACTGCCTTCTAGGAACTGGCTTATCTGCTTAATGTGTGCTCAAAACACAAGGTCCAAGTGACATTCCTTGTCTCTGGCTCTGACAGCAGGAGGTAACTGTCCCTAGAGAGGACCCCATAGGTCTGGGAAATGAGGGCATGATAGCTCAAGTTAGGGGTGCAGTTGCAAAAGTTCTGAAAATTAAAAAAAAACCTTTACTCTGTCTTAGCTTCAAAGTGAACACAGTAGCTTTTGTGACACCAGGAGAATGAAACTGGTTCTGGAAAATGTGAAAGGACAGGGATGCTTCCCAGTGGAATCAGCATCAATACGTCATCAGAATCATCTTCTATGGGGATGGGCAGAAGAAAACTTCATCTGTCACTCTTTTTCAATAAAGCCCATCATTAAACATCCACTCGATGTTTTCTAGGCTTTGCCATCTACTGGCTTTAAGATGCAAAGTCAGTTTAACACACAAGCACTACCTCTTGCATGCTTTGCTTGTGGCCATTTAAACCAGAATACAAAGTTAGGGCGAAGCTGAGGTTCATTTACCTGGTTGACGTGCTTGTCTTTTCCACTGTAGACATGAGCTTCGCAAATGCATCAGTCACTCTGAGGCTTGAGATGGAGGTCTCCAGCTTAGCAGTTGTTAATTCATACAACTCTGGATCCACACCTTACAGCACAGAAGGACAGTGAGTGAGGGCAAGCTGCACGGGTCATTTGAGACAAGCTGCAACAGCAATCCTATCCACGCGAGTCTGCGTAAGCACCACTCACTGTCATCACGGTCCCTGTCACTGTCAGAGCAAGTGCTGCCCTTCTGAATGAGAGGAGTCATTACTAAGCGTGCTGCATGAGGGGCATGCATCCTCCAAGTGGGAGAGGGCAGATAACTGTGCAGTCAGTTCTTACCTTCCACCCCTACAGGGTGTCTGGGGACTGAACTCAGTTACCAACTTGGGCAGCAAGCACCTTTCCCCATGGAGCTGTGTTTGTTTTTATTTTGCTTACGTGTGTCTGTCTACGTTTATGTATGCACACCATATGCATGCCTAGTGCCTGAGGAGGCCAGAAGGGGATGTAGGAGTCCCTGGAACTGGAGGCACAGATGGTTATGAGCCACCATGTAGGTGGTGGGAATAGAACCCAAATCTTTTGCAAGAGCAGCCAGAGTGCTCTTAACCACTGAGCCAATTACTAAGCCTCATGGTTTTCTTTATAAAATGGTAGGCTTTGAAGTATCTATAAAAGGAATACATAAAAATCCTGTTTTGAAATAAGTGTTATATGTAGCTGATGCCTTTCAAATGCTTCAAGAATTTCTATCACTCCATTTAGTATTCAGTTTTGACTCATAGTGTTTATAAATAGAACGAGCATGCTATGATATTCTCAACATTTTTATCTTACTTTAAGACAAGGTCTTTTTATTCTGTAGCCAACACTGGCTTTGACTTAAGACAATTCTCCTGCCTCAGCTTCCTGAGTGTTGGGATTACAGGTATGAGTCACCACATCCAACCTCCAACAGTCTCATTTAAAAAAATATGTATTTTTATGTGCATGGGTGTTTTGCCTGCATGTATGTCTGTGTAAAGGTGTTTGGATCCCCTAGAACTGGAATTAGAGACTGTTGTGAGCTGCTATGTGGATGCAGGGAATTGATTCCAGGTCCTTTGGAGGAGTGGCCAGTGCTCTTAACCGCTCTCTCAGCTCAACATCCTCAATGTTTAAACTGACTACTGAATCTAATTTTGAACCCTGCTCTGATCTCATCAAAACATTTTTCTTTTAAGATTCCAGTATTTTCTTTCATGTCAGAGACTTGGAGAATATAAAGTCTCTAGTATAGAAAATAACTTGGTAATAATTTGGTTATCTTAGCCATGACTAAAGAGATGAATAATTATTTAAAGCATAAAATTATTACTAAAACGTGACTGCATGTTCCTCAGGAACAGGTGGAACAGGTAAAACACTTCCAGAACGTGTCCAAGAGCACTACTCTGGGAAGAAATGAAAATGCTTATTTACAGGATCCGTTACATACGCATAGTTTGACTTTAAGTCTGGTAGCCTGAAGTTAAGAGGAACAGAAAGGAAGCTAAGTTGGGGCTATATAGTTAGGCATCAGTTTACAAAAATGATTAATAGCTTCTCCAATTTTTCTTTCTTCTTTGAGACAGGGCATTACTATACCACTCTGGCTGGTCTTAACCTCCCTAGGTTCAGGTGATCCTCCTGCCTCAGCTGGGACTATAAATGTGCATGGCTGTACTTGGTTCAACCTTCTTTTCTAAGAAAGCCTACGAGATTAGGCAAAAAGTATAATAAACTCATGAACAAGTTCTCTCCTTTCTGAACCAATTCTTTGATGAGCACAGATGGATCTCAGATATTATAGAAATCAAATGAGCAACAGCTTCCAAAGTCACTAAGTCCAAAACAAGGGAGGAAGGTGTATGTTGACTCCCAAGGTCTTAGTAGCTCATTAATGTACACTTTCAGGACATACTTTTAAAACTTCTGTTTTTCTACAATAAGCATACAGGCCAAAGTTAAAATGTATGAAATTGTAGATGTCTAAATAAAGAGCAAATGCACCAAAACTGTTTCTCTCTTCTACTGTTTAAGGTTAGCTTCCAAGTCCCCAGAGAGCTGGAGGTGGGATCTGTGTATGATGCAGAAGAACTGCATCCTGAGTTTTAACAGCATTGTACACAGTACTGGACACAGTCAAGCAGTAAATGGTAGATTGAGAACAGCACTGGCAATGACAGAAAATCACCTTTCTACCCCAAACAACACCCCTCTATAAACTGCCCCCAACCAAACAATGAGATCTGTAACAACTACAGTTAATGGTTTCAGAAACAAGGCAATTGTTTACTATACACTACAGAGAGTTTTTAATGCAAGTTAAAAAACAAAACAAAACAAAACAACAACAACAACAACAACAAAAAAAAACCCCCAAAAACCCAGAACCCTAATGAGGCACAGCTTGATTACACAATTAAAGTAGCCAGCCAAATTCTATGCCAAGCTCCTAAAGTCACACACACAATAGTTAACAGCAAGCTTAGAAAAAAATGACTTTCCCATAAACAAGTTTAAAAAAGGACAAACAAGTGGTAAGCTGGAACACTAATGAAGGAGTTGGTACCTGAAGCTGGGGGAAGTTTTAATGAGACCCAATAACAATAGAAAGCCAAGGCAATTTTATTGTAAACAAATTTACACAGCAGCTAGAGCATACTGCTGAAAATCCAAAGTTTAAAGGTTTCCCAGAGCAGAGACTGCATTGGACCACCCTGTGCTCCATCCACTGCAGCCTTAAACTCTCCACACTGACTGTCTTGCAGCTGCACCCTGAGCCCAATTACCAGGCAATCTCGGCATTTCTTTAAGCAGCCAGATTAAGCACCAAGGCTTTTAAACATTTAAAATATAAGCACATTTGAAAATCTAATCCAAGCTTTTGACAGCCAGAAAAAGTGACCTCTTTTTCATTCTAATGCAGACTGACCAAATTTAGCTGAGAGAGAACTTGGGTAACTCTTGGCTCCCCCTTTACCTCCAGTAAATATCCTGACAATTTTAGCTCCCCCTGGCTGCTCCATCAGTCAGAAAGTAGCAAAACGAGATACAGACTTTTCTCCCCATATACTCTCAAGAATTAAAAAAACAAAAAACAAAAACAAAAACAAAACCACAAAACTGAAAACTAGGAGCTTAGATTTAAGAAATCGAGTCATTCCCCTGAGATTGGTGGGCCTGCCCTGTGGCAGGAGGGCTTTCCCTAGTTGGATATAAAAGAAGGGCACCCTGGGGCAGGACTGCCCTTAGCTAACAAATCACTGAAGTGAGTGGCTGGGCTACCTAATAGGCTCACCCCAAACAAAACACCCCCCAATTCTCAGGAACCCCGGCCAGCTACAAAGCTGACCACTAATGGGCACAGAAGGTAATCAATACTCAATATGCATTCCAGAGGTTCTGTCCAGTAGCTTCTGATGATCAATGATTACCAGATCACAACTTTGGAATGACAGGGATTCATTAGAATCATATTCAATAAAATGTAAACACTAAAATGCCATTATAATTTCCATCTTTTATTTGGTTAGAAAATGATAAAGTACATTAGTCCTTTGGTCAGTGAACTAAGGTAGAACATTAACAGGTACTAGTAAGCTCAATTTTTAGCTGTTAGGTTCATAGCAATTACTTTCTACTATTAACTTTTGTTAACATAGTTTATTCTCCATGGAAACTAACAGTATACTTTTTATTTAAGAGCTACATAAAAATAGTAATTTTTAAAATATGGGACTATATAACTACATGCTAGATTCCAACATTTTGGATTCAATTATGTATTTAGCAGCACTAATAAGAATTAAAATGTTAGAATTTGCAAAAGTTATATTATTATACACACTATAATATGAAGCCATCTTTGTGTACTAAAAACATTATCTTGCTAGTGTTATTTCTAAATGGCTTTATAGAATATGCTTTCAAAATAAGCATATAAATACATTTTCCATTTAGAAGGGGTGAAAACCAAAACATCCTTAGCTGTCTAAAGCCATTAGGGCTATATTATTGTAGAAACTGCTTTCAGCTCTAAATATAACCCTCTGAGAAAGTTTTCTTAAAAAAATGTATTTTGTGTAAGTAGTTTCTTACAGTCAGATGTTAGGAAGGAAGGTACTGAAGAGCACAGTCTACCTGTCTCCTTGTTTATAGGAAAGTCAATGTGTCATGCTTTTAGTAGATAACCACATCATGGTTAAACGCTCTGCTGACCTGGGATTGTGCTGCTGCTAGAGCTACTGTCATCCACGGGCCCAAAGAAATCAAGGTTCAGAAGAGTGGAACCTCCACTAGCTTGGAATTCAGTGACCGTGTTGGTGGGCAGCCACACAGAAGGTAAGCCAAGGGAGGAGGGGTTACGTGTGAAAAGGGGTAAGACACACACTTGAACATGCAGGTTATAATTAGTAGTCATTACACATTTTAAAAATCAACATTAAAACAATGTGTACAGCATTAGGTTTTCATAACTAAAGTAACAATTTAACTCAATGTAGATTTTCTTGTGTACAATGTAAATAATTTAACACTTTGTTAGGTTTTAGTTAGAAGTCAGTTCTTTCAATCAAAACTGAAAAGTATCAGAAAGACCAGAGAAGGCATACTAGTTAAAGGGAAACAATATTTAGTCTTAACCCAGCATTAAATCACTACATGCCCGATCTTTCATGTTGGTTTCTATGAACAATTTCTGATTTCTAATGAATGCTTTTTAAAAAAATGACAAGTTGTGAGTTTCAGGACATGCACCAATACATTAACTTATTTAAAACAACATTAATATAGATGTAGTAACTGCCCTACCCTGATGCGTAAGTTGTACTGTTCCCCTTTAACTCTGCAACAGTAATCACAAATAGTATACATTTTTAAAGAAATTGTTAATAAAAAGCATGATGATTTGACTAAAGACACCAGACAACAGCAAAAGGTGCATCCAGGCTTTCCTTCAGCAGGATATTCAATTGATGGTTTCCATGTATCCTAGGACCCAGCTCTAAGGAAAAGCTGGTAAGAGTGTCTCAGGAAATGGCACAGCAAGTACCACTGAGATTTCAATGGCTCGACCACTTATAAAGCAATTATAAACCAGGGTCCACAGAAACCCACAGCATGGGCTCTAAACTAGCACTGTGTATTAAAGCTCCTGTTTAAAAGTTGTAAGAAAAACCACTGATTTCTGGAACTGATCTGTTAGTATTTGGAGATAAGTTTAAAAATAATCATGAAAATCATTCATCTTCCATTTGCATATAGGTACTCTATAAAATGCTATGAGTCTTAAAACTACATTAAGTCAATAAATATGGATCTATCTGCACACTGGTTTTGGTTAAATAAGTAATTGTGCTTTATGCTTTGGAGCAATAGCTAGCCACAAGACTTTGTATCCGAGAAAATTTCACAAAATAAAGCTATAAAACATTCAAATAATGGTCCTAGCTAAAATATCATTTAAACCATCTAATTTTGACTTAAGATAAAGAAACTAAAACTTTACCTTATTCTTACTACCAATACTTGGGCATTAATATTGTTGATAACAGTAATGGCTGGTATCTTGAGCAATTACTATTTAGAAAGAAAGCCTGAATTTCCAAAGATAAGAATAAGAAGTTATGTTCAAACAAAAGAGGAAATCAGCAGAGAGAGGTCTGTCTGAATTGGGTAGCTTTCTTAGCTCTAGCCCTGGTGGTAGAGGCTCTACGGAGAGACGTACCATCTAAAGGGTTAGTAAGGCCACTGCTGCTCCAGTCAAACTGGACAGGTGGGAGAGACTCCTGGAGTTGAAAACCAAAACAAAAACAAAAACAATCAAAATTAATCAGTGTAGGTAGTAGCAACATAAAGATTCCTTAAAACAAAGCAACTCCCCCAAAAGTACAAAACTCCCCCATTATGCAACAATGTACCTACTGACAAACTCTGGATAACTATAACTTCAGGTTATTTGCAGTATTAACAAGCTGAAACTGGAAAACTTATAAACAGAATGCTTATTGGGTTTTAAATTGCTAAATTTCAAGAAAAGGATTTAAAACAGACTTTTAAAACTTAGTTGATTACATTTATTTACATTTAAATACTAGTCATTTAACACTAACATAAAATACAATACTGCAGAGAAGAAACTACACTGAACTAGACATCTAGATAGTTGGAGATGGGAGTGACCACTAATTAACTAGTTATATAAGGTCTTTATTAACTTAGCTGGTCTCATAACATAGAGAACAGAGTCCAAGGTCTCTAGTTCTTTACAAGTTTCCCAATTTCAAAAGAGAAGAAACTGTGCACCAAAAAAAAAAAAAAAAAAAAAAAAAAAAAAATAGGTTGCACTTTTTTGTTTTTGGTCTGTTTTTGAGTTAAGGTCTTCCTATATAGTTCTGAGTACAGCTGGCCTGGGACTCACTGTGTAGACCAGGTTGTCCTCAAAACTCAGAGATCTACCTTTCTCTGCCTCCCAAGTGCTGGGATCAAAGGCCTGTGCCACCATGACTGGATGGAATGTACATTTTTAAGGTGTTCATTTTTCAGATATTTAAGTGTGTGTGTGTGTGTGTGTGTGTGAGAGAGAGAGAGAGAGAGAGAGAGAGAGAGAGAGAGAGAGAGAGAGAGAGAGAGACTGTGTTGTGACCAGAAGAGAGAGAGAGAGAGAAGAGAGAGAGAGAGAGAGAGAGAGAGAGAGAGAGAGAGAGAGAGAGAGAGAGAGAGAGAGAGAGAGACTGTGTTGTGACCAGAGGAAGACACTGGACTGGACATCCTTCCTCTATCTTACTTCTGAGACAGGGTCTAGTCTCTTACTAAACTGGAGCTAGACTGCCAGTTAGCAAGGCCCAGGATGCTCCAGTCTCTGTCCTGCATAGTACCTGGGTTCCTCGGAATGACACACCCCCTTTTTATTTGAGTATGGGAGATTCTGGATGCCTGCACACAGGCAAATATTTTTAACCCACTGAACCATCTCTCTGGCCCAATTAGTATATTTTTTGAGAGGAGGTCCTGTTAAATTTCTCAGGATAGTTTCAAACCTGTGGTCCTCGTGCTATTCAATAGATGTAGGTATATGTCCCCATAACAGGTCAGGTATTTATTTTAGTCAAGTTTTCTGACTTAGAAATTACTTGTAATCAGATTTTTTTTTTCTTTTTCATTTTGAGACACAGTCTTGTTAAGTTGCTTGGGCTGGCTTTAAACTATGTAAAGCCAGGCTGGTTTTTAAACTCACACTCCTCCTGTTCTGTCCTCCAAGTATGATCATAGCACACGGCCATGCCTTGGGAGATTTATCCAATAATGCACTGAAATAAATTCTTATAAGTGATCAGACTACTCTAGGGTTTTCAATTTCACAACATAAACTGAACAACGGTAAATACTGAATAAAGGATAGTTGGCAAATATTCTTTAATGACCAGTCTCTTCACTTTAAGACATTGTATTTTCTCTTTTGGTGGCTATGCTGACAACATTGGGGAGATAACCTGTGCTTTATTGGGCTTTAAATACCAGCAAACTGCGGCTTATTTATGTTCAGCCATTGGCACTTGTAGCCATGCTTACTGTGAGGAAGGCATTGTTACGACATTACACAACACTATTACCTGTAGGACAGGAACATGAATTAGTTCTTTGGGGGCAATATTATAATTGTTTTGGTAAAATAGGGACAGGCAGACTAATAAAAATCAAGTTCAGTCTGTCCATCTTGGAGGCTGAGAAGGCAGGTATAAACCCAAGTAAAAGGCTAATATCAAGAGAAGCCTGGGGCGAAGGACTGTGGGACAGAAGGGAGTGCATTTATGCAGTAGCTCTCAACCTGCACGACATCCTCAGCCACTGTTTTGTATGTTGACTGTGGGGTGATTACCTGCATCCACTACCTAAAGATGAATCAGTATCTTATTCCTGATTATATCTTATATGGTAATTACATGAATGGTAGCCAAGGGCTACATAGGTGGACACACAGGTCTTTGTAATACCATGAATATCTAATAATTTCATATAAGTAAAAAATAATGCTGGGGAAACCTTAGTTTATATAAACTACCTAAAGATTAATAAACACTTGTGGAACAAAATCTTTCTTAGCTAATTGTAGAGCAAACATACCTGAGCAGATCTAACTTACTCTACTTTTGGAAAGAAGAAACCTTTAATGGTTATGTTCAACAATGAGGGACTGGGCAGAACCTAGTTTCTACAATAACACCATTTCTGGACAAATGGTTCTTTTATAAACAGTATTATAAGTGATATCAATGAGTTGGATAATTAGAAATATTTCACTGATTTGCTGAAATTTTGGCTTTTTATGGATGTTTATGACATCTTGAGGACAGATAATGAACCGCTAAGTATGAATCAACATTTAGTGGAGACGAGAAAGATGAAAAATAGAATACTTAAACAAGGTGGTGAGCTACAATGACTTCACAAGTAAGGCAACCCAAAGAGAAGCCTGTGGAGAGAAGCTTTTGCAACAGCTTTATGTAATGTACAATGAACAATTCCTGCAGAGCAGAAGAACTAGAGAAATGAGGCTGGAGAAAGGAGACCTCATTCTAGTCCTGCTGACCCACTGATGCGCAAGTCTGGGCAAGTTCATTAACCTTTCCGAGTATGTTTTTTTACTGAAATGGGTGCATGACATAAGACAATCATCCCCAAACTCTGATCCACAGCTAAAATAGCTCCACCAAGAGGCTGAAGCTGCTACTAGCGATTGGGTGGATAACTATCAGTCAGACTTGCTTGTATAAAATTAAACATGAGTTCAAGGCACCAGTCCTCTGAGAAAAAAACAAACGAAACCAACAACAAAACCTCATCTTGGTGTCCCTTCTAATACTTTTACCTTTTGTTTGGTTTTATTCCTGATCTACTGAATTCATACTCATGATGTAATAAATTATTAATCTCCCTCTCACCTTGAACTTAATATTTACCTGTCTCAGTCTCCCAAGTGCTGGATTACAGGTTTGTCAATACACTTGGCTCCAAAGTTTTAAAATCCCTTAACCTAAGAAGCAATGGTTGTAGGACTAACAAATACTGCTCATATTGAGAGGGGGAAATCCCAACCATAAAACAAGTGTTTACATTGGAACAGAGCAGGTAACTAACAAGGATTTATGCAACTGTGGTATGCTTAACAGTGCTATTTAGTAGTGCTAAAAATGAAAACATACAAGGAATGTGAGGTACATGGTTTCTGGGGGGAAAGAAAGAAAAATGAGGTACAGAACAAGTATTTCCTGATATAATTTGCACACTTCCATTATTATAGGCTATTCAGGTGAATGACCATTCATCTGAAAAGTACAATGAGATGCAACTGGGTTATTCTATGAACCAGGAAAGTGCTTAGATATTACACACGACATGCTAAGGACCACATAAGACACATTGTTTTATATGAAGAAAATCCTAATAATGCAGTCAGGTGCTTATTTTAACCTGAACCATAGGTAAGGAGCCAAGCAATGATTGTGCAATTTGGTGATGGCAGTTAAGCAGCTCAGCACAAAATTCTAAATTAAAATATATGCATTTCATTTGGTCATCTGAAATAGGTTTTGGTTAAGTCTGAATTAAGCTATGTAAGAATATAACATGGTATAAGGTTGTGACTAGAAGGTGCTTCTAAGATGTAGAGCTAAATGACAAGCAACAGCTAACGATGAAACAAGCAGTAGCTATGGGGAATTTTCAGTATGTATGGAAGCAGCTACCACTATAGGGATGAGGATGGTGCTCAGGCAGAAGGAAGTGTGTGAAGGAAGCACAGACCGAGAGGGCAGGGAAAGGATGGGCCAAGACACTGCATGCAAGACAGCCTGGCCATCTGCTAGCACTGAGCCAGCAGTGTTCTAGCTTGAAAATGAAGTTTAATTTATGCTGCACCTAAGGATGACCACAGTGCCTGGGGTGGTGGTGCATACCTTAGTCCTAGCACTCAGGAGGATCTCTAAGTTTGAGGACAGCCTGGTCTACAAAGCAAGTTCCAAGATAGCTAGGGCTACAGAGAGAAGCCCTGTCTCTAAAAACCAAACAACAAAACCCATAGAGGCATATAATAATAAAAAAAGATGTTTCTTCAAACATCCTTGAAAGAATTGGACCTATATTTATACATCATTTTCTAAGGTATGTTCTTCAAAACACGACTTCTACAAAAGTATGATCTTCTCTTGAACCCTGCAAAACAGGTCCCGTTTTCTTATTTCTCAACTTTGAGAAATGAATTAAAATTAAATAGCAACATTTACTGCAGGGCTTGGGGGTAATAAACGTGTTGTGAATCTCCAAGGGCAGTTGTGAGGTATAATATTTTCCCAAGCTTACTTTACCCTGGAACCTGCTTTAGTGGTCACTGCTATAGATTACACATTTTGGGAAGAACTGTGCAAACACCCACTTGTTAGATATAACATAAGATTAGTATGAATGTAGCTTTTCTTAGTGTTTGAAACTTACTATATTTATGATCATAAAAATGAAGACTGTGACTTAGATTGGTTTAAAACTTACTAATAATAACCATTTTGTTTTGTTTATCTTTTTATTTTTGAAAACTACAGATAATTTGTTCCTTGTAGTCTAGGAATATTAATTAACAATAAAAAACATGTCCACCTTCAAGTTTTAAAAATATAAAACAAAAGACACATTAAAGAAAAGAAACCAGCATGTGTGATTATGTGTCTATATAAATGCATAATCACTTGCACACATATTTTACCTGGAATGGATCAGATGTACACGTGTTCATTTCTGGTGTCATAATGGTTGTCTGACCAATAGAAGCAATTTTTTCTGCAGCAGATAGTGGTTTCAGTGGTTCCTTGGTGGGCTCCAACATACCCTGAAAAAGGTATTTTAGTCATTAATTGAAAAAGAATCAACACAAAGCTTATAATTATGGCAATGTAAGAGAAAGAATTTTTTTCAAATAACATAAAAGATTATTTTAGAATAAAATTTTTTGAAGTCAAATCTTCCATTTTTAATACTATTTTACATTATGCTACTTAAGATACTAATATTACACGAAGAGGCAATATTTCTAACATAGTGGTATGTTGAAAGCCTATGTCTTTTAGTGTGAATGTCATATGTTAAGTCTGAGCTGGTGTCTCAGTACTTAGATTCTGGGTCTGGCAAAGAAAGTATAGACAGACTGCCATTTCAGAAGGCAAGACACTGTGCACTCCACTGGATCTGAAACAGTTCAAACATACCTTTTTTAAGTAAAAAAAATGAAAATACAAACAAACAGACTCCACCAAACATGAACTGGAAGTTCAGGTTAACAGCACAGAGCAGTAAGGTTTTGACAGATACAGATCATAGTGGAGGACCAGAGTAAAGTGCTGATACTTACGTCTTCTGGAGACCAGCCAAACAAACCAAACAGCCTGATAAGCTCTTAAATATTTATTGGTTTATATTCCACCCCAAAATCACTTTTAACTCTATGTGTGCACATATGTGTGAGATCAAAGCTACTAACCAGTTATCTCAGAATCTGTGAATTTCTAAGACTGCCTTTTATGAGAATCCCTACTCTCACAAAGGTATAAACCAATAAAAAGCAATTTACACACTCAACTCCTCCCCAACAGACCCAATTCCTAATATTAATACATATGACAGGCTTCCATGTAGTAGAAAGATGAAAATAAGTTTATGGTCAATGTAGCACTACATGTATATTATATGTCTTTAACATGCTTCTATAAAAGAAAATTTATTTGGTAATTATTAGTGTCAGCCAAATTTCTTAATTTAAACTATGATTTAAACCAGTGGTGCCCAAGTTGTGGTTACCAATCACATTACCTAAATCTTGATCAAATGTATAAATTCTCAAGCTCTGCCTTGGAATATAAAAAGCTTAAGATAGTGTGTCTTTTTGTTTAATTTGTTTCCTTCTTCTTTTTAAGACAGTATTTATTCTGGGCAGCCCAGGCCGTCCTGTAACTCATTCTGTAGATTAGACTGGCTGGCCTTGATCTTGGAGATCACTCCCTAGCACATCACAATACTCCACCACAGAAAGCTGTGTCTTAAATCTTTCAAATGATTCTAATGAAGTTGGAGAACCAGAAACATAAATGAAACATATGAAATGCACCATAGGAAAAAATATAGGTATAATTAAACTTTTGTATGAGAGACACCACTGGATAAAGTACTGGCTTTGCAAGCATGAGGAGCCTTACTGCCTTACTTGGTTCAATGTTTACTCAGGTAAAAAAGGTAGGCGTGGTGACACTTGCTTACAATTCCATGGCTGGGAAGATATAACTCATACCCCCACTACCCACCCACATCTACACATAGAAATCAGAAGTAAAAATGGAAAGTCTATGTTTATTAAATAAATTTAGTATGTTAAAATCTTAAAAGCAGTAAGTTTTTTATTATTATAGGCAATAATAGTTCAAAAATGAAGTGTTAGGTTTTACCACTAATTCCTTACAGGGCTCTGAGTCGATAATATGGATGAAGTAAGCTACTGCTGGCAAGTTTACCAAACTGTCTATAAGTGAAATTCCTAGTCCAACTCAGACCAAGGGACTATATAACAACCTCTGGAATACTACTGTTTGAGAAAAAAAAGAAATCCAAATAACCAATAAATTAAGGTTTTGGACTGTATCTAGAACAGAAACTCAAACAATACAAGGTAAACAAGGGAACAGCAACTGATTTTTAAAAACAAACAAACAAAAAAACCCCCCAAAAACAAAACAAAACAAACAAACAAAAAAAAAAAAAAAAAAAAAAAAAACAGTTCAGGTGCAGAAAATTCCACAACAAACTGAAAGAAGAAATCATAATGGTTCAGTTCCATGCCAATAAAACCAGTGCCAATTCACAGATAATAAACTGTGGAATAAAAAAATCAAGTTGCCCTTTACAGGCACATGTAAGTGATAGGGTTTAGGCTTCAGGTTTACACTTCCTTACTTTTTTCATTGAGATAGGGCTTCATGTAGCCCAGGCTGGTCTTGAACTAGGTGAGAGAAGGATGCATTGGAGTTTCCTCTGGATCCTCCTTCTTCCACTTCCTTAATGTTGGCATTAATGTCTGTACCACCACACTAAGCTTTCCTGAGTTTTTACCACATTTCCCCCTTACGTTCAACTGGTTCCTTATAACATGATGTTTAGTTTAATAGACAGAACATTTTCAGTTAGCAATAATTCACCCCCAAGCCACAAACCCCAAAGTTTAAGATATGACTGAGAGGCTAGGAAGACTTGAAGACCAGAGTTCAAATTCTTGGGGCCCACCTAAAAAAGATGGGTGTAGTTAGATGTTCATGCATGCCTGTAACCCCAGCATTGTGAGTCCTGGACAGAGGAGAACTGGAGCCTGCTGCGCCTGTAGCCTAATCCAGGTTCAATGAGCAATTTGCTTCAAAGGAACAAGGCAGAGGTTATCCAGCAGGACACCGGTGTCCTCCCCTGGTCTCGGGTACACCTACACACATATGCACATTGACCACACATGCAGACCTGGTCACTCCCCACAAAGAAACAAAATGTGACTGAATCTTGTTAAAGAGTAAAATGAAAAAATGTCCATGTGCTAGAACATCTGGAAAAAAGCTACATTAACAATATTAATGGAAACTGTAAGGTCTTGGCTTATTTCCATATATTCTAATTTGGTATTTTCAAGCTCTCTGGACATCCACAGTCTCTGTGTTGTTTTATTTAAAATTAATAACTGAGTTAAAACATATCTCTAAGGTGCCAGGCATTTTAAACTTCCATTTTTTTTTTTTCTTTTTAAAGGTTTAGAAAAAACAGACTAGAAAGATGGCTCAGCTTTAGTGCTTGCCTTATATGGGTGAGAACCAGAGTTTAGATCCCAGCATCCATGTTATATGTGCAGGTAGGAAATCATGCTTTAAATCCCGGCACTCAGGAGGCAGAGACAAATCCTTAGAGCAAATTAGCTAGATACATTAGCTGAATTAGTGAATTCTAGGTTCAAGTAAGAGACTCTGCCTCAATATGTAAGGTGAAGAGCAACTGAAGATACGTGATTTTCAACTTCAGATCTCCACATGCACACGCATACATGCACATGCACGAACACAAATACAGACACACATGTCCTACCTATATACATGCATATATACACACTACATACACATGCAAAAAAAGTTTAGAAAGAAAATCCAACAAAAGTGTATTTTAGAAAGAGTTACGTATAAAAATAATCTTCATTTAAAACAACACATGATCTATAATGGAATATAAAAAATGTCTCATGTAAAGACATGAGGGATATATGATATGATGACATATATTATATAAATATGTACCCCTAAGATTACAACACAAAATCTTTAAAAGATTTAGGAGGCTGAAGAGCCTTTGGAGTGCTGGGATTAAAGGCACGTGTCACCATTACCCAGATAAATTTAAACATTTTTAAAAACTAGATTTACATGTGTGTATGCATGTATGTGCACATAAGCATAGGTTCCATGGAGGCCAGAACAGGGTACTGAATCCCCTGAAACTGAAGTCCAGGTGGCTGTGAGCTGTGGGCACTGAGAAACAAACTCAAGGGCTCTCAAGCAGAGCTTTGTCACTTATAGTTTAGAACTTATATAGCCTGGCTAGCTCAAACTTGTGGCCATCTCTGCCTGAGCCTTCCAAGGGGTGAGATGATAGGTAAGAGGCATCACACCCAGATTTTAAATGCCCTGTAAAGTACACTTTCTGCCAAGTGTAGCGAAGTACATCATCAATTTTAGCATCCTGGAGGCAAACACAGGCAGATAAATCTCTGTAAACAAAGGCCAGACTGTTTTCCATTGAGAGTCTTATGCCAGCCGGCTCTACATAGAAAGACCACATCTCAAGATAAACAACTACTTTTTTTTTCCTTGTCATGTTATGTAAGATGATTTTATAGAATAAATGCAATAACTATGTAAGAAATATTCTGTACTCACCAATCCTGCTGCGTACATGGGCACTATAACAGGCTGCTTCTTATTGCCAGTGAATAACTATATTAGAGAGAAAAACATGTATTTAGAAAATTACTTGTCTGTCATACAATAAAATTGTTTCTAGCATGCTTACGATGTTTTATTATACTGTGAATAATGAACTCAATAAGCTAAGCTTTATATATGGGCTCATATGTATGTGCATGCTACATGTGTATATATAGGTAACCCAGTCCAATTTTTCATTTTATAGTTAAGAGAAAACAAAAATTTTCAAAAGTAAGAAATACTTAGAGCAGTGGTTCTCAACTTGGAAGTCATACTCCTTTTGGAGTTGAACAAGCCTTTTACAGGGGTCACCTAAGACTATCAGAAAGCACAAATAGTTACATTATGATTCATAGCAGTAGCAAAGTTACAGTTATGAAGAAGCAATGAAAATCATTTTATGGTTGGGGTCACCACATGAGGCACTGTATTAAAGGATTGCAGCATTAGGAAGGTGAGAACCACTAACTTTAGAGAACATTATGAAGTCTTAAAGTTGCTATATTCAAAGCAAATTACAATTTAAGCCAATACTTTCTCTGTAGAGTTAGATAATCACAGCTTAAACAGGAAACCAATAAATTTAAAACTACACAGATATATTAAAGAAGTTTTCAAGAGTCTAACAAACTCACAATGTTTCGAGTGTCTATCCCCAAGGAGCACAGAAGTTTCTTGTTGCTATGAGAGCCACCCCACTGGTATCGCAAACCATGTGCATCATGAATATCCTGCAGTTCGGTCCATACATCCCTCAGCTCACTGTAAAGGCCATAAAGAAGACAACAGTTACTCCAGCACTTTCACCATAAACTTCCCACTTGGCACACTGATGACACGCTATGTGTTGTAGTGAATATCATATCTGACCTATCGTGTAACAACTGCTACACTTGGATCAAGAGCTAGCACTAACAATAATTAGGAAGGTAAGCTAAATTCATATGAAGGAGTACAGCCCAGAAACTAGCTGGCTTATCTTTTTATTTTTTTATTTTTGTGTATTATTTATTCTGTATGTCTAGAGTTTTGTCTACACGAAGGCATGTATGTGCACCACATACCTTCAGAGTCTAGAAGAGCCTGTCAGATGCCCTGAACCTGGAGTTATGGTCAGCTGTGAGCACTGTTTTGGTTCTGGGAATGTAAACTAGGCCCTTTGCAAGAGCAGTAAGTGCTCTTAACTGCTGAACCATCTTTCCAGCTTTTTCTTTTTCATTGTAAAAACAAACAACAATAAACCCCAACATTTAAGAGCTAGGGCTATAGCTTATTGGTTGAGTTCTGCCTTGCATGCCCAAATCCCCAAGTTCCATCCCCAGCACTGACTAACTTGGCATGGTGGTGCAGGTCTACGATTCCAGGACTTAGGAGAAAGGATCAGAAGTTCAAACTCATCCTTTGGTACACAGTTTCAAAAAATTTACATTTAAAAGAAAAAAAAATCACTTGGCATCCACCATTTTAATGTAATAGTTACTCCATATTTTGGTCTTTATTTTTGTGGTTTGAGACAGGTCTCACTATGTAGCTCATGTGGGCCTGGCCTCTGGATCTTCTTGCCTCAGCCTTAGGTGCTGGAATTACATGCTCCCATGCCCCACTCTCCACAAACAAAGGAGCAGTTACAGTATACAGTTTTCTATTTTTTCCAGGTTATATTTCTGGCCCGCATAGGGACAGCAGTGCATCTGCCACATCTGTCACTCATTCCCTTTTTCATGGTTTTCAGTTACCATGGCCAACTATGGTGGGAAAATATTAAAGGGGAAATTCTAGTAAGACATAATGTGTCAATATTTAATGAGGTGCTATTAGGGATATTTACCTCATGTTACCATCTGTACTGTCTCACAGTCACAGTGCAGTAAGGTTTGCTGAGAGAGCACATTCACCTAACTCTTATTACAGTGCAACAATAGTCTATTAGTTATTACTGATAATCTCTTACTATGTTTAATTTAAGTGAGGCTTTATAGATATACAGGAAACCACAGCACGAATAGAGAGTAGCACTACTCAGTATCTTAGGCATCTTTAGTATCTTAGAACACACTCCTTGTGGATGTAGGAGGGTTGCTGACTTTGCCAGTGGCTACATGAGAGTCGGTTAGGTCAGTGCACCATCATTTGTTTAGTTACAACCTACAGCTCTCAGTCTTTTACTATTTGGATAATGTTATTAGGCTGGCAGTGACCATCTTTTAGTATTTTATTTTGTATGTTATTGGATGGTATATTATTTCCTTAGATTAAATCTCTTAGAAAGAGATTTGTACACCCCGTCCCCCCTTTTCCTTAGAAATCAGTAAACAACAAGAAGAAAAAGAACAAAAACAATCTCAATCTTGAATGAAATCAAGACAAGAAATACTGAAGCTATAAAGAGAGACAAACAAGTTACACATGACTTGGTTAATGGAAGTGAGGAAACACTTGAGAAGGAAAAGATATTTCCAGAGGCAAGAATAAGAAAGTATAAAAAGTCTAGCCAGAAATGGAATGACCTTGAAATCAAATAATTAACAGGGCCCCTAGGAAGAGAACACAGAGGCCAAGGAAAGACAACAGTTGTAAAGCTCAAACAATAAGGAAGTGTTTGCTTCTGAAGAGCAAGGCCTCAGTGTAATGAATAGAAAGACACACCAAGGCAGTTCACTATGACTTTTAACAACAACAACAACAACAATGTATTTATCCATGTCTATTAACAGAAGACAGTAAACAGTTTCTAGTGCATTCACCCAATGGAGGGAAGTCCTCAGTGACAGTTACAAAGAAGCCTATGCTGAACTATTCTAAAACCTGGAGGGTGAGGAGGGAAGGCAGCCTGGTAAGTAAGATTGTATGAATAGGCTCTTAGGGGGCAAAGAAAAATGTAGAAAATAAAAAGACTATGTAGGAGCAGAAGTGTTTTAGGTTTTGGAATACCTGTATAGACTTTATCAGGCGGGCATCTGAAATGCTCCAAAATTAGAAACTTTTAAAATATGTCAATATTAAAAAATGTGTAGATTAAAAAAAACAACCCCTTCCTTTTTCAGTGCTGGAGATGAAAGCCAGGGCCTTGCACCAGCATCCCGGCACGTGATCTACAAGCTGCTCTACACCTCTACACAGCTCCCAAAGTTGTACATGTCATAGCATTTCAAAGAATGGATTTCCAAACTAGGGATGCTCATCTTGCTTAAGCTTCAGGAAGACACTGTATAAAAGAAAACAAGTGTGTATTTAGGAGTGTATCACACTTATATAGTTAAAAGAAAATATGAGATTTAAAATTTTTATCAAAGATGTGATAGATGTATATGGAGCTGGTGGGAACAGACTAGCAGAAGGTCTACTCGGTCATAAAATCAAGTGTGTGACACACCTGTAACCTCAGCACTTGGGAGGCTCAAATGGGAGGCTCTTGAGTTTTCGTTCAGACTGGGCTATAGTCCGATAGTCAGACACTGTCTAAAACAAACCCCAGCTCACTTATCATACTACATAGTTGGGAAATAATGTAACATAGGCTGAGTCAAATGTTGATTTAAAAACATCAAAAGAAACATCTCAGAAGTAGAGAAACAGGGATTCTCTCCTAAGTCTTTTTGCACATGATTGGGCTGCTATAATTATAGTATTTGAAACAATGCTGTGAGACAGCTTTACAAATTATAACACTGAAACTAACAGTCACAGTTCTCTAAGAACAGGTTCTACTTACCCACGTTCAGCTAAGGCCTCTCTTGCTTTTACTGGTGAGGTGCTTGTTTGCAGCAAGTGCTTCAGGGAAGTGACTTCCTCTTCGGCATCAGGGACAAATACAGAAGGAAAACAGGCTTCGAAAATTCTCTCCAACCGGTTGAGTAAAGCTGTCTGAATCAACCCCCAAAAAGTTCACTTTCATTTCTTCAGTTTTAACGGTGACTTAATTTTAGTGCACACAAACACACACACACACAGTGTTGCTGCTGTAGCAGGTGGCAAGTAATTGTAGGGAACCACTAGGTATCCACTGGTACTTTCCATGTAGAGACTTAGTCTGTTACAGAGTTCTACAGAGGAAAACTCATACTCTGTTGTGTAAAGATAGTAACTTCCAAGTCTGAATAATGTTCCAAAAGCCAAACCAAACCTATCTCTCCCCCCCACCAAAAAAAAAAAACTCCCCAACAAACCAAACCCCAACAACCAAAGCCTCAAGCATCATTTATCTTCGCTCTGTTACCCATGGCAGAGTAAGCACAAAAATAGGCCGTCCACAGCTATAAGAACCGTTTTCTCAACATAAACACTCAACTATGAAAGCCATTTTGAAATATCACCACTTCAACAAACGCAGAACACAGTACAAGTAGGTGTCTCAATGAAAAAAAATAATTGGGGGGCTGAAGAGGTGGTTCAAGTCATTAAGAGCACTTGCTGCTCTTCTAGAGGCGGGTTCAGTCCCCACAATCACAATCCCCACAAGCTCACAACTCCTGCTCTGGGCTTCTTGGGCACCTGTACTGACATGCACATGCCCAAACACACACATGTACACATACTTAAAGATAAATCTTAAATTTTTATGTGCATTTATTCCCTGCATAGTGGTGGTGGGTATGCTGTGGTGGGAAGCCAACTGTTGGGAGATAGGTCCCAGGAATTAAACTGAGCTCTTCTGGCTTGGCAGCAAACACTTTCACCCACAAAGCCATCTTGCTGGCCTGAGCATCTCAATTTTTACTGATATGAAATTCACCAGCTCTTTATTATTTTGACATCCTATATTATCTTTAATAAGCCTCATTTCTCTACTTGAGGTAAAACCTACATATTTACTAGAGTGGTTTTCCCCATAAAATAAACAGATAAATTTACTTAGCATTTTGAGTTATTATTATTATTAATTAAAACTTCTTGGGTTTAGAAAGATGATTTTTGGGGGAGTGTGTCACTGTATTTATTGAGTATGTGCAACCTTACTCCCATTTTCTTGTTTTCATATACATGTAAGATATTTAAACCAAGTACAATTTTTTATTTAAACATCAAGTAGGAATGCAAACTGCTGTAAGTTAAAGCCTGTTGGAAGAGTAAAGGTGCTACTAAAACTGGTAACAGAAAATACTACAGCACAATAGTTCCTCCTGCAATTGACACAAACATGGCAACACTTGATTTCTCCTTTGTAGTTGTCAGTAACTGGAAACAACACAGAGGGCATAATTTCCATAATCACATTTCCCAAACCCAAATTTCACTCTGGAAGCTGTACTAGAGCAAACCCTCATCACTTTATAATTAGTCTCAGGGAGCCACTCCTCTGCCATCTCTGCCAAAGTTCTCTGATGCCCTCATTATATTCATGTGAGACCCTAAAGCCAAGGATAGGTAGACTTTAGATCCCTAGGCTCCTGAAACTTGAGCGTGTCAAGGGGACCCAGCACTGACTGACTTCAACAAGGGGAAGGGACAGACAAGACTTTGAAAGAGATCAGATAACTATCTAATTGGAAACCTGATGAGCACTTCCCTCCTGGGCAGGGAAGTAAATAAAAACTCACCCAGGGCCACATTTTATTTATCTGGAAATTAAATCTTTACTGTATCATTTCTGCTATCTTTTTAAAGTGAAGGGGGGAAAGAACTCAACCTGTTACCAGAAGAGAACAGGAATTTTACATACAACGGGCTAGGAAATAACTATATGTAATGCAGGTCTTAGGAATACTAGTATCATCATGAACAAGTACTCAAATGACTGCAGTGTGTTAGAGGGAAGGAAAGTTCATTAACCTAATTACTTCAACCTTTTTCTTCTGCATTTACCCACAAACAATATAAGATACAAAAAATAAAAATAAAACTAAGCTTAACATATCTTTAAAATTAAGACATAAAATACATTTGCTTCCAATTTTTTGTTAAACGAGGCAACACAGGGTTTATCAACTTTTCAACAGAGAACAGTATATATACTTTAGGCTTTGTAGTCCATCTCTAAAAAAAGCAAGTATGAGTGGGCTCTAGAAAAACTTTCCTACAAAAGCAAGAAGTAAGAGACAGATTCGTCCCCTAGGCCATTCTTTGCCAACCCCTGAACTGGAACAATAAATAAATATCAAATAGCTAACAGCATCAGCCACAGGGGAAGAGCCCAGTACAAAACAAACAAACAAAAAATCAAAAAACAAACTAGCTAAGAGAATTAAAGATTTTGATTTAATTAAATCTGTTGTGACATTTACTTTTTTTTTCTAAAGAGAGTATCGTTATGCAACTTTGCTAGCCTGGTACCCAATATGTGGAACAGGCTGAGCTTGAACAGAGACACTCCCTACCTTGCCACCCCCACCTCTGCCTCTGTACTAGAATTAAAGGCATGTGCCACTAATCTTAAAATAATTGATTTCCAACTATGAGAGCAAGGCTGTTGTCAGTACAATGCCAAATGTCCGAAGTGCTACAGAGCGGACACAATTGTGACAGCAACTCTACATGTATGATTTAGACATGTCAGCACCTGCCGCACAGAGCAGATGAAGAAACAGACTACCAACTACTTTTGGTACTCAGTGTGAGTCAGAAATGGCAATCTTTTATCGGTTACTGTACTGGCTGGTTTTGTGTCAACTTGACACAAGCTGGAGTTATCACAGAGAAAGGAGCCTCAGCTGAGGAAATGCCTCCATGAGATCCAGCTGTAAGAAATTTTCTCAACTAGTGATCAAGAGGGAGGAGGGCCCAGCCCATTGTGGGTGGTGCCATCCCTGGGCTGGTAGACCTGGGTTCTATAAGAAAGCAGGCTGAGCAAGCCAGGGGAAGCAAGCCAGTAAGTGACATCTCTCCATGGCCTCTGCATCAGCTCCTGCTTCCTGACCTGCTTGAATTCCAGTCCTGACCTCCTCTGGTGATGAACAGCGATATGGAAGTGTAAGCTGAATAAACCTCTTCCTCCCCAACTTGCTTCTTGGTCATGATGTTTGTGCAGGAATAGAAACCCTGACTAGGACAGTTACTGTTAGTATACAGAAGATACACATAACAGACACATACTAAAGAAAAGAGACAAAGTTAGGTGCACTGCTCACACTAATGTTTTCTACCCCTAATTTAATATTCTAAAGCATAATGAAATCACTTGGCTCCACCTAATAAAGTCCTACCATTAAAAAAAAGTAACTAAATTAAATCCAATTACATTGTATCTTCCCCAAGAATCAGAGGTTAGCTTTTAAGTACCTATTCCCCACCCCACCACATTTTTTTCTTTTTTCTTTAGACAGAATTTCTCTATGTATCAGTCTTAGATGTTCTGAAACATACTCTGTGGACCAGGTTGGCCTAGAACTCATAGAGATATGTCTGCCTCTGCCTCCCCAAGTGCTGGGATTAAAGGAAATGCCTATTCTTAAGAGCCTCTTGTTTAAATCCTTGTTTGAAGGGGCTACTACTCCTAGTAGATTCTAAAGTCTGGATACCAGTGGATGACTTAGTGTGATTTTTTTAGTTGTCTTTACTATATTATAAAACACAAAGTGTACAAAGCATACAGTATATATGTTTAAAATATTTAACTTTAAAATTAACTTTTAAAAATGTATAATTTTATGTGTATTAGTGTTTTGCTTACATGTATGTAATTGACCCATGTGTTTGTCTGGCGACTCCTGAGGTCAGAAAAGGGAGTTAGATTTCTTGGCACTGGAGTTACAGACAGTTGTAAGCCACAATACGTGCTGGGAATCAAACTTGGATCCTATACAAGATCAACCATGTTCTTAATTGCAGAGACAATTCTCCAGACCATAAAAATATACCAACGTAATGCTCAGAAGAAAAGAAACATAAAAATATAACCAACATAATGCTCAGAAAAAAAAAAAAAACCTACGAAAAAGAATAGCTTCATTGTGACCAGACAGGTATTTCCCCCAAAAAATTGATTTTTTTAAGACACTATAATCAGACACTACTTAAACCAACAACCATTTTTTTTTAACCATTATAGTTTGAGCATAAAAATTATCACATTAAAGGCTAGAGTTGCCCAAGTGAAACACTGTATTTGGTTTATTTTA
This sequence comes from Micromys minutus, assembly GCF_963924665.1. Taxonomy (NCBI): domain Eukaryota; kingdom Metazoa; phylum Chordata; class Mammalia; order Rodentia; family Muridae; genus Micromys; species Micromys minutus. The sequence goes on from NC_137969.1 coordinate 43,730,175, forward strand.
ATGAGTAAAAAGGAACTTTCTTTTTACTGACCTATCTATATTTCAAAGCCAAATACAATGGGTTATAACAGAACATTTATTTCTACTTCTGACTTAATGGGACACCACCAAATTTTTAAAAATTGTAACTTATTATCTAAATTGTGACTTAAGAATATTTAAATTGTATTTTATATGCATGGGTGTTTTGCCTGCATGCATGTCTGTATACTACATGCATACTTGGTACCTGTTGAGGCCAGAACCAGAGTAACAGATGAGTGTAAGCTGCCATATAGATATTAGGAATTGAACCCACGTCCTCCAGAAGAGAAACTATCTTTATAGGCCAAACTTTTTTTTTCCCAAGTAGCTCAGACTGGCCTCAAATATGGAATTCTCTCTTAGCCTCCCAAGTACTGGGATTATAGGCATATACCACTATGATTGGCTGAACATTTGCTAACATACTCAAATACATATGGACCTGAATAAAGAATAAAACTACAAAAATTCCGACTGGCTAGGCTCTAGTTTCCATATATAAGATGACATTTGTAAAGCAAACGGAATCAGTACAGCTCAGTTTAGAAATGTGAGAAACTAAATTTAGCAAAAGACCAAAGGTCTTCATTTTCTAAACACAGACATGGAATAGGCCTGATACATTATAGTTTTTGCTTAATAAATCATACTTACATAGTACTTGCCACGTGCCAGACATTATTCTAAATGTTTTACAATTATTAGCCCATTTAAGCATATAAGAAGCATTCTGGAAGGAATCATACATTATTTATTTAGTATGTGCCAGAATATATGTACCATGTGCATGCAGGTGCCCGGATGTTTGTAAGCCACATGGTGTGGGTGCTAGGAGCCAACCAAACCTAGGTCCTCTCTCTAGAAGCAGCAAGTGTTCCTAACCACTGAGCCATCTCTCCAGCTCCAAGAGAAACAATTATATCCACTTGCTAGTTGAGAAAAATGGACACAGAGAAGTTACATTAACTTGCTCAGGTCACATAAATATTAAGTGGGAGAAAAGCAGCTTTGTTGTTTTCCAAACAAGGTTTCTCTGTGTAGCCCTGACTGTCCTGGAACTCACTCTGCAGACCAGGCTGGCCTTGAACTCACAGAGATACACCTACCTGCCTCTGTCACCTAAGTGCTGGGATCAAAAGTATACATTACCCTTGTCTGGCCATAAAAGCTGGGTTTTTGTTGTTTGTTTGATTGATTTTTTTTCAAGACAGTTTCTTTGTAAGCTATTTCAATCTTTCACATGTTGGCATGTTTGTCCAATTACAACGTATACTGGTAACAACAGCTTAATGCACTCCTAGTACTGCTCTATGTTTATATTAGCAATGAATTATGTAATAAATCTTTTAAAAGAAATCCCATAAGCTTGCAAACTGGTTTAGCCATGTTAAAAATCAGTGTGGAGAATTCTCAAAAACCTAGAGTAAATCTACCATATAACCCAGCTAAACCACTTTGGCATATACAAAAAGACTTAATATTTTTCTTACTTCACAGATACTTGTTCAACCATGCTTGCTGCTGCCTTACTCACTACAGCAGTCTAAATGTCCTTTACTCAATGAAGGAATAGTGGGAATGTGGTACATATACAAAGTGGAATAACATGCAGCTATAAAGAAAAGGGAAGTCACATTTGCAGATAAATGGATGGAATTAGAAAACTATGCTGAGGGAGGTAACCCAGACCCAGAATGGCAAATGTCACATGTTCTCCCTCACAGGAAGTTCCTAGTTCCAAATCTTTAGATGTAAATACATACCATGGAATCACTGCAGAAACCAGGAAAGTAAAGTGGGACCACTGGCCAGAATAGGAGGATTGAGGAACAAAAGGGGGAATATCAGGGTGGGAGAAAGAAGGGGCTGTAAATAGGAAGAGGGAGATAAATACAAAAGAGAGTAAAATAACATGTTGTAGGGATGTCTGAAAAAAATCATAAGGAGTAATACTATTAATTATCTACCTAAATAGCCCTAAAATCTTCATGGGTGTGTGTGTGTGCGTGTGTATGCATATGTACATATATACATGTATGTATACACACATATATATGTATGCATCTCTCTCTCTCTCTCTCTCTCTCTCTCTCTCTCTCTCTCTCTCTCTCTCTCTCTCTCACACACACACACACACACACACACACACACACACACACAGAGTTTAAATGAACATTCTCATCCTGGCTGTGAGCCGAAGACCATCAAACAAAATGCCAACATCAGGCATGAGAAACCCTATTTTGAGTTGTTCCTCAGGGTTGTTCAAGAGGTTCTCCAAATGTTACAGGTTATGTATTGCAATTGCCCTTGTTTGGCCCCAGAGATGTAATGTATGTCTCTATCGTTGAAACAACCATACACTTCAGATGAAGGGCCCAGAGGCCCCTATGCTAGAACTGACCTGAAATGTTTCCTCCCTGAGGTACCAGCAGGCTCCATATAAGCTTTCAAAAGAGGGAAGCAATTCACAGTGCTACCAGCTATGAAGCACACGAATCACCAGCAGGGCACAATAGTATAAAGGGTGTAACAGTGTTGTAGTAGTACAGTAACCAACATCTCTCTAACTGGACTAGGGCCACTAACAACAGAGAAATCATGCCTGATACTGGAAACCCAATAGAGAAAAGCTTAGGTTTAGGAGTGGTCTGTACACACCTTTAGTCCCAGCATTCAGGGGACAGAGACATGCAGATCTCTGAGTTCAAGGTCAACCTACAGAGCAAGTTCCAGGACAGCTAAGCTTAGGTAGTGAAGAAGTGAGAAAACTGAAAGCGCGTGATAATGTAATAGAACAAGGGAGGGTGTTGGGGGGGAGATGTTCCAGCTCTAGTAAGCAGCAGAACTCAGCAGATTTGGCCATGTGGCTCTGGCTTTAGAATCCAGAATAGGAGACTACTTTGACAATTGCTGCTGGCTAACTGGAACCAAGAAATTAGCAGTGATTAAGAAGACACCAGCAACATTAAGGTGAGATTTTTCTGAGAGCACAGACTCTGTGTTCCAGAGATAGCCAAGGTTGTTTCTTGTGCAGTAGCTGAACTTGGTGATGGGTAAGGATCACCCAGGTGGTACTGGTTTGAAGGCATGAAGGGTCATGAACAGCAGCTGAGGCTTGGCACTGTGAGAGGCCACGAAGGCCAATGGTGAAGGTGCAGCCTCAGTTGCAAATAGATGATGGCCTAGGACTGACAGGGTCATGGAAAGAAGTTGAGGCTTGGCACCACAGAGAGAGCCTGTGAGAGGTTATTGGTGAAGCCTAGTTACAGCAGAAGACCCCAGTGTACTGGAGATGCCAGTGCCATGGGGTGATCACCAAGAACAGCAGCAGCAGTGGAGTGGAATCAACCAGAGCCTAGAGTGCTACAGAGGGCAGAGCTGGAGATGACCCCAAGCCCTTTTGAGAAGCCCAGAAGACTGTGTGTGGATTCCAGATATTGGAACAAGAAGCTGTGTAGTTGAAGTTGCCTTGGATACCAGTATGTTAGAGATGCCAGAACCATGGGATACCTGCCGAGGAGCGCTGCTAACAGGAAGTAGAGCCAGCCAAAGAGAAAGAAGTGTGTTGCATGAAACAAAGATGAAAGGAGTTGGAGATCTGAAAAGAACTTTGACATCAGATACAGAAATGCTGAGTTTAGAGTTTGCTCAGTGGCCTTTTGGTCTTGCTTTGGTCCAGTGTTTCCTCACTATGGCATTTTGGAATGATAATATATATCCTGTGATGTTGGAGGTATGTGATCTGATTTTCTTATTTTGATTTAATAGAGGATGAACATCAGAAGAGACTTTTAACACTATCGAGATTGTTATAGTCTATGGGGACTTTTGAAATTGGACTTTCTGTTTTAGCATTGTGCTATGTTTGGCCCCCATAAACTCATATGTTTTAACAAGCTTATGAAAATTAAAAAACAAAACAAAACAAAAAAAAACCCAAGCTTATGGTGATCTGAATATACTTTGTCCAGGGAGAGGCACTATTAGGAGGTGTGGCCTTGTTAAAACAGGTATGTGGCCTTGTTGGATGAAGTGTGTCACTATGGGAGTAGATTCTGAGACCCTCCTCCTAGCCATCTGAACACAAGAGTCTGCTCCTGGCTTCCTTTTGATGAAGATGTAGAACTCACGATTTCCTCCAGCACCAGGCCTGCCTGGATGAGGCCATGCTCCTGCCTCGATGACAATGGACTGAACATCTAAACTTGTAAACCAGCCTCAATTAAATGCTGTCCTTATAGGAATTGCTTTGGTCATGGTGTCTCTTCACAGAAACAGAATTGGATTGTGAAGCCATGCTTTTTAGATGAGAACATGCAGCCACTACTTTACTAAACCAGCACAATTCCTAACTACATTCTAAGTATTTGTCCTTATACCCTCAGAAGTGTACTACCTGATCCCTCATCAAGGAAACTCCTTTTTGCAACAGAGATCATTACAGAATACCACACCGATCAAAATGCAGCCTAGAGCCCAGTTTCAATGAACACTCTGGATATAACTCCAACACCTAGTCTCAGAAGCAGTACAGAAGAGGGTATGAGATGGTTTTAAGAGACAGAAGATAGGAAGTTTGCTGTGAAACTTTATTAACTGTCAGAAGCCATCATCAGTAAGTCTTACCAACTTTAGTGTACTGCAAGTGTTGCTCAGCTTCTCAATGGCGTAAGTGGAAGGACCCCTGTGGTTTTAGAATTGGTTCTTCTGCTACTGAAATGCACATCTCTTTACAATATCTTGAATTTAAGACATGTTAAAATCTCAAGTGTATTTCCAATTAGTTTTTCTTTTTTTTTTTTTGAAGAAATACTGTTCTTTCTATTGCCAATAGTTTGCTGTTAATAACACTAAATCTTATACAGAAGAAACTTAAAATCAGAGTAATTTAGTCTTTCACTTCAGAGGATACCTGTGCCTTATCATCATTAAATATTAAGTAATATATCAAATACAAGCTACACTTGTACACTTACCAATTCCTAATTTCAATCTACAAAGAGAATGGTCACTGTATTATTTACCAGGCTCTGCTCCCTCTCAGTCTGTGACAAACCTAACATAGTGTTTCTACTTGGTATTAAAGGTCAGAATGCCAAAGTATGTGTGAGGGAAACAGTAAAACAGAAATACAATTCAACTAGATACTTAGTAAACAAAGATGGATAAATCTTACTATTTGTTTGCTTGTTTTTTGAAATGGATCTCACTATGAAGCTTAAGCTGGCCTGGAACTCTTTATAGAGATCAAGCTGGCCTTGACCCCCTGGTTTTCCTGTTTTAGCCTCCAGGGTATTGGGATTACTGGATGGAGCCATCCCGTATAACCTTAATTCCTTTATTTTGATACTTCTATTTCCAGCAATAAACTCAAATGTGCATGCAAAAGTCAAACACTTTGCATAATGGTGGACAAACAATTACAAGGAAAAGCTATTTATTATATTCAATTTGAGAATGCTGATTTTCTGGTGAAACACTAGTAATTTAATCTCAAAATAGCATAAGCCAAAATGTTTTTCACCACCTCCCTTTCTTTTTTATAATATCTTTTTTTTTTTTTTTTTTTTTTTTTTTTAAAGCAGAGAAGCTTGTTTTTTGGTAGACTTGCAAGGGGTATGCATGGCAGTAATTAAAGAACACCATTAAATTAAACACAATAAATTTTATTTATTTAAAAATCTTAAGGATTTATTTATGGGCATGATTTTGTTTAAGCTGCATTTATTTTTGTGAACTATGTGCATTCCTGGTGTCAGTGGAATTCAGAAGAGGGCACTGGGTCCCTGGAAATGGAGTTACAGATGGTTGTGAACCAACATGTAGGTTCTGGGAATTGAATCTGCACCATCTACAAGAGCAACAAGTGCTCTTAACTACTAAGCCATCCTTAAGTTTTACAATTTTATTTGACCCTGTGTGGGTAAGTGCACATAAGTGAAGATGCAAGCGAGGGGTCCAGAAGTACTGGCTCCCTGTGGACCTGGGGTTTCAGACAGTTGTGAGTCATTTGGCATGGATGCTGGGGATGAATCTGTATACTCCAAAAGAGCAGCTCTCTCAACTGCTAAGACTTATCTCCAGCCCCTGTATACCCTTTATTCTTAAAGTTCTCAAATTTCATCTAATAACATTATTCAGTAATACCTGTTAGATGGCTACTAACAAAAAATAAAGCATACCCTCCCTTCTAGAAGAAAATCTTAGTATTTACCAATGACTTAAATTCTCAAGTGCCATTTTGAGTAACATGTAAAGTTTTATAGAAGTTCACAGTTAAATCAATGCTTAAGCTAAAAATTACTGTGCTAAAAAGGCCTTTTTGCTATTTAATCAAGAGTGCTAGCCAGGTGTGATGGCTCATGCCTGCAACCCAGGGTGTACAGACTAAGAAAGAAAGACAGCTATGGCCAGGAGACATTTTAAGAAAAACATTAACAAATCTAATCCTCTCTCAAAGGGCAAGATTAGGACTAATGTACTTTTTCAGCAGAAATGAAGTCCTGGGAGGAAAGTCCAGGCTAGTTTCTTCAGAACAGCAGGTAAGGCAGTTTAATCTGTTCTCACTTCTGACTCAGTATGCTAGAAGGCCTACTGCATGTCCCCTTCCTCAGAGATGAGAGTGCGCAGCCTGGGCCAAAAGACCTCAGCACGTTTTAGGAAGTATTTTTGCTCTATGTAGTTTATATTTTATTTTCCCAGAGAAATCCTGTTTCTACAGCCTTCATTATCCCAAACCATAAAGCTTTCAAGAGGCTGTCAAGAAGCAAAATCCCAAGTCACATTCCAATGAAGTCCATATATACATGTATGTCTGTGTGTACTCAATTAAATTACATATAAGTAATTATAACATGAACAATGTAAGAAATTTCCATTTCCATTTGAAGTGGCCATACTTATAAAAAATTCATTATCTGATAATGTTAAAAGTTTTAAGGCTACAAACTAAAGACCATCCAATACCACTGTCACCCTATCCTTTACAGAGATCAAATTAAATAGGAAAGGTTAGGCTAAAGCAACAGTCTTTATCTTGTATTAAAATTATTTAATTTCTTGCTTAGAATTATAAGGCTCTTCCTCAATGATGAATTATTAAACACTAATACTACACATAGCTAAGCCATGCAATAATTGAATTAGCAAAGAAACTATTCAGATTCTCAAAGCCAATGACAAGCTATCAAAGCAGTGAAGTACAATTATTTCAATTAACAGACTAGAGAAATACTTCCAGCTGCGAGTGGGTGTCTAGGCAAAAGACAACTGGAAAACTAGAGCATACTAACATACTCACAGTATATTAACACAAGCCTATGGACAGGATGTGTGCATCAATCACTGCTATAAAGCAGTGACTTTTGCCCCCTTTTCTTCACCGCTTGGGCTAAGTAATAGTAAAAACCAGTACACAGTATTACTCAGGATTGGGAAACAATGATTTCAAGCTACAAATACAGAGACTGTTTAAATAAAAATAAATATTAATGAATCTTTTCTGAAGGAGAATGAACCAGAAAGAATTGTACACAGGTGCTGAGTAGTAAAAATGTCCTCCCTGATATTTCTACTCTGTAAGAACTATCATAAACAAAGCAAAAGCTATATATATAAGTAAGCAAGAAATGATATAAATAAATTAATGACAACAACAATTTAACCCACATCACTTCTCCCAGGGCTAAACTTAATTTATTGCATGCCAGACCTTTTTTGTGACTGTTAAATCATGGGTTTTAAATCCCATTAGCTCTCTTCTGCAATCAAAACTGTACTTCAATCTAATTTTTAAAAGAGATTTATGTATTTGTTATATATTAAGTACACTGTAGCTGTCTTCAGACACACCAGAAAAGGGCATCAGATCTCATTACAGATGGTTGTGAGCCAACATGTGGTTGCTGGGATTTGAACTCAGGACCTCTGGAAGAGCAGTCAGTGCTTTTAATCACTAAGTCATCTCTCCAGCCTTCAATCTAATTTTTAAGATAAAATTAACTAACTTTTTTTTAAACCTCTAAAGTTAAAAAAAAAGGAGCTAGCCTTCTTAAAAGATAAAAACAGAAGGAAAAATGGCTAATATTTAGAACAGATATTTCTGAGGCTAATTCAAATTGGTAAATTTCTGTTAACTACTAGGACACTCCATGTGATAGCAGTTTTACAATTTTTTAAAGGGTTGTGAAAAATCTAATCTGCAAATCAGGCCAACAAATGTCATATATCACACTGAAAGCCCTTTAACAGATACTCAGTTAACATTGTTTAAAGCTGTTTTAGAAGTCTCTTTGACAATTAACATGTCCTACAAATCAGAGGAAATAAGTACATACCTGAACTGAAGTGGCGGGTTCCTGCAAATGGTCACCAGCAACTGTTCCTTTGGAAGCTGCTGGAGAGACACTGTGCATTTTAGGGGTCCCCAGGGTGCCCATTGTTTCTTCTGTCCTATGTGACTGCCAGACCTCCTTTCGATGATGAGATTCAGTCTGCTGATCCCCAAAGGCAGCCCAAGAACAACTGTCTTTCTGTTCATCCTCAAAAGCATTCCAGTCTACAGCTTGGCTAGGACCTGCTGAACTGAAGTCTGCAAAATCATCTGAGTCTTGAAAAGCACTACCTTGAATATTTGGCACAGAATCAAAATCTCCAAACTCACTGTCTTGACCATTTTTCAGTTTTGAGTCCGGTTTATTGTGTTTTCCACCAGACTCTCCTGCTAATAAGCCATCAGAAGTCTGTCTGAGGTCTGACTCAGTAAATATCATTTCCTTTTGACAAGAAACAGCATTTGTATCCTCAAACTCTCCAAAATCATCACCTGGTTCACTACAATGTAGAAAATGCTCTGAGGAGTCTTCAAAAGTGATGTCACTCATTGAATCTCGAGTGCTAGTAACAAAGGGTGGAGTGGTGCCACTGGCTGTGCCAAAATCACCAAAATCATCCTCACTGGTATTGTGGTAAGTCACAAAGCCGTTACCACTGTCACCATTTTTCAGGCTTGCAGCAGAATCATCCAAAACATTTTCTTCCGTGGGATCAGGGTTTGGGCTTTTGGGATTAGTCAACTTCCTATTTTCTTGTTTGGAAGAACCAACTTCATCAACATCAGAAGTTTTAATAGAATCTATGGATAAGTCATTTTCCTCAGTTTTACACCATTCCCTCCTAATGGCTTCTGAATTCTCATTTGAGTCTACCAAGTGCCAAGCCTCAGACTGAATCCTTGAATTTAGAAACTCATCCTGCTGCAGTGTTTGACAGTCTTCTTTTTCAACACTGAGCCCTCTGTCGGCTATGGGATGGAACTCTGAGGCGCAGACCTCATGCTCTTCTTCATTGTCCCCTGTATCCTCAAGGCTTCCACTCAAAGTCACTTCTTTCATACAAGTTAGCTCCTTGACTCTGTGGCTTTTGCTGTTTCCCTGAATGGTCAGTGCATCATCATCATTTAAAACTGCACATTCTATTTCTTCTAGTGGTGTCCTTTCTGCTTGGGAAAATGTAGAAAAATCTGCAAATTCTGTAGCAGAACTAGCTGTAGACTCTAAAATGCACTCAGTGCCACAAGTGTTAAGAGGCTTCGATCCCTTTGAATCTGCCACATTGTCTAGGTCATCTGTTCCCTGAGGATTTACAGTTTCCAAACCTGCAAACCCGTTTGTCAGAATTTCCAGACAAGCAGGCTTTTCACCGTTGCAGCTCTCTAACTGCTTGGTTTGGTGAACAATGTTCATATCAGTTCTAAAATCTCCTGGAGATAAACTTCTGAGTTGCTCGGTGCTTGGTCCCTGCACCACAACTTTATCTAAGTCTCCCAGGCTTTCCATACCATCGATGGAAGCGTCTAAAGTTGTAGTGCGAATCAGTTCTTTGCTGGTGGTAGAAACTAAGTCAGATTGACTTTTCACAGGAGTAGAAAGTTCGGCGGTGATATCCTCATCTTTACCACTGTGAACAGACTTAAAGCTTGTAAGGCTACCTACATTTTCTGAATATTCATGAATTGGCATAAAATGGTTTGAAGGTACAAAGTCTTCCTTGGGACGAGTATAATCTGGTGTGTCAAAATCAACAAACCCTACACCAGAAGGGCTGACTTCTGAAAATCCACCAAATTCCCCAAACTCATCCTCGTCGTCATCCTCTGCTCCGTTGTCCAGAGGTGGTGGAGATGACGAGTACATTCGAATGATGTCTGGCTCCATTATTCAGCAGCTTTCCAGTTGTTAATGTATACCTTTAAAAAAGAAAAAAGAAAAAGCATTTGTTTTGCTTTTTTTTTTTTTTTTGAGAAAGTAGATTACATAAACAAGGGTTTTCAAGTTACTTTAAAACAATGCCAACGGAGCTACCTCTCCAGTCCTTTGCTGTATGCATTTCTAAAGCTATTTTTCTTTTGGGTGGAATTAAAAAGTTATGACCTATTGCTTTTTATTTTTATTACTTTGGAATCTTTTTCTTCTTCTTCTTTTTTTTAATTTTGAGACAAGGTTTTCTCTGTGTAACCCTCGCTGTCCTAGAACGTCACTCTGCAGACCCAGCTGACCTATAACTCAGAGATCCTCCTACCTGTGCCTCCAGAGTACTAGGATTAAAGGTGTGCACCACTACCAACTGGCTGAAATGTCAGAATCTTGAACATATAAAAGTATACCTATAAAATTTTTTCTTGGGTACTTTCCTGTCTTTAAAAAATCCTCATTCACAATTACTGGGGACTCTGTGTGCCTAATATAGATTTGCATGTGTTCTCTCTTTTATATGTGCATGTATGTGTCTGTGTATCATATAATAAAATAACTATTTTATCTTTAATACCTGCTATTAACTATGTTGTTCGTTTTCCTTTTCAATGTTTATTTCTGACCCGGGTTAACCTTCTGATAACTACTCCTTCTTAGGTAGTTTAAACTCAGATGCTGTGAAAATAGTCCTCATACTGAAACTCTGCACAGGCTCTCCCAGTGGTAGCACAGTCAGCACCCACAATACAGATGTTTCTTGACTTAGCATGGGCTATACTGTCATAACCTTATCATAGGCTGAATGAATCAGTTCATGAGCAAGAAATACATTTAACGTGTGCAGACTGCTCCGAGAATCTAAGCGTTCCTCTCTCTAACACACAGCTATTATGAATATTGGGTCATATGGTATGTTCAACTTCATTTTTAAAAAACCCAAAAAACTACTTTCTCTGATTTCTATAATAACAAATCAATGTGCAATCTTATTTTCAATTTTCTTTATTTTGTTATCATATAAGCTTAAGATTTAATAATATTCACTTTATGAATGAACACATTTAAAACTTATTTTGCTGTCTAATCTAAAGATCCAAGTAGCCCTCTCCTCCAGTCGGGCACAGTGCGCAAGGGAAAGAAGGCAAGGGGAAGAAGGGGGCCCATGCCTGCCACAGTAAAACAGGAGACTGAAAAGGTCGTCAGTCCTCTGTTTGAGAAAAGGCTTGAGAACTTCAGCATGGGGTAGGACATCTAGCCCAAGAGATCTCACACACTTTGTCAAATGGCCCTGGCTATATCAGGCTGCAACAGCAAAGGGCCATCCTTTCTGTAAGCGGCTCAAAGTACTGCCTGACATTGACGAGTTCACCCAGGTCCTGAACTGACAAATAGTTACCAGGTGCTTAAGTTTGCCCAAGAGTACAGGACACAGACAAAGCAGGAGAAGAAGCAAAGACTTCCTAAGTCCATGCTAAGAAGAAAGCTACTGGCAAAGGTGGAAGACCCACCTAAGAGACCCTGTCCTTCAGCAGGGATCAATACAGTCACTATCCTGAGAACAAGAAGTCTCAGCTGGTGTTGACTGCCCACAACTTAGACCATATTGATTTGGTGGTCGTCTTGCCTGCCCTGTGTTGAAAGATGGGGGTGCCCTACTCGTTATCAAGGGAATGGCCAGGCTGGGGTGGCTGGTCCACAGAACTTTTACCACTTTTGCCTTCACACAGGTTAACTTGGAAAACGAGGGTGTTTTGACTAAGTTGGTGGAAGCTATATGAACCAATTACAAAGGCAGATACGAGATTTGTTGCCACTGGATAGGCAATGTCCTGGGTCCTAAATCTGTGGCTTACACTGCAAAGCTGTTAAAAGCTAAAGAACTTGCCACTAAACTGGGTTAAATATACACTAAGTTTTCTGTATATAATATAATCACAAAATAAAAAAGATTCAAGTAAAATTTTTGGAAATGCTTTCCTGTACTCGTTGATTTATAATGAGTATTTTATGGACTTAATTCTTAAACTGAACTTGTCAACATTATTCTGATTCTTTGTGTGAGGACCATCAAGTAAGACCTGATATTAAAAGCAAATATTGGGGACTGAAAAGATGGCTCAGCAGTTAAAAGCATATGTTGTTCTTGCAGAAGACCCAGGTTTGATTCTCTGTATCCACAAGCTAGTTTACAACCGGTTGTAACTCCAGTTTCAGGGGATCTGATGCTCTCTTCTGATATCTTTGGGCACCAAACATACACATATGCATGTAAGCAAAACACTCAGCAACAACACACATACATAGTATAAAATTAATGAATTTAAAAAGCAGAGGTCGGGTGGGGAGAAGATGATAGAACTATCTTGTGCACAGCTCTGTGAGTTAGAAAGGGTACTCATATTCTGGAAAGAACTCAAGGAATCAAGAAAGAACTGAGAACAGCCAGCATGGTGGGTCACACCTGCAATCTAAGCATGTATGAGGCTGCAGGGGGATTTCATGTTTGAGGCCAGAAAGGACTACACAGGGAGTTCCAGACCCACTGGGGTCATACAGTCACACCCTGCCTAAAAAGATAGGGGTGGGGAGAGAGAATGTGAATATGAATGAAACATAAATAGGAAAACTGAAAAGCAGAAATGCAGGTCAGCAGCCCTGGCTTCAGGAGGGAAGTCCAGAGCAGCAAGTATAACTTGTTACTGTTGTCTCTCTTCTTTCTGAACAGTGCTGAGGATTGAGCCTCAAAAGAAGCTGTTCACTAAAGAGACTCACATAAAAATGAGAGATAGTCTTCCCAACAGATGCCCAAATACCAACAGAAAAATTAAAGAATTATAAATAAGCAAGGCAATATTTCTGCAAAAATTCATCTCATCAGTAACTAAATTTAATTCCATGAGATACTGTATAAAACAAATGTAATCCTGGGCAAATAATTACAAAGATCAATTTTAAAAAGTGATCAGCAGGTACTGGAGAGCTGGCCCCAGTGGTGTGGGTGGGAAAGACCTGCAGGCTGACCAACTCAGCCACCACCCAGGCCCAGATCCTGGGCTTTGAGTTGACTCACCCAAACATCCACCACACCTATGAGCTGCTGGAGCTCATGAAAAGGACTGGTCCTCCAGATCCAAAGCTGCAGGATCTCCATGATTCAGGCTAAAGCATGTTATCTGAGAAGAGTCTTGGTGAGGGTACAGTATTGATGGTGTACCAGAAGCCAGAGGCCTCAAACCAGACCAATGACTCATTGCAATAAACATTTGCAAGGAAAGCTGTTTGGACAAAAGGGTATACTGTGTGACACACAACAGCTTCCAGGGTAAGACAGTTTTTTTTATTTTTTTATATTTTCCTTTGGTGGGAGGGATTATAAGTCTGGAGAACAGATATGAATGGACTGAGAAATGAGTGAGGTTGGGGTGCAAGAGGTGAAATCCACAAAGAATAAAAAAGTATGAAAAAAATGATCACTGAACTCAAAGAGAATACAATAGTTCAATAAATTTGGGAATAATTAAACAACTGAATTACTGTCATAAAGGACCCTACAGGTATTTATGGTCTCAAGCAGACATGCTCAGAAGAAAACCTCTCCACATCATGTTATAGTTAAACTGCCAAAAAGTACATAATAAAGAACGAACATTGAAAACTACTGAGAGAAGTGTTAAGTCACTTATAAAGAAGCCCACCAGAATTACAGCAAGATTATCAGCAAAAACCTTAAAGGTTAGAAGGCATGGAATGCTGTATTTCAAGTCTTGAAAGTAACTGTCAACTAAGATTACTGAATACAGCAAGGTTACCCTTCAGAATTGAAGGTGAGATAAAGACCTTCCAAGATAAGTCTAAACCAAACTCATGACCTCTAAACTATATACAAAAAGAGGAGGATAATTACAAGCATGAAAAAAGCAATAAGCCTTGGAGATCAATAAAAATGAGCCAATGAAAATTAGAAAGGAATCAAACACAGTTGATTCAATAAACCTCCAAACCTTAGGATGAATTTGAAAAGGTGGATGTTGATTATTCAAAATAACCAGTAGAAAAACAACAAATGATAGGAGGTAGCAGTATACATCTTTCAACAAGAACCATGAATTCTCCAATTAAAAGTCACAATTTAAAACAAGATCCATCAATATGCCGCACGCAAGAAACCTACCCCATTAGTAAAGAAAGTGAAAACCAAAACTCCAGGTCAAGGACTGGTCAGCTATTAGCCTTACATGACAGAAATGTACAAGTCAGAAAAAAGACTCCTTGTGTCATATTTTTTAAAGATTTATTTATTTTTATATATGTAAGTACACTGTCACTGTCTTCAGACACACCAGAAGAGGGCATCGGAACCCATTTCAGATGGTTGTGAGCCACCACATGGTTGCTGGGAATCAAACTCAGTACCTCTGGAAGAGTACTGAGTGCTCTTAACTGATGGGCCATCTCTCTAGCCCTCCCTGTAGCATATTTATCTTAAATTATTTTCATTATGAAATTACCTTAAAGAAGAAAATAACTACATTAGCTGATATACTGTTCTGTTTTTTTTTTTGTTTTTCAAAACACGGTTTTTCTGCAGTGTCTGGCTGTTCTGGAACTTACTCTGTAGACCAGGCTGGCCTCTGCCTCCAAAGTGCTGGGAACCTCCCAGCCTTCTGTTAGTTTTAAAAGGAATCTGATTTTCTTTACTTGTCTAGTGTCCCGAGTGTGTGCTTGTGCAAGCTCGAGTCCAGAGCAGTACATTGGTGTCTTCTTCCTCCTTTGTTCTTTACATTACCTTAAGACAATGTCTTGCACTAAACTGGATGCTTACCTCTTTAGGTAAGCTCACTTAGCCAATGAGCTCTTGGGATCTGCTTGTCTCTACACCCTAATGCTGGGGTTATAGGCAAACATAGTCATGCCTAGCTTTTTATATGGGTACAAGAAATTTAAACTTGGGCCCTCATATTTGTATTTGCAGAGCAGATTTTACCCTGACACATTTCCCCAGCTCTCAAAATGAAATAAATAAAATATAAATAAATATTTCAAGGTCAGACTCAGCATTTAAAAGCATGGGCTTGATCAGTTTCTAGCACCCTGGCTGAATAGCTTACAACCACTTGTGAGCTCCAGATGATCTGACACCCTCTTCTAGACTCCTCGGGCACCTACACACATGTACTAGTACACACACAGACATATAAACAAATGAACCTTTTTAAAAAATAAATTAAGAGTACTAGAGAGATGGCTCAACAGTTAAGAGCACTGGTTGCCTTTGTAGAGAATCTATGTTCAGTTTGCAGCACCTACATGGTAGTTCAGTCATCCATAGCTCCAGTTCTGGCAGATCTGACATCCTCTCTTCTGACTGCCTCAGGCACCAGGTACATACATGGTGCACATACACACACATTCATACAAAACATTCACACACTGAAAACAATCAAATAAATGGATATATAATTAATGTATCACTTATACAAACAATAACTTATTTCTATCTATCTATCTATCTATCTATCTATCTATCTATCTATCTATCTATACCTACCTACCTTATTCCTCATGCTTACTTTACATAGCCACAGTCTCTAGAGTTCATCTCTTGTAGCTGATCTCAGGGCTCATTAATTTCTGCAGCTAAATAATCTTCCATTGTGTGTATATGCCATAGTTTGTCATTGTCAGTGAATTCTTGGATTGACTATGCATTTTGGTTATGCTTCCATGAACACAAATATATAATATACTTTCTTTTTAAAAGTTTTTATTTTGAAGTAATAAATTTAAACAGTTGCAAAAATAATATGGGATCCTATGTATCCGTTAAGCCTGTGTGTGTGTATGTATATATGTATACATACATATATACATACACATATATACACAGATATATAATATCTGTATAGCTTTAATATAGCAAAATTAGAAACTGGTTACATTATTAACATTATAACAGACCTTATTCATCTTTCACTTTGTATTTGAGACATGGTCTCTCACTAAGTTGTTAAGGTTGTCGATGAGTCTGTAGCTTAGAGAGGTCTTGAGCTTAAAGCACCTTTCCTCAGGTTCAAGAGCAGGCAGTAGTTCAGACCACAGTACCAGCTCCAGCTTGAGTGTTAGGTAAACAGCACCATATAGTAGGAAAACCCATTAAAGTTGATTTCGTTTTTGCTCCATATAATATCCATCCTGTTTATCACATCTGTCACAAAGGCAGTAGTATTTCCCTGTACAGATATATACTGTGCAACCATTACCTGCTGAGTAACATTTGGGTTGTTTCTAGTATTTTCTTGTAATAAACAGAATTATAATACAGATGCTAAGAACACCCATACATAGGTACTTTTGAAATTAAGATGCCAAGAGTGTGATTCGAGGACCCATGGTAAGTGCATATTTAGGTTTATGAATGCTGCCGAAGACATTTCAAGTGAATGTATCATTTTATTGCCCTACAATGCTGGACTCTTCTTCCTCCTCCTCTTCCTTCTCCTCCTCAACTGCCTTGCTTTATAGCTCAGGCTGGCCTCAATTTATGGCAATCCTGCTGCCTAATTCTTCTATATTCTTGGTTCTTTGAATATTGACGTCAGACACCAACAATATCTGATATTTAAAGAACAATGTATGTTTCTACATTTTTCTACATTTCTATAGAATTTGCTCATAACTAAACTGCTTTTTACAGAATCTTTCACTGTTTGAAAATGGAATAATTAATTGGTTCAGGCCTATTTCAAAGTCAGCTGTCAATACAGACACAAAATCTGAACCAGGATATTTGTAACCAAGGCAACAACACAGGAAATAGTAGGTTTTCTTCCTGTCACATCTTGGTAAGGTATTCTATCTTTTAGGGATTATAAACTCTCCTAGCCTTCTAAAGGTCTGAATCCTGAGTTACCTGTTAAAAGAACATACATTGCTATTCTCCAGAAGGTCTTAGCTCTGGCTCATTTGCCCTTCAGCAACTTTCAGAATGATCATGCCACTGCTTCTAAATGTTTCAGCTAGCCAGCTAGTTTGGGGATGGTTCACACACTTCAAGAAAATTATGCTGTGCCCAGGTCAACTCTACTTAAAACAAGTTTTATTAAAGTAGCAGTTGTACAATGAATGTAAAATTTGTATTTAAACAATCCATTGTTTTTTAAACACTGAAAATACAGGGTTTAATATCTGCTTCTGTTTAATAGGAAAGAAAATGAGCTACTTCAGGTATGCTATACCTGGCATACAACACTGTTTCTTCACCCTTCCTAACAGATGACTTTTAGCACCATAAGATTTCCAACCAGCCATCCAATTTCTTTATGTTACTAGAGCAAATAGTGGGGGAGGGTAGGTATTCCACTTGCTATTTTTATTCCTCCTTGTTCCAAGGCTTTTAGAAGGGAGTAGGCACACGGGGGTATTGTGTTAGCAGTCAGGGAACAGTCAAACCACAGTAAACACAAAGAGCTGACACAAGTGTCTCAGTAGGGGTAGTAAACAGTGTGCAAACAGTAGTCAGAGCAAGGGAATGAGAATCTCAGCAGGAATTCTGAACTTTGCAAAGTTTTTCATGGGAAATCACTCCTTATAAGGCTAGGCCAATGGAGGTGAGAAACGTTAATTAAAAATGCAAGGCAAAGCATACCTTCTGGGCTTAGAAATTTTGGTAAGGAAGGTCTGATATAAAGGAGCCAGAGGAACAATCCAGAAGTCTAAGCTGCAGTCAGCACAGACTGGGGCCCTTTGGCAAACTGGTAGCCAGGGCAGCAGAGCATATTGTGTGAAGACATCTTGGTACTAATCTTTACCCAAGAGAGGTTGCACTTGCTTAGACGGTGGCTTCAAGTCTGAACTGGGCATGGGAAAGAGAAGATACTGAGCCTGTAGGCTGAGACCTTTAAAGTTAAGAGGCAAAATGAGCTTAGGAAAACAAAGGAAAGAAAGAGGGTACTATTAGCTTAAACTACTTGGCTATTTAAAAATAGTCTTTCAAGGAAACTATTAAACTACCAGATATCAAGACTTGATTTAAAGCCAAATGGTCATATGAGAACACAAAGCACCATTACTGTGTGGTAAGCAGAGGACAGTTTGACTTTTTAAAAAATGATGCTAGAGTAACTCCATATATAAGTAAAGGTTTCAGCAGGATTAAGTCAGCCTGGGTCACAAGAGACCCTGTCTTAAAAGGAAAGGGAAGGAATTTAAGAAAACCCACAATGTCAACAGCTTTCTTCTGGAAGCAAATGGCCAGTGAAGAGGACAAGTGGTAAGGGGCTTGCTGCACAAGCATGAGAACCAGAGTTCAGAGCCAGGTTAAGTTGATTCTAATCCCAGCCCAGAGGAGCTAGAAACAGGGGGGTGGGGGGGGAGGCTTGCTGGCCAGCCAGCCCAGCCAACTGAGTGAGCTCCAGGTTCCCTGGGAGATTTTGCCTCAAGGGAGTAAAAAGGTGAACCAGGTAGATACAACTTGATGTTACCCTCCAGCCTCTACACAAGCACTGGCCTCACAGACATACAATGGCTAGGGGACATCTCCTTTATTCCTCTTCTACCTAGTTTTTAGTCTTACTTTGGTAAGTTATTAAACAGATGGATTCCTGCCCTAAGAAGCATTTTCCCTAGTTTTCCATAATTTCATAATTTTAAAAACCAGAAAAACTAACATAACGTTTTCAACAAATCAGCTGTATACTTCTGGATAAACGAGAGAAGAATTTATTTATATATACATAGCCTTGAAAATTAGTTTAGATGACTTGGCAAAACAAAACAATCTAAGCAGTATGTATAAAATTCCATTTTGATGGGCCAGAAGATTGCTCAGTAGATAAAGGGGTTGTTGTAAAAGTCTGGTGTCCTGAGTTTGATTCCTGGAACCCATGTGAAGGAGGAAGAAGAAACTTCACAAAATTATCTTCTACCCTCTAAGCAAGCATGATGGCATGTTTGCCTTGCTACCCCCACAACAATACATTTAACAGGTTTTTATCATTGAGGTAAAAAGCATACATATATGTATAAATATATAATTATGTGGAAAATACACACACACACAGACACACACTAGTTACTAACAGTAGGAGACCAGGTGCTAAGTATGGTGGCACAAGGCTATAAATCCCTTTACTAAAGAGGATGAGGAAGAAATGATGAATCTACCCTGGGTTACAGAGCTTTATAGTAAGACCCCACTGCAAAAACCCAAACCAAGTCAAAACTGTAAAAGATCAGTTTTCTGGACCCCCCCTTTTTTTTTTTTAGAGTGGGCATGTTTTGGCTTGTCTGATATGCTAGTAACAGAGTAAAGAAAATGCAACACTAATAAGGGGGATTGATATGAGAAGGGCTAAACAGTAAAACTGTGTGTGCTTGTACACACATGCGCACGTGATGGAGGAAATAAAGGGTCTAACAGGACTTTGAGCTCAAGCTCGCACTTGATTCAGAAGAAGAAAAATAGTGAAAATGAGAGGTTAAGAAGATTTTTTTTTTTTTTTTTTTTTTTGAGACAGGGCTTTCTATGTAACCTTGGCTAACCTGGAACGCTATACATACAGCAGGCTGGCCTCAAACCTTGAATGCTGAGATTAAAGGTGTCCAGCATCATGTCCAGGTAAGAAAGATTCTGAAGGGTTTAACAGAGAAAACAGCTAGCACTAAGGATAATACATGGAGCTGCTCTGCAGGAAGATATGTAATGGAATTTGATCATGAGAGGCTAACCCTACCCATCTTGGGACCAGCCTCCATCTTAAAAGGAAAACAAGCCTGAGAATTTGACCTATGGCAGAACCCAAGCTATACCCAAGCACTAGGAAGGACCCCATGGCTTATCCTTGGCCCATGCCCAGAGTAACTCCCTAGCTACTTCCTAGCAACAGTCAATCAAAGATTAGTCTGATTATTTCAGACATACTTTCAGACCACTTGTATTTGTTCACAGTTTTGTTTCAAAGCAACCACCTATTGACCTAAACTCAGACTCCCTTGCTTGCTTGCCCTATCCTGATGAGGGCTTGGGGTTGCATCCTCCCGTTCTGCTGCTTCAGAGATGGTGGTGTGGCCCAAGCTTGAGCTTGAATAAAGAGGCCCTAGTGTGATTACACTGGAATGGCTCCTTGGTGGTCTTTTGGGGTTCACAAACACTTGGCACGATTAGAATGTAGAATAAATGAAGTATCCAAATAGGCTAGGACACTGGCTGTATGGACTTTAGTTTTTAAAGAGGACTGTCATGACACTTTCTCCACATTCAGCCATGGGGAGATTATAAATTTGAACTCAATACTGTCCCAACACTTCTCATTACCTGTACCACTGGTCCTGGACACTATGTCTGAGCTGCTTCACTGTACCCAGTTCCTCAGTGAATTCTGCTGCTTCTACTTTTGCATTCCTATGGTCTATTTTCTATTCAGTACGTACATGTATCCTTTTGTATGAAAGTAGATTTGTGTAGGAGTGTGTATGTGTGCACCCCTTCAACCATATGGATCTTGGGGATCAAACTTAAGTCACACCAGGCTTGGCAGCAAGTGCCTTTTTAACTCACTGAACAATCTCACTGACTCACAAAGACATTTTTTTAAAGTATCTTGTTGGGCTAGGGACTGGGCTCACTATAATACCTGCCTAGAATGCACCCTGGGTTCATGCCTCAGCAACACAAAACAAATAGAAAAGGTCAAGGTTGTAGTAGCTTACGGAAAGCAACTTGTATCAGTGTTAACAATTACTATGCAAAGCTGCAAAAAGGACTTAGGATTCTGCATGCACATACACATTTGTATAGTAAATTAGAAAAATTAGCAAAATGTCATACATAAAATTCATAGTTGCTGAATATTTTCAAAGTCATATTAAAAATCAATAACAACAAAATGAGGCTGTCTTCCTGACCTACATAAGGAACTGAAAGTGCTTAAAGAGGAAAGGCTTTTATTTTTAATTTACAAACTGATGGAAGCTGGACATAACGGCATGCACCTGTAATCCAAGAGCTTGAGCTGCAGAGACGTAAGATTAGGAGTTTGAAGGCAGACTGAGCTACATATGAATTACATGAAACCCTGCTTCAAAAACTAAAAACAAATTGTTGATAACATTAAATTGGAATATAAACATTTAATTTAAATAATTCTTTACAAAGTAGCTAAATATATGAGACTGCTATAATGAGACTTGAGAAGGTTTGTGAATTTTTCAATGAGATACTATTTAATGAACTCCTGGTCTGTCAGATTTCACAAAAAAAAAAATAAACCACCAGTACTCAAATTTTGCTTCTTTTTCATCTAGCTTTTTACTAACTATAAGCAGAACAGCTTAAAAATAATTTTAAAATAATGTTTTATAATAGAATCACCTAGATTATGAGACTTTCATAGACAATTGGATTCTGCAAAATTTATCAGTGTCATTATGAATATATCTTTGTTGACATGGGATTATTTTTATTACAGCTTCTAGGTTAAAAGCTCAGATAACATTAAATTCAAGTGCCCTATGTATTACGGATCTTACTAATTTTTTTTTCAGGAGCTTTTTAATGATTTAAAGATATATCTCTAAACATCAATAGATAAATCTGATACACACCCTCTATCTAATAAGAATCTAGGAGGTGCTATTTGCTGAACTAGAAATTAGGATGCTGGATCTAACTTTTCATTCGTGTGCGATACATCCCTCATGTATAAGGTTACCATTACGTACTTTGTTTTTAAAAAATAAACTTCTGGAGAGTGCTAAAAATGATTACTACAAATACCAACGTTTAGAAACTTAAACGTGGGTAAACTAGGCTGCTCACATTATAGCGTTAGAGTCGAAGCATAGTTCCCTCTAGAGTTTAGCATATATTCCTCTAATAGTTCAACAAATGTAAAATCTGATTTAAACCGTTTCACAGCCTCTATCCTCACCACTATTCTCCCCCAAATAAACAAAAACCTACCTTAGAGTATAAGGTTGTACCTCATGAAAGTTATTTATGCCCTGAAGTTTGAGTAAAGTTTTACTTCTCTTAGTGAGAACTCTGAAACAGAACCATCGCTCCTTTGACGCTCCCTGCCCCCTCCCCGTTAATATTTACATGTATGAGTCAGTTCTTTCCTCAACCGCAACAGATTCAGAGGGACATCACACTATAACTTGAATAAACCAACAAGGTGGGGGCGGTGGGAGGCACAACTAATCCGTGTCCAAAGGGGAAAAGAACCCACCACCGTTCACCCTCCGTCCCCGGCACCCCGCAGCACCTGCCAAGTCGGGCGCTTAAAGAATAATGGCTCAACTTTCGTACGCAATGAGGGAGAAGACGTAGATGATTTCCTGAGGAGTGCCGAAAAGGTCCTCTCCGCCAGGGACACGGCTCTGGGCCGTCCCTGCCCGTTGGAGCATTCAGAGACCCCTCCTAGGCGACATACCCCTGCAGCAGCCGGCCTCGGGCCTCCGCGAGGCAGACAATGTTTACACCTGTCACGAGGGAGGTGGGAGAAGGAGGAAGCCGGAGCAGAGCCCCAAACTTCTGCAGAGCGGCCGGGAGGGAACCCCGGCGCGCAGCTCGGGGCAGGTGGACGGCGTGGGGCAGGGCGGGCCACGGCGGCCGGGTGGGCACCGCTGGCTCTCCTCGGCCGAGCCCGGGATGCCGAGCGCCGTGCCACTCTGCTTCAGGCGCTGCCAGCAGCGTTCCGCACCCGCGGAGAAGAGCAGAGCCCGCGCCGGAGATCTCAGGCCCGCATCCGGGCCGACGCGGGCAGGTGCTCCAGGCCGGGGCAACTAGCCCGGCCGGGTCCTCCGCACCCCGGGAGCGCGGCGGCAGCACTCACCTGGCTCGTCCCGGGCGGCCGCGATGGGCATGGCTCGGCGGCCCGGGGAGGAACTGGCTCCCCGGGGAAGGACCGGTTACTCGGACGCTGAGCTATGAGGGCGGAAGGGGTGCTGCTCCCAGCCTTGTCAGCGCCGCGGCGCCATGGACGCCCACCCGGAGTTTCAGCGCTGCCGCGGGACCCCCATCCCACTACCCTCCGCCCTCTTCCGCCGCCGCCGCCGCCTCCGCCTCCTCCTCCTCCGCGGAGACCCCCGCCCACTCCACACACTCTCCCATCATGCAGCGGGGAACCGCTGCTGTCGATACGTCACTTCCGGGCGCAGGTGGCTAGGTCGGGGCCGGGCGCTGGTGGGTGCCGGGGTGGGGGAGGACACTCCTGGGGAATTAGTGTCACAGAATTCTTACTTCTGCGCAGGCGCCGTCGCGCGGAACGACGTTCGCCATTTTGGGTGCGGGCAAATTGTCTTTTTTTTTTTTGGTACTCACTGAAGTGCGGGCTAGGGACGTCCTTCCTCCTTGCCTGACCCTCTGAGGCAGCGCTCGGGGCCACAGACCCGAGCTCCTCATTACTTTACCTTTGAGCCGGGCAGCAGGTTAAGTTTCGACTTGGAATAAAACTGCAGACGTATGGAAATACGGAACCAGATCTCTACTGAAAAACCGGCTGGACCACTTTCGGCAGCTCGTCCTTTTTGCCCGGAAAAGAGACTTTCATTCCCTTCCTCTTTTTATGTAAGCCAACAAAAGAGGAAGCTGTTATTTAACAAACGAGAAGTGATTGTCCTACTTAAGTCAGCAGGCAAAATCAGTCCAGAATTCTGTTGGTGTTTGGAAACGATCGATTTCATACGTTTTTCAAATTGACTTGTGCATTTGGACGATTCTGTACAATAGAGGTCATAAGAAATTTTGTTTCCATCAGTCCTGAGCAGTTGGTCTTTTTGTTTTATAACCTTTCCCCGTCCTTTATTATGATTCTGTTAGAACCCATTCCACTGTAAAACTCAGACTACAAGGCTGTCTCAGATGGTGAACCCTGGACTCTACCCTACAAACCGTGAGCCTTGCTGGGTCCTCTTTCTGCCCACGCTGAATTATTTAAAGTAGTTCCAAAACCACAGAGCTCAGCAGTAATTCAAAGAAACAAGGACTGAAAACACCCGTCACCACAGAGAACTGTCCACCCCTTTGACTGGGGGAATTATACACGTCGGGAAAGATAAGGACAATAGCAATTCATCATGCTTTAGCCCGCCTACGCAATGTTCTAGACAAATTAACTTGAAGAACTAAAATAGACCCTCATTTGTCTCCTCACAATTTAGTCATTGCAAGATAAGGGAGAGTGCATTACTGCTTTGTGGTTATGCTGAATGTTTTTGTTATTGCCCAGTCACTGAAGTGGGAAAAAAATCTAGATGGCTTGTCAATTTTATTCTTTTTGTATTTCGCCCCCTGCTGGTGTAGCTCGTGTGCAAATTAATAATAAAAGAAAAAAGTATGTCACTGTAAAACTTGTTTATTGTCCGAATGAAAGTAAAAAAAAAAAAATTCAACAACAACAACAAAAACCTGCGTGGACAAATTTATTTTTGTTTTCATTTGATAAACCTACCAAATAAATACCGAATAAAATCCGAAGAAAACGTTTGAATGACGAATTTCAAATAACCTAAACCAATAATATGCTTAAAATAGTGATTCTAAACATAAAGAGGAAACCGTGCTGTTTGGGAAGATATCTTCCTGATTTCACAGATTATATGATTACCAAATGATTATTTTTGCTAGGTAAGTGAAGAGGCTCACCCTGTTTACTTAAGTTTTTTTTTTTTTTTTAATCCATGGAAGTTAGGTTGCTATTTGTTCAAATGACTTGGGAGCACAATCAGCCTATCAGTAATTGGATACTCTTACATGTGATCCCAGAGTCAACATTCTAATGCTTAGACAGTATATTACAAAAAGAAAATCAGTTGAACTCTTTTTTTAAGATGGCAAGTCTGGGAAAATTCTTCTAAAAAGTCATTGCATTTGAAAACAACAGCATATTTTTGCTTGTCTTTTAAAATACATAATGACCATATTATCTGATATTTGGCATTAAGAAAAGAAAAGAAAAAAGCCTGGCCATTTATTTCTAGTTTTTCAGAGTTTTTAAAAAACTGAAATCAGAGTAAATAGTAACGTTTGTACCTATCTACCCTTTTAAGTCAAATGTTACATTGTAGTACTATTGTTTATCCTCATAGTTACTCTTTGACCTCTAAAAGCTCTTTGAGGGAGGAGAATCATACCTAAAATAGAGAATGCTAAACAGGGGGAAAAAAAACAGTCTCCTGTAACCCAGGCTAGTCCTCAACTTGTTAACTAATGAAGATCTTGAACGTCTGATCCACCGCCCAAGTGATATGACTATAGGTGGGTGTCACCATACCCAACTACATTTAAATTTAAGTAAGTAAATAAAATATCTCTAAAATAAAGACACTAAAGAAAGAAATAAGTAAGAGAAAATGAGCTTTTTTTTTTTTTTTTAAGTGTCTGGTTCCTTCCACTCTAAGGCTGCTCTCAGGGCTATCCCTTCTCTAAGTATTCACTCACAATAGAGCCTCCAAAGACTACCGGTGAAGTTCCTGTTCTCTCTGGATACTCTAACCATATCAATCCTCTTCCCTCCTAGAGCAAATAGTGACCCTTGAACTTCTGCACTTAAACCTGGGATACCGGCATCCTCTGTTGTCAGACAGAGAAACAGCTTGGACAAAGAATTGTCTTTGAGATGGAATAGACCAGGTCTTGCAAAAATCAGAGAAGGATCCCTACCTCACAGACCTGTTATCCAAAGGAGATGCACATTAAAATGTATGTAAAATATCCCCAAAATACTAAAAATCTGTTCCATAGTGTAAACCTTATTGTCATATCTTCCCCAAGAGTAGTGGTTTTCAATTCTCCACCCTTACTCCTTAGCCGGTGACATGAGCAACATCTGGAGACATTTTTGGTTATTACAGTTGAGGTGGAAGAGCAAGTGGAAGCTGATAGTAGAAGTTAGGGATCCAGTGAGACCTCCTACAATGCAGAAGATGCCAGTCTCTATAGCAAACGACTATCCAGAATGTCAGTCATACCGACTTTGAGAAATCTATCCCTAGAGCATCCTCGGGCTGCTGATACTGCCTCCACTAAATCAGACCACTAACACTGCTAATCTTGGGGCCTTTAACCCAGTTCCTAAAGGTACTTGGACAATCGAGGAACTCTGAATAGATGATAAGATGAAATATAGCCTTAGGAATGTATTGTTAACTTTTAGGTATATTAATAAAATTACGGATTTGTACAATGATAAGCCACAATTTTTAAGCATTTAAAAGGTATAGTTCAGTTTTAAATGTTCTCAGGGAAAGAGATTCCATTTGTACACAGTGATAAAACACGCTCTTCTCGCCCTGAGCAGACCTTGTAAATAGTGATCTTGAAACACATTTTAAAGATGTAGAAAGGAAAAAAACAAATGATGACTGTAACTCCTGAATCAATTGTAATTAGTTTAGACTGCCTAATGTGCACAAACACAGTGGAATTCCAGCTCTGCTCAGTGAGGAGCAGTGCTAATACACTCACTCTTCACAGGAGGACTGCAGGACTCATCTACTTAAAGAGGAGCAAACTACTTAAAAAGTCAGACTTCCTGTATCCAGGTGACACAGATGCTGCAAAAGAAACCAGGGAAGCAATCCCATTTATAACACAACACACACACACACACACACACACACATACACACATGCTCTCTCTCTCACACACTTGGGAGTAAATATAATGTCCTTCATTATAAATAAATATCTTTACATTGAAAACCTTAAGACACTGAAGAAAGATAGCAGAAGATATTAGAAGATAGAAAGGCCTCCAATGCTCATGAATTGGAAGAAATAATATTGTAAAAATGTCCCTCCTACACAAAGGAATCCGTAAATCAAATGAGGTCTCAATCAAAATTCTAGAGCCATTCTTTAGAGGCATTGGAAAACAATCTTAAAACGTATATGAAAGCACCAAAGACCAAGTAATCTTCAACAAAAATAATACTGCACGAGGTATCATCTTACCTGATTTCAAGTTATACTACAGAGCCATAATAGAAACATTATGGTACTGACACAAGCCAGATATATACTTATAGAGTGGGATAATGAACACATATAAGTCCATATAAGAAACCACAGATACCTGATTTTTAATATTCTAAAAGTAACAACTGAAAAAAGACAGTTTCTTCAAGAAATGGCTCTGAGAAATCCGTGTATCAGCATGTATAAGAATAAAATTAAATCTTTATTTCTTTCCCTGCACAAAACTCTAAATGGATCAAGGACCCCCTACATCAGACTTGATACTCTGAAGCCTGAAGGGAAAATTCGGGAGTATACTTCAACAAACAGGCATAGAAAAGGACTTTCTGAATAGGACTATGGTCACTCAAGGAAATAAGACCAACAGTTGATAAAGGGATCTCACGAAAAGAAGGAAAACAGTTGATCATGTATGTGTACATGTATGTGTTACTGGGGTGCTGGGGGAGCAGGGAGAGCTGGGCTTGGGATTTGGGTGGTGTGGGGGTGCTGACAACCTCTGAGACCATTTCTGCTGCACTCATAGCTGCTTTTGCATGCTGGCTGACACTGTTGCCCCTGCCTCGAGTTGGAGTTTTATAAGCCAAAGTTTTTTCCATGTATTAATCTTTTCATTCATCCACCCTGTGCCTTGTCAGCCTTTAAAAGTCTTAGTTGCTCCCAGGCTGCTCTTCTCAGGGACCTTAGAAAGGGACCTACTAGGTCTTGTGACAGTGTCTTCTGGGGCACTCTTCCAAGAACGGCTTTGTCTTCATTCTTCATTAGCAAATGCTGCTTGCAGAGAATTAAGCTCCGGCTCCATAGTTAAGTGTCTTCGCTGTGCCTCCCCATGGTAGATCTTGATGAAAGAGACAGTCATTGCTTATTGGCTGTTCATGGTGGAAAACAGATGCATACTGAACCATACCATACCCACTGTTGCTGTCCTCAGACTTACCACAAGAGGGCATCAGACCTTATTACAGATGGTTGTGAGCCACCATGT
This sequence comes from Micromys minutus, assembly GCF_963924665.1. Classification (NCBI taxonomy): domain Eukaryota; kingdom Metazoa; phylum Chordata; class Mammalia; order Rodentia; family Muridae; genus Micromys; species Micromys minutus. Next base: position 43,758,417 of record NC_137969.1, read on the forward strand.
GGTTGCTGGGATTTGAACTCAGGACCTCTGGAAGAACAGTCAGTGCTCTTAACCACTGAGCCATCTCTCTAGCCCCCCCCCATACCCACTTCTCAGTGTGGATCTGAGATTAAATACCTTTTGCAGGGAGGAATGTCTGGGAAGTGAAGCTTATTGGCCTAGCTCTCTGGGCCTCTAGGTACCTCATTAGCCTGGAGAACAATGTTCTGGGTCTACGTGACCATAGGTCATGTTTTTCTTATGTGAGAAGTGTTCTATCTGGACAGATTACACCAGGCCAGCACAGTTCTACGGGAGAGGCTTATTGGGGGAGACGGGGGAAAGAGAAAGGGGAAAGGAGGGCAACAAAGAAGAGGAAGGAAAAAAAAAGTGAAGGTCTGGGGGGCTCTGCCTTTTATTTGGGCTGTGACATAATTACATGTACCTGCTGGGCACAGGTAAGGGCCAGCAGGTGAATACTGGGCATGTATGGCAGTTGCCATGGCAACAGAGTTCCTTGCTGCCTGTGTGTGACATCATCATTGGATTCAGAGGAAGTCACCTAAGTCTCAGGTGTGTGCCCACCAAGTCTTCAGGTCTCAACCTGCTCTACCTGCTTGCTCTACCTTACTAATCTTCTTTGGCATGATTCTACTGTCCAACACACACACACACACACACAGACACACACACACACACTCAAAAGTGCACCTCCCAACCTAAACAACCCAACTAAAAATTAGTTATAGAAATAGATTGTTCTCAAAAGAAGAAGTATAAATGGCTAGCAAGCACTTTTAAAAGTGTTCAACAAACACCCTTATCTATCAGGGAAATGCAGACTAACACTGCTTGAGATTTCATATGGCCCAAGCCAGAATGTTCATTATCAAGAATACAAATGACAGTAAGTGCTAGTGTGAAATATGCAGGGAGCCTTACACATGGTAGTGGCAATGTGGTCCAGCCACTCTGGAAATCCATATTGAAATTTCTCTAAAAACTAGGAAGAGAAACATTACACGGACCAGCTGTATCACTGCTGCACACATCCTCAAAGGAGTACACATCCATCTATGTCCATTGCTTCTCTATTCATAATATGTAGAACATGGGGTCAGTCCAGATATCCATCCACTGATGAATGGATAATAAAAGTGTGGTTCTTATTCACAATGTGTTTTTATTTGGTTATAAATAAAAATGAATCTGGGGCTGGTATGATGGTAAATGTACTTGTGCAAACCTGATGGTCTGATTTGGTTCCTGGAACCCACATAAAGGTGGAAGGAGAGCACCCCTAAATTGCCCTCTGATCTCCACATGCATACCATGGTACACGTGCCCACACATATAACAATAATAATAGTAACAACAATAATAACAATATAGTTTTAAAAGGAATTGTGACAGTTGCAGGTGAATGGATGGAATTGGAAACTGAATAATACAATCTAGGTCTAGAAAGACAAACACCATGTTTTTTTTCCCTCATATATAGACTCGAGCTTTGAATCATTAGCTTTCTTTGTTTAACTTGGGGTGACTGTGAAATGAGGAAACTAGGAGGAGGCCATTGTGGTAAGAATGCTCTGAGCGGGAGTGTATTAGTCAGGGTTCTCTAGAGTCTCAGAACTTGAATGTCTCTATATATTAAGGGAATATTGTAATGACTTAATGCTAATGTAGTCTAACTAACCCAACAATGGGCAGCTGTGAATAGGAAGTCCAGAAATCTGGTTGTTGCTCAGTCCCACGAGGCTGGGCGTTTCAGCGGGTCTTCTGTAGAAGCTGGAATCCTGAAGAAGCAGGTTCCAACAGATGTGCTGGCAAGTAAGTGCAAGCAGAAGTGTGAGCAGAAGTGTGAGCCTTCCTTCTTCCAACGTCCTTATGTAGGCCTCCAGCAGAATGGCCCAGATTAAAGGTGTGTGCCATCACACTTGGATCTGGAATGTGCTTATTCCCAGGCTGGTATTGAACTCAGAGATCTGCTTGCCTCAGTTTCCTGGAATTAAAGGCTCATACTACCTTGTCTGCACATAAACTTTTCATGGCCACAGTGCTTCAAGATCTCCATATCAAGATTTAGGTCAGAGTGATGGAGAGATGGCTCAGTGGTTAAGAGCACCAACTGCTCTTCCAGAGGTCCTGAGTTCAATTCCTAGCAACTACATGGTGGCTCACAACCATCTGTAATGGGATCTGATGTAATGGATCTACAGTGTGTCTGAAGACAGTGACAGTGTACTCATACATAAAATAAATAAATCTTTAAAAAAAAGATTCAGTTAAAAAACTTGTGTCTTCCAGCATCAAGATATGGATCCCAGGTGTGCCCTCCATTTCTGGATTATAGTTCATTCCAGATGTAGTCAAGTTGACAACCAGAAATAGCTATCACAGGGAATGACAGTAAAACGTTTGTACAATGAGAATAGAGAAGAAGAATACTGGAGGTGGAAAAGGTTTAAGTAGGGAGAGGAGTGGCAGAATACTTCAGATGAGGGAGATGAGGGGTATGTATGAAAAAGGCATATGGAAACCTCATGACCCAATTTAAAATATGACTTAAGAGAAGAGAGTTATGTTCTGCATGACTGGACACTGTTACTCACAAGAATGGTAGTTTTAGATGTGGTACCTCTGTCACTGTTAGTCAAGGAGTTCCAATAGGCTTTCAGAACAATACAGGTTCTTATGGTGTCCTCTTGGTTACCAACCAGAACTAGATGATAAAACCCAATTCCTGAAGACACCACATATTGGTTGTAAAGCCCTGCCTTTGATACATGGAAGAAAGAAGAATAGAGAGTGTCCTCTGATGGTGAAGTTAGCAGCTGCAACAAGACTACGTTTCTGAGGTCAGGGGTTGGTTGCTATTTGATGCCCAGGGCCAGTGGCACTTCTATAGCATCTTCACCAGACATGATTTTGGGAGTTACTCCCGACTGTGCAGATATTGAGCCTTTTTATATTTGTTACTCTGAAACATTATTGAGTGGCTTGAGGTCATTTCTCTATTGTTTAACTGACTAATGTTGACCTATGTGGCTTATAGCTAAGAATTCTGAAAGGTACCCTTCAACTTGCTCTCTCCTAGTTTTTCTTTAAGAAGAGACAATCAAGCTGGGCAGTGGTGGTGTACAGAGAGAGGCAGGCCAGTCTTTGAGTTCGAGGCCACCTGTTTTATAGAGTGAGTTCCAGGACAACCGGGCTACACAGCGAAACCCTGTCTCAAAAATAAAAACCAAATCAAAACAATAATAATGACAATGAAGAGGAAGAAGGAGGGGGAGGAGGAATAGGAGGAGAAAGAGGAAGAGGAGGAGAAAGAGGAAGAGGAGGAGAAAGAGGAAGAGGAGGAGGAAGAGGAAGAGGAGGAGGAAGAGGAAGAAGAAGAAGAAGAAGAAGAAGAAGAAGAAGAAGAAGAAGAAGAAGAAGAAGAAGAAGAAGAAGAAGAAGAAGAAGACAGCATCGACCACACAATGAAGAATGCCCAACTCCAGACACTCTTTGGGAAGCTTTCTATGGCTTCCTACTTCCTCCCACCCACTTCTTGTTGCTCCTCGAAACACTCACAGTAACTTGTGCACATCTACAAGATTGCGCTTACACCCATTGTAGTGCCTGCTCTCCACTACATTGACAACTTGGAGGTTTCCTTTTAGAGGAAAGATCTGCTCTGTCTCATCTCTGTTTTGCTGGCATTGTGGATTTACTGGAAGAGGAACCAAATGGCTCAGATGAATGGTATAGAATTCTGTGTTCCCTAATTCTTCTGTAAATAGGCATCATTTCAGAGTTTTAAAAGACCATTAACATTCTTGTCATAATATCGCAACCGTGAGGATATAGTAAATAAAATGGAGCAAATTTTAGAGCGCTGATTTTGTAAAGTATCAACCACAAATTATTTGGAAATTACCCCTCTCTATGATGTTAATGGATTCTTTCTCAACCTGGTAATGGTTCCCCCTTTGTGCACTGCCAGAAAGACTTTCATTGTTATTTCAGCAATTACTTTCATTTCTTTTGATGTGAAAATTTTGGGAGTGTGGCTTTGAAAATCCATTTAGATAATATTCCCTAGAGTCCCTTAACTATTTGAGAAGAATTGCATGAGAGAACTCACTTTAGGAGAGGATAGATGTGTTCCATCGTGCTTTTAGTCTTATGAGCTAGTGAAGTCAGTGCAGACATGTGAGAGAGCACCTGTAAAATCCATGACCCGAGGAGATAGGGTTGGGGATCCCAGACCTTGGACTCTTTTCTGGGTGTCACACGATACTTTTACGGTTTCATAGATGAGGGTTATTGAAGCAATGAGCACATGTGTCAAGAAAGCACTAGCTGTGTTCTGTCTGCGTCACCATCTGCGGAACCGTGTAGACCCTGAAAATTTCAAGTGCTCATCTTAACACAGGCACATGTCTAAATGAATCCAAGTTACCAACCATATTTAGGGTCTTGGGAGAAAGTGAAGGTAGAGCTAGGAACCTTATATCAGGTATCCTTCATATATGTTTATGATTCACAACAGCAGGAAAATGACAACTATGAAGCAGAAACAAAATAATGTTATGGTTGTGGGTCCGAACAACATGAGGAACTGTATTAAAGGGTCGCATCCTTGGAGAGGTTGAGAACCACTGCTCTAAACATTTCTAACTCACCCACATTTCCCCACTTGAGTCCCTCTACCTAGATCCCCTGCTTTTTTACCTGGTTAATGACTTCAAGTCCTATCAGACTCGTTCACTTGTCACCCCCTTTGAAAAACTGTTCTGACTCAGTGGTTAAAGAATGTCCTATGCCAAGGACATATTGCTAACCCTTATCATGTAACTAAGGTCCTCGAGAGCAGGTAACTATAGAACTAGGGACTAGGAGATACTGACATTAGCATGGCCTTTCTCGGCAGTGGTGATTCTCCTCTTCCTCAGTCTCCTTGCCATCAAATCCTAAAGTGCTGCCTCTGTCTCTCTGCCCAGCCATTGGCTTCCAGCAACTTTATTTACCAACCAGAACCAAGTGGCGGCAGGGACTCTCAGCATCTCACATGGGAGATTCTCGTGCAATTCCCAAATAATATAATGCAAGCAATAAACCAAATCCACAACATGTACCATCTATGGCCACTAAACCTCAAGATCTGGATCCAAAGCTTATGTGATCAATATTGGGATTAGAAGCCTGTGTCTTCCAGCCTCAAGGTCTGGATCACAGTTGTGCCCTCCATTTCTGGATTGTCGTTCATTCCAGATGTAGTCAAGTTGACAACCAGGAATAACCATCATAGGAAGTTTTTCATCAGATACAGTGTAGTGGAAATTTCTGGTTTCTTTGGAGACTCAGTTGTGTCATGTGATATTTTTCTGGAAGCTGTTTTATGAGAGGATGTTTTGCTAAGAACAAACACATAGCATTTTTCTAGAAGCAGTCTTGTGAAAGGGCATGTGATGTTTTGCTGGAGCAGATGTTTGAGAGGGTGAATGATGTTTAGAAAGAATATAAACCTCACAGAGAGTGAGAAGACAGTCTTGCATTGGTTCACCTTGCAACACTTTGCTGGTTTTCACTGGTCTTTGCTTGTTGTGACTTTGTAGAGAGAACTCTGAAGAACTCATAGTATTCTGGCTGCTACTTCCAAATACTCCTGCTGATTTGGCAGAGTCTCTTGGTTTCTTTTGGATTGAGCTGCTGCTACTGATTCAAGTTTGGTATTTGCAGTTAGACTTGACTGCCACTACTTATTTGTATTTGGAATTGCTCCAAAGAACTACTTCTAAACAGGTCCACATTCTCTATTTCTTATTAACCTTTCTTCACTTCTACCTTTGGTAGATGGGCTAGAAGAGAGGTTGAAGGATTTAAGAACCCTTATTAAAATAGGTTTTGGAAAAAATCTAAGCCTACAATACAATGTTGGCCACAGAAACTTGTAGATATGAATTCAACTCCCTGATACACATGTAAAAAGATGGATACAGCAGTATGTGCTTGCAGCCCCAGGGCAGGGAAGGCAGACAGGAGGGGCCTGGGGTTTGCTCATTCCTGTAAGCTCCAGGTTTAGTGAGAGATCTTTACCCTCCCCCGCCAAAAAAACCCCAACAAACCACAAAACAAACAAACAAACAAACAAAAAAACACAAAAAACGAGGTAGAGGGAAGGGAAATGAAGATAAAGGCGTTTGCAGGAAATTCTCATAACCTGAGTTCAAGCCTTAGTGTCCACATAGTGAAGAGGGAGAACCAACTCACAGATGTTGTCCTATGGTTTCTATATATGTTCCATTGTGTGTGTGTGTGTGTGTGTGTGTGTGTGTGTGTGTGTGTACACATAAACATGTGCACACATATAAATAAGTTTAAAATAAAAATGAAGTGGAGTATAATAGAGGAAGACACTTGCTGTTTACCTTTGACTTCATGTGTATTAGCATGTATGTGCATGTGTGTGTGCATGTGTGTATGTACACATACTCACTAAGTACAAGATTCATTAGATAGGGTTTGTTTTGTTTTTTAAGATTTATTTATTCATATGAGTACTTTGCCTTCTTATATGTTTTTGTGTCACATGTATGTTTGGTGCCAATGGAGGGCAAAAGAGGGCATTGGGTCACTTGGAACTAGAGTTTCAGATAATTGTGAGCTGCCATGTAGGTTCTGGAAACTGGATCTGGATCCTGGGCAAAACCAACCAGTGTTCTTAACTACTGAGCCATCTCTTCAGACCATGGTTTGTTTTATTTTGTTTTGACAGGATCATATTCTGTAGCCCAGGTTGGCTTTGAATTTTCGGTAATACTTCTGCTTCGGTGTTGGCATTCCAGGCGTGAGTCACCATGATCAGCAATTAGGAATAAATTAACAGAAAATGGACAAGGAACTTCGGAGGAAAATCATAAATCTTTCCTGAAAGATACTTAAGCAAAAATAAATAGCTTTACTACATCCACCAAAAGGAATTCTGATATGGTAAATGTTTTAAGTTTTCATGACAAAAATCTACAACCCGAGTGAGTTTCCAATAGCCTGACCTCTCAGTGCTCCCTCCTGATGCTGTGATTACTGGGACTCAGTGTTGAAGGTCCCCTGTGCATCTCTGGTTGAACCCTTGTTGATATGTGTTTTGTTTTAGAGTTTTCAATTTTGTCTTCTGTGGCAAACTGAGGCATAGCAATGCTACAAACGGGGCTGGGGTCTCAGACAAGTGGGGTATCTTATTGCTACAGAATCCCTGACTGAAGAGTTTGTTTTCTCACAAATTATGGAAATTGTGAAGTGGATTTGTTTCTTCCAAGAATATGAGAGACTGCCATCAATTCGGTTGAGCAGACACACAATGGCCCTACCGTTAGATAGGATTTCTTGTTTAGGGAGATGCTGGTTCTTCTGTAGGAAGACAGAGCAACAAGGAATCAAAATATGGACTGAAGCTTTAGAGTTATTTGGTCTAAACCATGTTTTAAAATTAATCGTGTGGCTATAAATTAAAATACATCAGGAGCTGTAGAGATGGATAAGTCAAAGGTTAAGAGCACTGGCTGCTCCTCCAGAGGTCCCAAGTTCAATTTCCAGCAATCACATGGCGGCTTATAACGATCTGTAATGAGATCTGGTGTCCCCTTCTGGCCTGCAGGCATACATGCAGGCAGAATGCTGTCTACATAATAAATAAATAAATCTTTTAAAAAACCCACATCTAATATTTTCTTAGCTTGTTTTCCATTACTATAATACAACATTCTGACCAAGAGCAACATGGGAAGAGAAAGATTTATTTATCTTAAAGGTCTACAACTGAGAGAATTAGATCAGGAACTCAAGTCAAAAACCTAGAGATAGGAACTGAAGAGAAACCGGGATGAAATGCTGCTTGCTGACTTTCCTCAAGGCTTACTCAGCCTGCTTTTGTATACAGCCCAAGACTACCTGCTCAGGAGTAGCACTAGCCATGGTGGGCTGCGCCCTCCCACATCAACCACCAAGCAAGAACAATGTCCCCTACAGACTTGCTGACAGGCCAACCTGATGGAGGTATTTTCTTAATTGAGGTCCCTCTTCCTCAATGACCCTAGCTTGAGTCAAGCTGACACTCAGAAATTATTTAGAAAATACAGAAAAGATTACACTTAAATTTGAAATAATTGTTTTTAAAAAAAATCATAAGTTGGGGCTGAAGAGATGGCTCAGCAGTTCAGAGCACTGGCTGCTCTCTTCCAGAGGACCGCATTTAATTCTCACCCCCCCATGGCAGTTTACCACCATCTGTAACTCGTTTCAGGTGGCCAGCCTGCCTCCTGAACTCTGTGGGCACCAGACACACATTTGGTGCATAGACATCCACGAAGGCAAAACACTCCTACACGGTTTTTGTTTATTTATTTTATGTATATGAACACACGGTAGCTGTCTTCAGACACCAAAAGAGGGCATCAGATCCCATTACAGATGGTTGTGAGCCACCATGTGGTTGCTGGGAACTGAACTCAGGACTTCTGGAAAAACAGTCAGTGCACTTAGCCTCTGAGCCATCCAACACATTTTTTAAAAAGTAAGTATATTTTTCCTTAAACAAGGAATTGGTTTGTGTTGTAGGACCCTGTTGACTCACCAGCCAAACATAAAAACACCGAGACCTTTCCATATTGTAAAGCACAGGTCTTAGTTGAACAGACTCTAGCTAGTCCTTCCAGGTCTGTGACCAAGTCTTTCTCCGCTCCTGTCTCCTGGCAAAAGACCTTCCTCTCTCTTCTTCCCAGAGTCTCTTGCAGAAGACATTATACTGGGTGGTGGCCTCAAGCACTGTGCCCTGAACATCTCAGCAGACCTAAGGTGACCCCTGTGAAAGGGTCATTTGACCCCTCCACAGGATTCGACCTACAGAATGAGAACCGCTATCTTAGCCAGTCCGGGAAGTCAATAAAAACAATTGTAGTTAGTGGTGGTCATTCATAAGCTACGTTTCATTTTCGTGAAAATAAATACACATTAAATCAAAGCATTTTCTCTCTTCTTAAGACCAGTATGTGGTTTCTAGAGTTCAAGGTGACAAACACTAGATCTTAATCTTCCTTCTGCAGTGGTTTGAAAACAAAATAAATGTAACAGTTCTTCAGAGAGTTTATGGACAAAAACTTCAGTGAGGAGCTTTGTTTCCACAATCTATTAAAAATAAACAGGGCTGGAGAGATGACTCAGTTGTTAAGAGCACTGACTACTCTTCCAGAGGTCCTGAGTTCAAATCCCAGCAACCACATAGTGGTTCACAACCATCCGTAACAGGATCCAATGCCCTCTTCTGGTGTGTCTGAAGACAGCTACAGTGTACTTATAATAAATAAATAAATATTTAAACAAAAAATAAAGAAAATGACCAAGACATTCTGAGCTGAGAAACTGGTTATCATGTGGTAGCCACAGTGACTTTCACTGATAACGTGTCCCCAAAGTAGCAGTTCTTCTTCCTGTGACATAGGGTTTATCTTTGGGTCAACTTTTCCTTCCCAGCTTCTCTGGCCTAAAATTACTGATAGTTCTCCCCTTTCCCCTCCCTCCTTCCCCTCCTCCCCTTTGTCTTCTCCCTCCTCCTCCTCCTCTATTTCTTCAGCTAGATCCACTCAGAATGTACACTAACCTTGGCCAAGCCACCCCCTTGTTATTCTTCAAGCAAACCTATAGGATGCTGACTTAAGATAACTATAGAGTTTTTGTTTGGTTTTATTTATTTATTTTTTGAAAAAAATGGAATAATTATTTTTGAAAAAAAGTTCCAGATAGAACTGTGGACAAATTACCCTTTAAACACTAGAATATATTATGAATGGGCATTTCTTCTAATCTAGTCATATAATGCGTTCCTCACCAATCTTTTTCCTTCCCTTTTCTCTCTTCTTCCTCCTCCTTCCCGTCCTCCTCTCCCTCCTCCTCCTCACTAATGCACTGGCTGTAACTTTAAGAAACAGCAATGTTCACAGTAAGTAGCTGCAGTATCTGTATGATGCTTTGCAGTGATAGGATGGAGCAAGCCTGGCATTGGTTGTGATAAGCTGGTGGTCAGAGAACACTCCCAGAATGCATCTGGACTCTGGGCATGGGCTGGAAGTTGCCAGGAGAGAACGTGCAGAGGACAACTGAGGAGACGACAGAATGCTGCTGTAACTGATGGCTCCACTTGGGAAGGTATCCCCAGACAGCCTGAGAGGGTCTTTAGTGCTAGCCCGAGGAGTCTGTAGCAATAAGAAGGCTGTTTGTGCATGTGTTTGATTCAGACATCAGGCCTTCGCTCAAAAGTTGGCTCTGCAGTTAGTCAGGCGTTCTTAGGAGACAAATGGCACGATTAAGGAAGAGCCGAGTTTGGGAAAGGATGCAGTGTACAACCTGTCTGGCTTCTGCCAGTTGCCTTCGTCCCCCGGTCTATTATGTACTCCGTATTCTTAGACTCTACCTGTGACAGGTATGTGCTCAGCATCCTGCTGGTCTGTCACACCCACTCTGCCAAGCATGGACTCATAATGCACACCTATAGAGTGCAGAAGGGCTCTGCACATGCGTGGGGCCTAACACCAAGCCCAACTTTCACTTTCTTCTCTAAAATAGGCATTTATTTTATAGGAGTACACTGTCGCTGTCTTCAGACACACCAGAAGAGGGCATCAGATCCCATTACAGATGGCTGTGCGGTCAGTGCTCCTAACCACTGAGCCATCTCTCCAGCTCCCAACTCTCTCTTAATTGTGTAACTTCATGATTACTTTTTTTCTTACAGAAATCACTCTTTGAAAACATCACTAGTTGGAAATGAATTGGAGATGGGTGTCTTTTGTTTTTTGTTTTGTTTTGTTTTGTTTTTTAACAAAGTACATTTAACGAAGAGCAACATAACACTAATAATCCAAGACAAAATGTAACATGACAGGTGTATAGTAGAGAGCACCAGTCTCCAAAAACAAAAATAATGAAAATCTCAAATTTCTGAGCATCTCCGTTGAGTCTCTAAATTTAGCGATTTCCATCTTTTGCGAAGAGATGACGGGGGTGGGGGGGGGGTGGGGGGTGGCTTTCTATCCTCTCTACTGTTGCTCTTGGGCGGTCAAAGCCTGTTTCTACTTTTCTGTTCCTGGTTCCCTTCCGAGCAGCTTGCCACAGGATTTCCTTTGTTTGGGCTCTTCAGGGCTGCATCACCCAGGCATTCTGGAGCAGGTGAAGACTCCTCGCTGTTTACCAACTTCGCTGCTGCCATTGCCGAAGACTCCAATCCACGGAAACTGTTTAGAAGCTGGAGAGATGAGTCCCAACAACTGCACCCTATTTCTGGCATTTTACCCCAAATCCGTTCTCCCTGCCAATCATTTCTCACCCCCATGTCCTTTCTTGCCAGTACTCACAGGCACTAGATCTCCAGGAAATGACTTCTGCGAGTTTCTCCACAGAGGCACAGGAAGAAAGAACTGGTGTTTCATTGCTAATTGACCACACTGTGGTAGAGAAGGCCGTGGATGTATGAGTAAAGGCTTTAGAGTTAACACAAATATGCCTAATAAAGACCAGCGGCTGCTGTCACTGGGACTTTGAAAAAAAAAATCAATAATGGGGTCACTAGAAAGGCGGAGTGTGGAGACGTGACTTAGGATGTGGAGACAGATGAGGAGACCGAGCAGAATAAAACTCACGCTAGATGAACGGGCACATGTGCGCATGCGTGCGTCTGTGAGTGCGTGCACGTGCCTTTGTCAATAAGGATCTTCTGAAGATAAGAGCGACAATGAGTATTTTAACAGCTAATGTTATGGAAGGTTTTATTTCTCCAAGTACTGAACAGACCATGCTAATAGCTCTCAGGTATTGGTAATTCTGCTAAAGATCTCAGCAGCCTTAGACACTTAGCCAGAGGCTCTAACAAGCTGCCCAACAAGCAGACACCCGAGAGATTTCTGAGGCCATCAGTCTGGACTAACACATTACTCAGACACGTTTCCTCTGCAAATCCTGAAGTTGTTCTGTTGCCAAGCAGCCCTACCATTTCTCTGCAGCATCTCTGATTTAGGACCATTCCAAACCCCATCCATTGTTCTCACCCTCTTCCCACAGATGAGGTCCACATTTAATTTCCGGCTCAATCTCAGCCTTAGCACTCCTCTTCATGATTAGTTTCATCTTGGTGCTTTTCCATTCCTTCATTTTTCCCCTCCCTAGTTGGTGAGAGGTCATCATCCGGCATCTCCAAGTTCTCATTCTCTGCCACCTGGAAACACACCTTAATGACCCAACTGGAGAAGCCTGTGATCTGCACGACCGTTTTACCTGATTGCTAACCTGTCTTTCTTGTTTCCATTACAAACCTTTCTAGAAGGTACAGGGTTGCTTCACTTTTCTTAAAACTAGAATTATCATATGTTGCTTGCTGAAACTGACTTTTTTTTAAAAATGGAGGATATACACTTATTAACAGTAAAAAAAGAATTTACCCAAAGTGAACATTACAAAATACAGAGTACCTCTATGTTCTGGGTAAATTCATTTCATTTTTGTAGCATTATCTCTACCTACATAGAGTTCTGTCTTACTTATTATACACACACACACACACACACACACACACACACACACATATATCACTAACCAAAGTCTTAACTTATACATCAAGACAAACAAGAATATTTAATTTAATGAATCTTGAGTAATAGTTACTAGGGAAAACATATTATACACATCATCTATTGTCAATCTCTGGGTATTTTAAAGCTAAGTTATTTACTAAACTATGAAAACAGCAGACATGATAGTAGCTACACTGGCTAGTTTTATGTCAACTTGACACAAAAACGCTTATCTGAGAGGAGAGAACCTAAACAGAGAAGATGCCTCCATAATATCTGCCTGTTTACCAGTAAGGCATTTCCTCCTCCTCCTCCTCCTCCTTCAGATTTATTTATTTATTTTATGTATATAAGTACACTGCAGCTGTCATTACAGTTGTTGGTGAGCTACATGTAGTATCTGGGAATTGGACTCAGGACCTCTGGAAGAGCAGTCAGTGCTCTTAACCTCTGAGCAACCTCCTCAGCCCTCATTTTTAAAATTACTGATTGATGGGGGAGGGCCCAGCCAATTGGGGGTGGTTCATCCCTGGGCTGATGGTCCTGGTTTCTATAAGAAAGCAGGCTGAGCAAGCCATAGGGATCCAAGCCAGTAAGCAACATTCCTCCATGGCCTCTGCATCAGTTCCTGCCTCTAGCTAGGTTCCTGTCCTGTTTGGGTTCCAGACTTGACTTTCTTTGGTGATGACCAGAAATGTGAATGTGCAAGACAAATTAACCCTTTCCTGTCCAACTTGCCTTTTGGTCATGGTGCTTTGTCTCAGCAATAGAAACCCTGACTAAGACAGCAGCTATAAGTCAAAGTCAGATAAACAACTTTGATAAAGTTCATAGGTGCCATGGTAATAATTAACATGTTAAATACGATTCTTTCACTGTGTGCCTGGAGAGAGAGGAAGAGGGAGGGAGAGAGAGGGAGGGAGAGGGAGGGAGAGCATGCACTGCAATGTGTAAGGAAGGCTTTGCTTGAGGATTAAAGTGAACTTTCTCACTTTGAGTCTGAACTTGTTTATACATATAATGTAAATTATATGTCCAACTGGGTAGGAATCCTTGATCTTGGGTTGGTAGTTTTTCAAATAATCTTTGATATAACTGGAGACATGTGGTCTCTGTGTGTTTGTGTGCCTCTCTCTCTTTCTCCTCTCTCTCTCTGTGTCTCTGTGTTTGTGTGTCTGTCTCAGTGTGTCTGTGTGTGTTTCTCAGTGTATATGTATCTGTGTGTCTCTCTGTGTCTGTGTGTCTCTTTGTATATGTGTGTGAGTCTGTGTATGTATGTCTCTGTGTGTATGTCTATGTGCATTTCTCTGTGTTTGTGTGTGTGTCTATGTGTGTCCTGTGTATGTCTCATGTGTCTGTGTGGGTGTCTCTGTGTGTATGCGTTTTTATGTGTGTCCGTGTGTATCTCTCTGTCTGTATGTCTCTCTGTGTGTCTCCCTCTCTGTGTCTCGGTGTGTATGTGTCTCTCTCTGTGGTATGTGTCTGTGTTTCTGTGTGTTTATCTTTCTGTGTTCTATGTATGTCTCTCTGTATGTGTTTTGTAAAAGTCTGTGTGTATGTGTGCGCGAGCGTGTGCATCCGTGCGCACACACACCCAGACCACAGTGTACATGTATAGGTCAGAGAAGAACTGTGAACATCAGTTTTCTATTACTCTCTCTCTCTCTCTCTCTCTCTCTCTCTCTCTCTCTCTCTCTCTCTCTCTCTCTCTCTCTGAGTCTCAGGAGTGGAGCTCAGGTTGGGTAGCAGACAAGATAGTTTACCTGCTGCACTATCTTGCCCAACCTTGGTTGATTTTTCCAACACTTAACACTCCTGACTGAGGGCCATGCTCATAAATCAGGGACTGCAAGATTGAAGAAGTAGGAGACAAACGATTCTGGATGAGAAGAGAGATTTTTACAGCAGTTATCCAAGATGTACAGCTGAGCCCACCATACATCCCAGGACCTCCATGGTTCCTTTTGGAGATGGGTGGAGCAGACAGAATTGGCCCCCAACCACAGTTGCCAAAATCAGACCGGTGGGTTGTGTCCATTGGAGGACAAATGACCATGTGGGTATCGTCTCCAGGAGAGGCTTAGACAAACATCTCAGCGCCCATAGAGAGGCTTTCCCTTACTTGATTGGCTGGGCATATTCCAAATGCTTAAAAATGTAGCTTTATTAGACCCTAGATTAGATCCCCACTGCAAAAATTAATTAGCCAGTGTCCAAAACTAAGATGACTAGAAAAGTCAAAATATTAATTTTATAGTGGAAAGGAGACCTTGGCATTAACTGGACAAACAGGCATGTGGCTTCCTGATGTCAAGTATGTAGAAGGGTCCAATGTCATTACTGAAATATGTCTGACAAAAATGCTTACCTTGATGAATCATGAGGAAACAACAGACAAATCAAATGGGGACATTCTACAAAGCATCAAGCACCCACTTTAGTAAGAACAATTAAGGACTTCAGTGAGGTGGTTTAACTTGTCAAGTCTGATGGCATGAGTTCCGACCGTGGGACCTACTCGGTGAAAGGAGAGAACCAGTTCCTCCAGGATGGCCTCTGACCTCCATACTGGACTCATGGCATACACATGCTCTTTAAACACACACACACACACACACACACACACACACACACACACGAATAAATAAATGCAATATTAGAATGTCAAGGTCACAAAAGACAAAAGAAAAAAAACCTGCATCAAATTAAAAGGAAGTAAAGAAACATTACAACTAAATGTGTCTTGGTATAGGTTATGTCAGAGTCTAGACAACAGTAAGGGGTATTGGTGAACCAATCCTGGACAAATTTGGACACGTGTGGGTCCCAGATTCTGTTTCTCTGCTGTCTGGATGCCACCAGCACACAGGCAGGGTTAAGTCTGAGAAAGGGAGTCTGCAGTCCTCCAGTTTCCCTCTGGGATGTCAGACATCTCTGTATGCCAGACCAAAGAGGGGGAAGGAGCCTGGGACTGGTAAGTTCACAGTCTGGCTAGGAATTTGGAGAGTGTTACAGCTCTTAAAAGAAGAATAAAGGGTTTTGGGTGGCTTGTGCAGGGCAGGTAGCCATGGTCCTGGATCCTGCGACAGCCACAGTGGTGCTGTCTGCAACAGCGCTAAGTTGTGAGCCCTTTGGGGCAATAAGAGCCTCCATAGGCTGTAGGGGGGAGGGGGGCCAAAGATTCAAGGATGTGTGCCTTTTCTGGAGAGAGCCCTTCCCCAAATGTTACAGCTCTGTAAAAACAGTCAGTCTCAGACAGTCCTTGGTGAAATAGCTTGTGGGTTTTATCCATGCAGACTGGGACAATATACCCCTACTCGTGTGCGAGTGTTGGGGTGGGGCAAATGTTTTCTATTGGCTGAGATTAAGATGTTGGTGATGCTCTATTTGCACGGGGAAGGACTCCAGGTGCTGCATTATGTGGCTGACTGCTTGTGGTCTTTCAGTTGGATGTTGTGGTTCCAAGTTTCAGAGCAGGTACAGAGACAGGGAGGGAGTGGCTCCACTCCTGCCTTCTCAGATCTCTGAGGTGGCTGGGCTTGAGCACCCTCCACCTCACCAAGGGAATTAAGCTTGCTGGTGGCCCAGCCCCAATGCCCCACAAACAAGCTTTGCAGGTTAGATAACATCATGGTTTCAGTGTCAGCGTGTGGGGTTATACCATGGCTGTATAAAAAGAATGTGTATTTGGAAAGTATACACTGTAGCAATGTAGAGGTAAAGGCCAGTACGTCTGTCATTTATGCTCAGATGGTTCAGGACAAAAAGAAAACTATACATAGAAAGAGACAGAAAATGTTTTAAAGTGAATGTGGAAAATTACTAACATTTTGGGAATTTAAGACTACTATATAAGAGCTGGGTTTGGTCCCAGCACTCAAGTGTCAGAGGCAAGAGGACCCCTGAGTTTGAGGATGGCCTCACCTACACAGTGAATTCTTGGACAGTCAGGGATGGACTAGCCTGGCTCCATCTTAAGATCAGAAGCCATATGATTACAAAATAAATTCATTTCTATTTTCTGTAAAACTTAAATTTGACCACGTCTCAACCCCTGGTTTTGAATTTGGCATGTTCTACACCCCGTACCTTGACTCCCACCCTGTACCCTGATAAGATGTTCTGCCAATTAATTTTGAAATAGCCATCCAAATTCATACATAATCAAAAGAAAATCCCCCAGCCCTTGGAAATTCATTAATCTTGCAGTTTTTCAAGCTATGTAAGGGCTGGAGAGATGGCTCAGTGGTTAAGGGCACTGACTGATCTTCCAGAGGTCCTGAGTTCAAATCCCACCAACCACATGGTGGCTCACAACCATCTGTAATGGGATCTGATGCCCTCTTCTAGTGTGTGTGAAGACAGCTACAGTTTACTCATATGTAAAATAAATCTTTAAAAAAGAAGAAAAAGCTATATAAACTCCAATGTCTCTTGCTGTTGTTTCAAACCCTGCTTTAGGAAGACAGCCCCACTGGATTGAAAACAAAGCTTGCTCAATTAGATAAAAATGTTTTGGATAAAGATCTTTACTCTTGTTTGGTGGGATTAACATCAGGGCTATATAAAGAAACCCTGTTTCAAAAGCCATAGGGAAGATAAAGGAGGAAGAGAAGGATAAGGAGGAAGAAGAGGAGGAGGGCGAAGGAGGAAGGAGAGGAGGGGGAAGAAAAAAAAAAGAAGTCCATATAAAAAGCTTCGCACTGTTTGTGCACAGTCTGAATTATTTCACATTGTAAAGTTTAAAAGTATCTCATAATAACAGGGCTATTTGTTGAAGACAATGGGCACATATCTTTTAAAGTAACCTTCAAAGACCTTTGTGTGCATAATACCCTGTAATCTTCACATTAACCTATGTTATGGGTAGGCTTATCTTCAAATTCAACCGAGAAGCAGGTTGAGACAGAATGAGAAACTTGGTCAAAGAGTACTTATTAGCAATGGTAGAGACAGCAAAACCAGGGCTGTCTGATCTCCTGGTTACAATTACTGAGAAAGCAGTTTAGCTCTTGGGGCAGTGTGTGTGTGTGTGTGTGTGTGTGTGTGTGTGTGTGTGTGTGTGAGGGGTCTTGGTGATATTACATCAAATAAACATACCGAGGTGTCTCTTCTGAGGCTTACCACAGAAAGGCAGCAAGTAAGAGACTAAAGTAACTTATTTCTACCTTAGTCTTTGTCCCTCTGAAGCAAGCAGGTAAGGCCTAGAGGCTAATTCTGGCCAATAAAAGGCCAGTAGAGGTGATGTGACTCATTGTGGTGAAAATCAAGCATGTAGGGGTCAAAGTGCTTTCTCCAGTCTCTGGCTTCCTCTTCTAGTGCGTGAGTTGAAATGTAGAGCCTTGGGCTGGAAATAACCTGTACCTTGGAGCCTCTGCATGGTGGAGAGAGGCCTGAAAACCCACCTGCTCTTGGATTTTGCATGAGAAGAAGGAAATCTGCTAATTGAAACTATTGAGGTGTGCATGTCTACATGAGGAACAGATCCTAGCCCCTCCCACGTGGGCAGAAGGGCATGAAGGGCTGCAAGAGCTCGATCGACAGCTGAATGAAGGACCTAAGTGGGGGCGCATCTAAGGAGGGAAACCAAGGAGGCAGAGAAGACTCTGAATCGGAGATGTATGCCCCGTTGTGGGAGAAGAGCTATCTACTCAGCCCAGTTCACACTGCTTAACTAAATGCTGCTTTCAAGAACGTCTAAGAACCGAGGTTTAAAACAGGGACTCTCAATTGTGAACATACAAAGGACAGAGCTGAGCACCAGGCATCCTTGGTAGCTCCCAGGCATCCTGGATATGTTGCTGTCTCCTGTGCCTTCTGTCCTAGGCTCCCACAGCCCAACTCCTTCCTTTTAGATCTTTGTCAAATTCCACCTTCTCCATGGCAAACCCTTTTCAGGCCCACCCCTTTAAACCACACCTTCTTCCTTCCTATGGCATACTCTCTCCCAGTTTGGGATGTTTCTCTTTCTCCAGATTATTTATCGTCTTAAAAAAACAACAGACTTTAGACGGAGTCCCACCCCTTTGGCATCTGGAGCAGGAGAATCTTGAGTTTAAAGCCATCCTGGGCTACACAGGAAGGGCTTGTTTAAAGAATAATATTAAATTAGATTACATCACAGACTTTAAAGACTTACTGGTTGGCCTGCCCTGTACAATAAAGTACAATAAAAGTATATGAGGTGAGGTTAATCCTCTGTTTGCCCAGAGCTGTATGCTAGGTGGCTCCTGGAGCAGAGGCTGACACACAGGTATGTGCAACAAGCGTTTCCTAAGTAAATGATTTTAATGGGAACCTTACTGCACTGTCAGGAAAAGGCAGTCTACAGGATTCGACTCAACCCGTGCACTTCATTTACAAATTCTGTTTCAGATCCTTGTGGACAGGTGCTGGGAGAAAGGGCCATCTAAGGTTGCAAGCCATAACCTGCCTTCAACAATGTCAATGTCTGGCTTATTCCGCTCTGTGAAATGTGGGTGCAAAGAGAAGCTTTGTGAGTTCCGGGAGCTCCACATTTTCCGGTGCCTTCCCGGGACACAGTGACAGAGATCTGTTGTCCTCCTGTCTCTGTCAGGGATCCTGGATTTGTTCCTCCCTGCGTTTCTCCTTCAGTGCTTGCTCCAGCCCTGGTCTTCACGGTACTGAGAGGCAGGTACTTCCTGTCCTTAGTAAGTCCGTCCTGGATCTGAACCGTGAACAAAGACCTGATCGAGGCAATGTGGCTCCGGTAGGCTCTTCACATGCTTTCTTAAGTTTTCATTTTAATTTTATTTGTCTGTGTATGGGTGATTTCCTTGTACGTGTGTCTGTGCACCACCTGCATGTGCCCCAGACCAGAAGAGAACATCAAGTTCTCTGGAGTTGGAGTTGCATATGGTTGTGAGCCACCATGTAGGTTCTGAACCTGGGTCCTCCATAAAAGTAGCCAGTGCCCTTGATAGCTGAGACATCTCCCCAACCCTGCTTTCTCCCCGTTATAAATCCCAGATCCTCTATTACAGAAACCAAGGGGTTAAATTGAAATGGGCTCCAAAATCTCATCCAGGACTTAGATTTTAAATAAAGATTTATTAATTTTATTTTATACGTGTGTGTTTTATGTGTACTTGAGTATATGTATATGAACCACATGTGTGTGGGTGCCAGTGACGGCCAGAAGAGGGGGTTGTATCCCCTGGAGCTGGAATTACAGGTGGTTTTGAGCCACCGTGTAGGTGCTGGGAACTGAACCTGGGTCCTCTGTTAAAGTAGCCTGTGCTCTGAACCATTGAGCCGTCTTTACAGCACCAACATTTTGGAATTCCAACAGATTTAGGGCTCTGGATCTGTGGAAGGCACAGTTTAAGAGAAGACCTGAAATGAGCACCATTCTTTACAGCCACCCAGTGCTGCCTGCCCCTCGCTGTCCCTAACTACTGCTGACAGCTGTCCACACCATCCCTGTGGCTAGTTGTTCTTGCCACATGCTTAGGAGCTGTTCCTGTCAGCAGAGATGTTTGTGTTTCATTTGTAGTGACTCCAAATACAAAGCCACCCTTGCACTTTTACCCAGTGACTTTGGTCTCCACCTAGCCCCGCTCTGTGCCTTACCGATCATACTAACCTGCTGGTAAGTTAGTATGATATAACGTCCTACCGCACTGCAGACCCCTTTCCTGCTTCCCTGTCTCTGCCTGTTTTTCTAGGGCATTAGTAGAAATTTTACAATATCAGCTTAGCTCAGAAAGCTACATCACCTTATATCTTCAGATATTTTTATCTTTATGCATATGGATGTTTTACCAGCATGTATGTATGTACAGCCTGTACCCAAGCAGGCCAGAGAAGGGCACTGGATCCTCTGGAACTGGAGTTGCAAACGGCTGTAAATCACCAATGTAGGTGTTGGGAACAGAACTCTGGAACAGGTCCTCTGGATGAGCTGCCAGCGTTCCTGACTGCTGAGCCACCTCTCCAACCCCACACGATCAAAGTACCAAGTTGGCAGGGCTGAAGGCTTGGTCACTACCGGGTCCTTCCCTTTTACCTCAGCCTCAGGCAAAAGTCCTGGACATATTATTCAGAGCCAGACATTTGGAGAGGACTCTCCAGCTCAGAGCACACTGACATGTGGGCTCACCAGGGTGTAAAAATAAGGATAGCTGACATTTATGGCATGTTCTCAAAGTGCTGGGGACTTAGCAATGCTCCATGTAAATAGTTTGCACAAGACAAGTTTACTCTTTAGTCTAGAATATTCTTTTTGAGAAAACCAATATTCTTCTTCATTTTCACATCTGCTCAGATTGGCTCCTCACTGGGACTGGTCTGACCACCCTGTGTCTCAGTCCCCAGGGCTGCCCCTTTCTGCTCCGCTTTGGTTCAGCATCCTGAATTTTCAGTTTACATGCTGATAAGCATTTGTGGCTCAGCAGCTTCCACAGCAACAGGATGCCGTGGTTCTGTCTTTCTGCCCTGCTGTATACACAAGCTCTAAGAAGGGAGCATCCTTTTTTGTTTTGCCTGTTTGTCTGTCTGTCTGTTTATGGCTGTCTCTCAAGCCCTAGAGTATACCTACAGGACAAGGAATATTGGAGGAATGAATAAACGACCCTCATTTTACAGATTGAGAAGCGGTCAAAAGTGGTAACTCCCATGTCATATGGCCAGCGAGGGTCTGAGCCCTGCTTCTTCTGACTCTATACTGTCTTTGTGTCCCTGAACTCAATATGGTTTCCTTAGGCATGTCCCTCTGCCACTCCCCTCAGAGGATTTGCTGAGAGACCCAAGGTGTAGACCCAGTTGCTCAGGAGCTCTCGTCGCTCCCTTCCTTCCAGTCACCCCCATCCTTCTCTTATACATTGCTCACTTCCAGAGACTTAATTCCCAGTAGGCTAGCCACTCGTCTAAGGAACGAAAGGAATAAATTCTCTAGGAACATTAGCTTTTCTCTCTTCCTTCTTGGGAGGATATTCATGAACAAAACAGAACTTGCTCTGTGTACACACACTGTGTGTATGTGATGGGCACTCCTGTTGTACCCCAGTTTCCATTCTAGCTGCAAGATTCCCCCCTTTAATTCCAGTCCTGAAATCCAGCCATGTTCCCTGCATGCCGCAGTTCCTGTGAGTGAAGTGGGTACCTCTCAGAGGGCAGGGGTGGAAAGGGCCACGTTTCTACAGACTGTTCCTAGATCGTCCTCCATCCATGCAGTGGCATCAGATGAGATTCACCTGAGACACAGCGTCTCCTCTGTGCTCTCCAGTCTCCCCCACCAGACCTGTGAAGTGGAGAGGCTCAGAAAGCCTGTCTGTGGCTGACTCATCATCCCTAGTGCAGTTCTGTACAGTGACCCTACTGTGTGCCCTCCTAGGGTGTGTATTCACACTGTGTGTCCTCTCTTTTTTTGTTCCTTCAGAGAAAGCTGTTTTCAAAGTACAGTCTCCCTTTTAGTATTCAGTTCTCTGGTGATGTTCACAAAGGTACTAATGTAAATGAAGGTTCTATTTTTTCCCCTTCCTAGAAAGTCAACATTTAAGAATTATTTAGAGAAGGGGCACCTATTCTCTTCATTGCAGCCTTCTCAGTAGATCCTGTACTTATTTGAAGACATTGATGCTCTCTGACTGGGCTAAGAGGACAGGCTTTCATCCTTAAATGCCTCCTGTCTTGTTAGGTCTTCGTAGCTCTCTGTAATTGACAGCATTTTTGGATGCTAGAAATTGGCTTTAAAAACAATTTTTTTTTATAGCTGGTTCTCCAAGTGTTAATTACAAAGATGGGAAAAGAAAGACCATCAACCCAAATCATCATGACCAAATTCATTAAAGCAAATAATTAATTAAAGGTAAGCTTTTAAAAATTCATGTACATGGGCTGCCTCTCCTTAAGGCAGGGCTTGAGAGGTCAGCCTTGAACACCAGGAAGACAAGGCTTTTATAGCTCAGGGGTCGGGGGTTTCCAAATAGGGGATTTGGCAGGCCAAATAGACGACCTCCTGAGACAAAGACTTGGTTGCAAGGTGGGCATAGCAAGAAAATCATAGAACTCTGAAAGAAAAGTAGGTTTCAAGATGGTTATAAACAACTTTTTGAAACAAAAACGTTTGTCCTTTCTGGAACAGGCAGGACAGAACCATTTGTAGTTAAGGTTACAGGCGGGACCTTGCCCCATCCCTGAGAAACAGAGGTTTAATCATAAACAGGAATGAACTTACTTTGTCTTTACTGGAAGATGGCTTTTAAGCCTAAGATGGAGGCAGGCTGGTTCTTCACATGTTCTATCTCTGAGAGAGAGGTAGTAGGACAGCTGTGAACAAAGGAGAAAGGAACATGGACCCAGGAAGAACACCAGGGTGACAGGCTGTGTGCTGATCTAGATGTAGACCTGAGAAACTCCGACTCGGCATTTATCAGCCGGCCAGAGCTCAAACCAGTGCCAGCAGATCCCAGCACCACGGGGGGTCTCTTTTACTAGCTTCTACTCTTCTCTGAAGCAGATTAGGATCGCAGGGGAGAAGTTCATTGAGAAAACTGCCTTGGGCAAACCTTAATGTTCTCCTTTGTAAAGGTAAAGGGACCAAAGTAGACGTTCAGAAATGCGCTTTTAACCTAACGGAGGCATCTTGGAAGCCCAGTTGGGTTCGGGCCTCCAGGGAGGCCACACTGCACTGAGTGAGTCTCAAACTTGAGGGTGTTGCTGACTACCCTGCGAGGCTTTGCTAAAGCAGAGATAGCAGGGCCCACCCCAGAGATCTGGAGGTTACCCGCGGACATCTACAGGTCAGGTTGCCCTCTGGCCTACGTGGCAGCTTTCTGGATGCTTAGTACTTCCTTCCACCTGCAGGGGTCAGCATAGTCCAGGGCCAGTGTCACTACACAGCTGGTTCCTAAGAGAGCGCTCTGTTCACGCGGCTTCCGAGTGCTGGCGAGTGTGTCTCATTCACTGTGGCATGCCCAGTATTAGTTCTTGGCTCGGTAGCAGGGTCCAATCAACGTTCACAAACTGTTCATAAGTGAACAAATTCGTATCCGTTCACAAGATCTAGTGGAAGAGAAAGACAGAAAGTGATGGAGTGAGCTTTGAGCAGGATAACCCTAACAGAGACAGCCATCATTGGCTCTGAAAGCGAGAGCATCTTCTAAATCTGGGGGAACCCAACTTTCTCCCTGTGAAATTGCGCATGCTGTATCACTGGGGCTTAAGGCTCTGGATAAGGGAAATGCTGCAGGGGAAAATCAAACCAGCAGGGGGCACTGTACCCTTGCACCACAGGTGTTTTAGGACGGCATCCCAATACTTCTTTTATCACTACAAGCAATAGATCTTGTGTCCTGAATGCTAGTCGTCCTAATAGACTAGCCTTCGTTTTCATCGGGTCAGCTCTGTCTGCTTGTAAGACACCGTCTGGAGCAAGCCGGCTGGCGGTGGGCAGTCTCTCTGAGAAGGAAAGCACTGGTCTTCTGAGATTTTGGTGACTTCCTCTACTGTTTCCAGCCCGGTATATACAATTCCGCTGTAAGCTGCTGACCCGAGGTAGGTAGTGGGTGGCAGAGAGCTCCATCTGCGTGGCTATAGAGAAACCATTATCCTCGACGAAGAAAGATTTCCAGAATAGTGTTCCCCCTTGTCTGCAGTCTGCCACTCATCTCTGTAAGTTAGCCCTGCAGACACGCTGGTTCGTTTGTGTGAGATCCGGTGGAACTGTACTTTTGGGGGGGGGGGCGCTTATAAAAAGGGAGGTTGACATTGTTTATGTCTCTCTGGGGAAGGAATTCTTGAAACATATATATATATATATATATATATATATATATATATATATATATATATAGGATGCATTCTTTTAAAAAAGGTATGAGTAAATAAACAACACACACAGAAATCCCCAAGTTAAGGTGGCCCTGGTGTACATACAGTGCTTAGGAGGCAGAGGCAGGGGCAGAGGCAATGGATCACAGTTAAATTTGAGGATAGGCTGGTCTACACGAGTATCAGGCTATCCCAGGTTACATAGTAAGACTGTCTCAAAAAGCAAGCACCTCTTCCCAAACTGAGCCTAAGCCTTCAGTCTGTGAAGCAGTCAGATTAATCCCCACGTGCAGGGAGCATGGCTCCAGACAACGACAGCTCCTCTGTTTGGCATGCTTCTGGAATAAGAACAGGCAGACACCCAGGGAGAGCTGAGTGGCCTGAGGAGCTCTGTAGGGGAAGGAATCAGATCATACTGAAGTAAAGCAGGACCCTTTTCCCTGCTCCATCCTTCAAACCACAGCCTGGGGACACACTCCCTTAGTAATCGGTTATTTACTACATAGTTACATCATACTATTCACATATGTGCACATACGTGTAAATCTACTCTTTACAGCTAGTGGCAGGTTTTCATTCATCCTGTGAATATTTAGAAGACATGACAGTGCCACTCGGGCCCCATTCTCGGTGGGGACACTGGGTGGGTCTCTAAGAGTGGCTCTGGGCTGGTACTATGTCATCCCCATACTCTCTCAAAATCCCTGTAGTGACCGTGGAGCAGAGTCGGGGTGTAAGCGAGGATGAATGGGGGACAGACAACTTTACATGCTGCAGCTGGGGACAAACCTACCACGGGAGCAACAGCCGACCTTCACAGGCAGCACGTCCTGTCACCTCGCCTAACAACCGGACAAGTGCCTAGAATCTGAGCACCAGTCACCCTGCTCTTCCTCGTGCTTTTGTCCCACTTCTCCCATAGAATTGGCCTGCTCTGGTAGAGTCATCATTACCCACGGTCATTAGGGTATGACACTCTGAAGTTATTTTCTAACCAGTCAGCACCCCTGTCTTCTTTAATGCTACCCCCAGCGTTGGTTCTACACGATCTAAAGAGCACTTCTTACTATGGGATCACCCTGTTTAAAGGCCACCAACATTTGAGAAGTTGTAGCTGAAAAATCTAAAGTTTAAAACCAGTTAAATAGTGGCCTAGGCCAACCTAGGCAAATGAAAAACACACACACATAGAGATAGAGGACAAGGAGAGGAGGAGGAAGATGAGGAGGAGGAGGAAGAGGAGGAAGAGGAAGAGAAAACAGTGACTGAGGAAGAGGGACCAGGAATGGGACATTTTGCTTTTTAAATTCTAGTCATTTGGAAGACTATTCATGGCAATCCTAAGTCCTACCCGGCTACTGGGCTGAATTATAAACAACACAGGGTAATAAAGTTTTCATTTAAAGCCTTTATTATTATTTGCTTTGAAAACTTCACACAACCCCAGCCAGATATGCATCTTGTTTTCATCAGTCTTTAATGTGATTAATATTAGCACTATTAAGAAATGAGGTGCCGGGGACTGAAGAAATGCTCGGTGTTTAAGCACGCTGGCTGCTCTTCCAGAGGACACAGGTTCAATTTCCAGCACCCATGTGGCAGCTCACAACCATCTCTAACTCCCATCCTAGAGAGTCTGACACCTCCTCTGATCTCAATGGGCATTGCCTGTACTTCATGCACAGATATGAATGCAGGCAAAACCCCATATATGTTAAACATTAACTAGAAAGAAATAAAGAAAGGAAGAGAGGGAGGGAAGGAGGGGGGAAGAGAGAGAAGGTGGTCACATGGTTGATAATCAGGTAGCATACAGCTTAGGAGGATGTATTCCATACATCCTTTATGGTGCCATTTCCAATAGATTTTTCTTTTGTCACACAGACTTCGGCTGTAAAGAGAATGTGCTCTCAGGAGTGGTAAAATGTTTCCTGTTTTAACACAGACCCTGGTTGTGCTCACCTTATGCATCTTTTCTCAATGCATGGCTGTGTGTTTAACTGTGTGCACAGAGGTCCCATACCTGCCAGGCCAGGGCGCTACTATTAAGCTACACCTTCCACCTCCTATTAAGCTTCATCCTAACACTTCACTTCTTGTGATTGGCCTCTAATATCTGTGTTGGGGGTTGGTAGGGCCTCGATACTGTATCGGACAAGTAGTCACTTGTGTTCCCGATGCTATGACTATGGTGTCTTAGGATGAGGTGGGGAGGCTTATGTTTATGCACCCGGGCAACCGTTGTGTTTACTGTCTCTGGTCAGCTTCCAAAACAGCCACACCGCACCCGTTAACACGGGCACCAGCTCCATGCTTGCTTGCTGACAGCTTGCCCTTCCAGTTACATGGAATTGTTAGTTTTAGCTTGAGCAACTGGTGGTTTCTTTTGAGAGGCAGCGTCACCGTCGTACATCAGAGTTTCGACTGACAGAAATCCCTACTGCTGCATGAGGTGGTGAAACTGAGAGGTGTGGTGTGTGTCTATTCTTTAGCTTATCTGACATTGTTTGGGGCCCCAGAAACCCAAAGACCTGAAGGTATAGTGAGCCAAGAATGAGGGACCACAGATGAAGGATGAAGACACTGGGCTTAAAAAACAGGACTAGTAATGAAGAGCTACGGGGGACAGAAGACATGAAGGGCATTTGGGGAGAGTTTTACAATAGTTGATATTTGAGCTGGCTGTAAAAGGCGGGCGGGGGTGGGGTGTTACAAAACAGAATGTCAGGTGCTATGCTTGGTGCATTAGCTGCTTCAACTCCTGCAGTCTTTATGACAGCCCCGTGAAGGGAGGGGGTCATAATTACCTTTATTGTATAGGTGACAGAGCTCATTTACTGAAGATCACAAAGCTGGCATGGAAAGGAGTCTTGAGATGCTCTTGGGTACATGGTCCTAGGAACATGGGTTCATATCTGCATTCTTCATTCTTCAGATGGTCATCCTCATTCTTCACTTCTGGAAAACTCAGTTCTTACTGAGAACCAGAAATTTTAAATATCTATTTACTTTACATATATGAGAACACTGTTGCTGTTTTCAGACACACCACAAGAGGTCATCAGATCCCATTACAGACGGTTGTGAGCCACCATGTGGTTGCTGGGAACTGAACTCAGGACCTCTGGAAGACCAGTCAGTGCCCTTAACCCCTGAGCCATCTCTCCAGCCCCCAGAAGTTTTAAATCAGAATCTTAGAGCTTGAAACCTGGAGAGAAAAAGAACCACAAAAGAACTTTTAATTTAGTTCCTTCATTTTGCAGATGCAAAAATTATGGCTAAGTTAATCAAAAACATTTTTTTTCTGGTTACAAGTGATAAGAACTCATTTTTAAATTATCTCTGATGAGAAGGGAGATATATTAGGTTTTAGAAGTATAGCCAACCTTCAGGACCAGAAAAAAATGGCTGCCGACTGTTACTGGTCTTCACTCTTTTATCTGGACTCTGTCTCTGCCTCCAAGGTCTGGATGGCTCCTGGTGTCGCGAAAACTCATTTATGTGGCTGGAGGAAGATACAGCCACAGGAAACCACAGGCTTATTGTTACCCCATGTTAGTGATTTCAGATTGAAGAGTAAACTTGCCTCTCATTGTTTCTGTTCTATAAATCCCAGGGAAAGGCTTGGAATGGTCAAGTTTGGGGTATGTGGGTCACAGTTATGGTGCCAAGGGGATGTATTATTCTTGTATGCTCTGGGTCACAGCACCTCAGGGTGGGGATGGCACAGGCTGGCAGACATTATGGAGTCCCACCAAAGTCATGTTTACAGAGGAAGGAGCATTCCGTTCACCAGAAAGGATGGTGGGGGTAGACAGCCTTTTAAGGCTGGCCTCAATGATCACCACCTCCTGGTATCCAGGTCTTCCTTCCTGTTTTGAGCATGGGCTAGACCTAATGTCTTGCTTCTAATAAACAGAACAAAGGAAACATGGAGGCATACCACTTGGAGATTAGCTTTTGAAAGTTTACATTCTTCTCCCCTACTCGAAACTTGTCTTGTTCACACTGGATAATAAAAAGCTTAAAGAATGACTCACCTGACAAGAAGCTGGGCCTTTAGGCGTTAGCCAGCAGGTAACTGAGACCCTCAGTCCAGCATCCCACACAAGACTGAGTCCCACTGACACCCACAGTGGCCTTGTGTAGTACCCTGGGAGGGATGACTCAGCTAAGTGCAACCCAAATTCCTAACCCATAAAACTGAGAGTCAACAGACAGTGCTTGGAATTGCTATGTTCTAGAGTGGCTTGTTATATAGCATAGAAAATTAATTTAAGGGGAAAGATGTTAAGTAAGCATGTAAGAACACAAACACAGTCCTTTCTCTGCTTTCTGAAAGTCGTAAAGTGCTCCCTTCCGGAAGCATCAATCCCTGTTCTTCCTTGGTACCCAATAGTTCCCACTCTGCAAGCTTCCTTTTCTGTTTTGCTCCCCCCACCCCTATCCCTGGGTTTTCAAAAAGGTTTCTCTAGCCTTGGATGTCCTGGAACTTGCTCTATACACCATGCTGGTAGAGAATTTGTAGAGATCCACCTGCCTCTGATTCCCAAGCGCTGGAATTAAAGGCATGCACCACCACCACCCAGCTTCTGCAATGTTTTTAAAGAGACATCAGAAAAGAGAAACATACCAACCATGTTAGTTAACTGGTTTTGGCAAGGACCTACTGTGTGCCTAGCACTTTTCAGACCCTGTTCCACTGATCTCATTTAATCACTCCCTCAAACCTAGTAAATCTGGCTATATGAGTCCTCTTCTACACATAGGAAATCTGAGCCTACAAGCAGATGTGCCTGGCTCGGGATTACTTATCTGGAAAGTGGCAGAGCTGGCCTGTAAGAAAAGCACATTCATTCCACTTCACGATGTGTGCCCCGCCAGGCAGGTAATTGCTTTTATCTGATAATCGGCCGTGAAGAGAGCACGAGAGGCTAGCAGCTTCAAGCCTCAGTGCAAGTTGACCTGCTTAATCGTTCAGCGTCTACTGGATTACCTGCTGCTTTTCTGTCTGTGCCAGAGATAATTTCTAACCGAACTGGCTGTCGCTGAACAAGTCCCTAAGAAAGAATCCTTTACTTCGATACTATGAGGACACAGGGCTGTGAGCTCCGCAAGAGCCTGTGAAGAGTGGCCTAGTCCAAGTTGATGAGCTGTAACTTCAGGGCCCAGTGAGAGTGTCTTGGGATTCTCTACTAAGAATCAGGAAACCGGGGTTGGTTTCTCCTACTATGTCAGGAGACCCTGCGGGTAGTTGTAGCTCTGAGCCAGGACAGTTGAACAAGAAGGCCAGACACAGTTTTTAGCCATGCAGAGACTAGACAAAGCAGAGGCCTGCTTTCAGATCTGGAGAAAAGTGATTTCCCCGAAATGCCTTTCAGTGCCATGGCTCAGGGCTGAACTGCTGAAGGAAGCAATTCGGGAAAACCATGCAGGGGAGAGACAAGTCTAAACCTTTAGTGATAATACCTCTTTAAAGACTAGTGCTTTTCCCCAGGAGGGAGTCCTTCTGATAAAGACCTCAGAAATAAATATGTGAGATGCAGAATTTCACAAAGGAAAGCAATTGAAATTGAAGACATAAAATAAAGCTCAAATCGGCTTCTGATCTAAGACTTGCATTTCTCTCAACTTTGATGCAGAGACTCAGGGCTCAGGGTCCAGACCCCTCTTCTCGGCTCCTGGTGGCCATCGTTTGTGTTTCAGTTCAAGTCCGAGCTGTAGAACCGGGAGTCATATTTTTGGCAGGGCATACTAATATGCTCATATCTATTCTTTACCTTCCTATTTTTATTTTCAATATTTTTATTGAACAACAACAAAAAAAAAAGCAGCCCGTTGCAAACATTAAGGGCTGGATGCCAGCATCTGGAAGACAGAATTTCTTCCTTCCGCTTCTGAAACCACCTGTTCTAAATTTCTATTCACCAGAGTTTTCTGTCCACAGTCCTTGTATCTTTCACTCTTACCATTGTCTGCCTGGGCTGTGTGTGACGTAACTTGGCTCCAGAATAGAGTAGCTACCTCTTGTTTAGCTCCTGTTTATACAATCTCTGTACCCCAAGAGTTAATGATCCTCCTTTATCCTTATAGAGCATTTGGTGGAATTGTCGCTCCATGTCTACAGGTTTGCTTTCAGATACAGAAATCTGTGGGCATCCAAGAGCTTTACATAAAATGCATTTGCATATAAAGCATATCTATTTCCCTACGTACATCAAGGCATTTCTAGACCACTTATAATATAATATAATATAATATAATATAATACGATATGACATAAATGCCATAGCTGCTATACTGTCCTATTTAGGGAATGGTGGTGAAAAGCTATGTATGTACTCAGTATAGACATAACAGTAAAACCATTTTGATACTTCTTAGATGCTGTAGCAAGTCAACTAGGTATGAGATAAGCTCTTTACATTTAATATCTTGACTCATCTTCACAAGAAACTCTCTTGCTATCATGGGGGTGCTATCCCAGAAACACATACTCTTGTGTCTTCCCACAATGTCAGAATTTACTCCAAAGGACCTGAACTGGGGTCCCAGTGCCCACATTGGGCAGTTCACAAAAACCTTTAATTCCAGAGCCCAAGGATCTAACCCCCTTTTTTTTTGTCCTGTCTGATTATCCACAGACTTATGACATCATTCATTTAGACACATAAATAAAAAAAATAACAAATCTTTAAAAAAATCAGTAGGTTGTGAAATTCTGTGATAAAGCAAGAAACCAGACCAATGCCGGGAAAAGCCTGCTGTTTAAGATTTGCCCAGTCAGCGACCAGTTGTGAGGTGAAAGGCTGAACCGGGGTCCAAGAGCAGGTGCAGTGGGTTCAGGTCCACGTCCAGGCATGTGGAAGGTCAGGTAGGTGATGGAGCAGGTAACATCAACAGTAGGGTCCAAGCATAAAGCCTCGGGGACTATCAGGGAGTCTTCTGCATGTCTGTTCCTGACATACACACTAAGTCTCAGATGACCGCTTGGGATAGGCCATGTCAACACCATGTTAGGTGGGCCATCTTTATGGTCCAAGCCGGGGAGCTACACCCCTTTCCTAATCTGGTGTGTCTGATAACTTTTGTGTTACCCTGATATGATTTTAATACAGCTATGTACCCCCAGAGTCTCAGCTCACCATGACAAATTCACAGGGAGGCTCCTTTTCTATTTCCACAAGTAAGTCCTTTATCAGTCTTGACTGAGGCAGTGCCAGATGGTACATTTTCATGGGTCCACCCAGGGCTACAATCATTATCCTTTTAAAAAATGGACTCAAACTATGCTCATAAAAGTCTCCCAGGGCAAGGCACTACCTGAGAAAAACTTTTATAGAATATGGAGTAACCTAGGTTAGGGGCATAGCCTGGTCACAACACTTGTCTACCTTATCTTTCCAATGACACTGAAGGAAAGGCTAACCCCATACACAGACTTGCAAACCTAGCATACTGTTGAAATAGAACCAATCAATCTGATTCCTCAGCTTGTAGTCTTTCATCTGTTTATGTAGCTCAGGTTAACCTAAAACTCACAACCTTCATCAGACAGTGGAATCACGGGTGTGTACTACCAACCCGTGCATAGCTTTTGCAACTAACCACAAGGCCATTTAGTTGGCTCTAGAGTTTGGCCTATTCTTTTGAGTCACAGTTAATTGGCTCCAGTGTTCCTGTTTTGTGAGATAAAATAGATGTCTGGATCCTATCCAAGACTCATCATCCCCTGGCTAAGAGCATCTGAGCCATTTCATAAACATGGAAGTGGGGCTTGGTGTGGCAAACAGCAGTAGTCATCCACTGCACACGTGGGAAGGGGCTTCTGCTCTTTAAAGAGTAGATTTCATCCAAGGCAAACTTTTGACATGTGTGTCCTGGGTTTTCTTGAACCCTCCCTTGAAGTCTAGAAGCTTCTTCTCATTCAGCAGCATCTCCACCAGCGTCTATGTCACCATTAGACCCAGAACTGGCCTTCAGTTCATCTTTGAATGTAGGTGTTACTTTTAGAAGGTCCAGATCTAATGGCTGCTCATTTGCCTGGCTCTAGACCGGCTATGCTGGGTCACAGTGTTTGAGATTGAGCAGAGCTTGTGCTCTGGTAAGTGACAGTGGAAAACAGGGGGGAAAGTTTGTTTATAATAAATTTATTTATATATAATAAATAAAGTTTATTTATTTACTAATTTTTCCTTGTTATGCAGGAAAAAATAAACTAAGAACTCTAGAATGGAATAACTACTGTGGATAGGACCCAAACTTGAGGAGTAAGACACCTCGACCAAGCCAGCTCAGTCAGTTGACAGGATCTCAAGGGAGGGAGTAAGGACTGAAAAGAAAAAGACAATTAGACAACACTATAACATGACTCCAGCCAGTGCTGAGGCTGAAGCAGCTTTATTTTTTCCCAGTCTGCTTTTATATCAATCTAAGTACATTCGGAGAAAACAGGTCAGTTCTCAAGTCAAAGACAATGTGATCAAGCATGGTAAAGAACAAAGTAATCACACCAGGTAGGAGTCAAACAAAGCATGATAGTCCCAGAGTCACTGGGTCTGGAGCCTTAACAGGAGTATCAAGACAAAAGGGAAGTCACACACTCCTTGTATCTACCTTGATCCTTGCATTAGCCCAAATATGAATATTCTTATGTGATCCTAGCTCTTCTCCTGAGCCTGGTGACAAATACTTGCCAAAATTTCTATAAGCAGCACCAAAAGCTCTCCACAACGCCCCGCCCCCTTTTTGGTCTAAGAAATGAAAAGAAGACCTGGTTTTATGAGATACCAGCAAGGATGCTTGAGTATTGTCTTAGTCAGGGTTTCTATTCCTATACAAAACATCAGGACCAAGAAGCAAGTTGGGGAGGAAAGGGTTTATTCAGCTTACACTTCCACATCTCTGTTCATCACCAAAGGAAGTCAGGACTGGAACTCAAGCAGGTCAGGAAGCAGGAGCTGATGCAGGGGCCATGGAGGGATGTTGCTTACTGGTTTGCTTCCCCTGGCTTGCTCAGCCTGCTTTCTGATAGAACCCAGGTCTACCAGCCCAGGAATGGCACCACCCACAATGGGTTGGGACCTCCCCCCTTGATCACTAGTTGATAAAATGCATTACATCTGGATCTCATGTAGGTATTTTCTCAACTGAGGCTCCTTTCTCTGTGTTAACTTGTGCCAAGTTGACACAAAACCAGCCAGTACAAGTGTACACAGCTTAGCCATGTGAGAATCTTTCATTCAACAAATACCCAGTGAGCACTTGGTAAGAACCCAACACTGCTCTAGACCCATGAGTGAAGGAGACAAAGGCCCCATTTACATGAGCTCATGATTCACCCTTTAAGGTGGGAACACTGCAGAGCAACTGTAGGCTCTGTCTTAGGGGACCTCAGTCGTACATGTGAAAGTGAGGTTGGAAAGCCAGGAGCAAAACACTACCTGCTTCAGAGATGAAAACCGCTCTTTCAGATGTTGTCCTAAAATGGTGCCTGAAAAATTTGCAGCCCCAACTCTGGTGTCTCCCTGTGTCCTAAGAGGGTAGGCTGTATCACCTCATGGCAGAACTACATGGGTGCTACAGAGAGCTTGCTCCAGAGAGACTAGTATTCAATAGGCACATCTGCTTGGCTCTGGCCAAAGTCAGGTGAACTCAGTCTCAGTGCCAGGGGATCCAGGGAGGTGTCAGTTCTTTTAGAAACCAAACCTATAGGTTCAGAAACACTACCGAAGGGCTTGGCAACTTTCCAAACCCCCTGAGAGTTTGATGATGTCATTATGTGGTTTGGGAACCCTTTCAAGGAGGGGGCATGTTCATTCTTCCCAAGCACTACCTTTCCTTTTTCCTTAAAAAAATCAAGGAGATCTTTCTTATATATCAAAATTCATAACATATTTATAATGATGAATAATAGTGATTATATTAAATGACTTGTGACATATAATTACTGAGTTTTCAAAGATAGCACAATTTATACAATACTTCTATCTGTCTGTCTGTCTATCTGTCTATCAATCAGAGACAAGATCTTACTTTGTAGCTCCAGTTGGCCTCAAATTCACAATCCTTGGCATCCGAGTGCTTAGACTACAATTGTGAGCACAGGCATTATGCTTTATGGCTACTCCTGCTTTTTATCCACAGTGATAAGACACTGGAGGGTGCAGTGGGTGAAAGGAAAAGATGATAGGGCACTACTGAAAGGAAAAGTCACCGGGCACCAATGTTGTGAAAAGATGACGTCCTGGGTTCAGTACCAATGTTAGGGAAAGGATGAAAAGAGTTGGGGGGGGGGGATATGGCCCATGGAGGTGTGGCGAGGCCTGGGGGCAGGGGAGATGCCTCTGGGGGGCCCATGTTGGGAATCCCTTTCCCCTGAGGGACCAGCCACACAACAGCATAGTACGGAATAGAGTTTATTCAGGTCATGGGAGAGTTAAGAGGGTGGTAGAGGCAGAGAGAGGGAGAGAGAGAGGAGTAGAGGCTGGCCATGAGCACGTGGATGGAGAGAGGGGAAGGGAAGGGGAAGAAGAGGGGTAGGGGTGGGAGAGCAAGGCTGCAAGAGGCCAAGAGGCCTAGAGAGGCAAGAGAGGCCAAGAGAGAGAGGAGGGATACAAGCAGCCCCTTTTATAGTGTCAGGTCACTGAGGCGGAGCATACCTGGCTACTGCCAGGTAATTGAGGGGTGGGGTTTACAGACTCCCAACAGTGGGTATTAGTTGTGAGACTTTCAGACTCTCATCTCTTCATTCTTTGCTTTTTGTACAATTCTGCCTTAAGACTATCTGCTCACATTTGTACCATCTACTTGCAGATCTGTAAGCTAAGAACAGATGTTGCACTTGCAGGAGAGTCAGATAAGAGTGCAGTGGTTTGAATGAGATGTCTCCAGTAGTCTTGGGTATTTGAGCACTTGATCCCCAGCTGGCTATCTGGAGAGGCTTAGGCTGTGTGGCCATGGATGAGGAAGTATACCACTGTCGGTGGCCTTTCAGCCAATCCCACTTGGCTCTCTGATTCCTGGCTGTGGTTGTGCCACCAGCTACCTCCACTTTGCCATCATGCACTCTGACCCTTCGGAATTGTCAGCCCAGTGAAACTCTTGCTTCAATCACTTACTTGCCTTGGTGTTTTATCATCGCTATAGAACAGAAACTGATGCCAAGAAAAAGGAATTAAGTCCAGGAAGTTCCTGTAAGCCTTAGAACAATAAAAGTTCAGCAGTGTTACAAGATGCCGGGAAGATCCTATGAGGCTCAGGACTGCCTAGTGCCCTGAAGCTTTCTGGTCATCTAATCTCACTGAATAAATGAGCTCTTGGTTTAGTGTTCCATCCTGTCTGAAAAACAAACAAACAAAAACCAAAAACAATAGAGGAGACCATGTCTGGCTTCCATGTGCCATACAAATACACATGTGCATATGAACCTACCTACACATACATACAAATGAATACACACATGAACATGTACACATGCATACAAAACACATACAAGTTAACAAACAATAAAACAGGCTGTGGTCTGGATTTGCCTGCAGACTGTTACCTACCAATCCTCATATTTTTGGTTAAATGCTACCAGGCTAGAGGCAATTAAGACAGGAACAAAGGACAAGGACTATGAAACACTGTCAAGGGTTACTGCGTATGTGCTAACCCCTCCCTGCTTCCTCTTCCCCGTGTCAGTAGACTATTATAGACGGAAGCATGGGGCCAAGTCTGCAGAGTGGAAGACAGGCAGGTCTGGCCCCAAAGAAACTCCCTGAAAGTTTTTGGTGTTTTACATGCTCAGTGTTTATCTGACGGCCAGGGAAAGAAGACCTGGAGAGGATTATAGCTTTTGGGGTGGGGGTTGATCTGAGATGCCTTCTCAGAGCTTGTGGGGTGGGGGTGGGTTGATCTGAGATGCCGCCTCAGAGCTAAGAGCCGCCCTTCGTAGCTCAGATGAGAAGCAGGAGAAAGAAAATCTCTAAGCCTGCAATCTTCTCAGCCCTCAAAGAACCATTTGATAGGCAGAATACCTGTTCTACCCCATCACACTGCCACTCCCCACCCGATCCCCCACTTGAGGTCAAGGGCCTTAGGACACAGTGGCTGTATAAAGCTCCACCAAGTGGAGTGCAGTGCAGATCTGAAGCCACAGAGAGCAACTGCCTGGCTTCTTCATCCTGCTGGGTCCAAAGCCCTGGATTTTCTGTGGTCAAGGACCATCATTGGAACGAATATCAAATTCTTGTACTTGGTGACAGAGCTTACATTTTAAAGCCCGTTCACCATGACCCAAATCCAGGCTGCTTCTACACCACAGAAAGTAATCACAGCACATGTGAATTGCCCTAGTTCCCAAAGTATGGAACCAACAGTATGTATGGGTGTGTTTAATGCACATGGATGTTTGGATCTGGGCATTATGTATGTGCCTGTGACCACTGAGGCTGGAAGAGGACAAGGGACCCCTGGAACTGGCATTATAGACTGTGGTGAGCCACTATGTGGGTGCTGGGAGTTGAACCCAGATCCCCTGGAAGAGCAGCCAGTGCTCTTATCCACTGAGACATCCCCCTAGTCCTGAGTCAGACAGTTGGAAACCGAGCCTCAGTTTACCCTAATCATCACCTCCAGGTCTTCCCACTGTTTTGTAATAAACAGCCTTGCTCTTCCTTCGCCAGCTTCCCACCACCACCAGAACCACGCTGGGAGAAACTGACTGCCGGATACAGCTCCAGTCTCATTACTGAAGGTTCTCCAGCCTCAGGAACATGTGCACGCTAGAAATTGCGCAGCTCATAGGGAGCCATCATCCTCTGCCAGCCCAAGGTGGATACAAAGTAGCAAGGGAACGATGTCTCTGTGATGCTGATGGCTGCTTCTGCGCTGCTCATAGTGAGCCATCATCCTCTGCCAGCCCAAGGTGGATACAAAGTAGCAAGGGAACGACGTCTCTGTGATGCTGATGGCTGCTTCTGACTGTAGGGTGCTATCTAAAATGACACTGTACGGGAAACTGGGCAGGGGTGAGGGAGAAATACTCCAGCTGCAGACCGTGCTGTTCTTGGCTATACCTGCCTTGAGACCTACTATCTGGCACTCCTAAGATGAATTACCATTCACTTAATGAAGAAATGAGAGGCTGTCCTTCAGGGAGCGAAAGCAGCAAGGAAAAGAATGGAAAGTGGCCAATCTGGCTGTGAGGACAAATACTGCATTCCTCACAGAGCCACAGAACTCCCAGCAGGAGAGCGAAGCCCCAGAATTCTGCTCTTTCTTTTCATTCTGCTTAGCCCCGGAGACACAAGTCGATATAGTAGATTATGACTCGGTCGTCACACAGCTGTTTGGCAGATTTAGGGAGTCTTAGAGTCCAGACCCTGATCTTCAGTACCCCTATGACCTTTCCGGGCCCATAGTCGCATTTGCTGACTTAGGGGCCCTCGCCCTTCCTCGGTTGTGGAGATGGATAGCTGCTCATAAAGTAGACAATAGAGGCCTCACGGTTGAGCATCATTTTAAGTCGGTGCCTGTTGCAGAACGGACAATGGGGACACCTAGCAGTTCCGGTTCTTGGCCTCTGTAGTGGTGACTTATTGCCATGGCATGCCTGCCGAAAGCTTAAGGGAGGTGGGGAGTACACAGGCTTACAGTTGGAGGTGATACGGTCCACTGTGGTGAGGGAGGTATAGAGCAGGGGGCAGGAGGCTGACAGTCACCTTGCATGAGAGCCAGGAAGCAGAGAATGATGTCCGCCGGTGGCTGCTTCCTCCCTTCCTTCCTCCCTCCCTTCCTCCCCCCACCCCTCCCCACTGTGTGTGTGTGTGTGTGTGTGTGTGTGTGTGTTTCAATCTGGGACCTCAGCCCATGGAGCGGAGCTACCTCCATTTTGGGTAGATAGTCCTACCTCAGTTAACCTGATCTAGACACCTCTCACGGACACCCCCCCCCCAAAGATTTGTATCTACACTGATTTATAAATCTGATTTTAAAAATGTTAGTAGTAGTCTTAATGTGTCAAGGTGATAGTAGAAATCAAGCCCTTATCTTTATACAAAATTCATTTTCTGGAGGGCTGTCACTGCCACTGCCCTCTAAACTGGGATGTCCTGAGAACCACTGTGTATCTGGAAGACTCCGCCCCCGCCCCAAGCGCTTCCTTACCTTACCCTAACTTCTCACCTTCTCTCTTCTACCTCTGGCTTTTCCCTGTGAGGAGCAAGGGCCTCAGAAGCAGGGACTCTGGAGTTATTAATGCCTATGGGACTTTAAGCTGTTGGCTTTATCTCCCTGGATGTCAGGTTTCTTGTCGGAAAATGTTAGCTATGCAGACTCCTTGGCTCCTGTCAGCCCTTACTTCAGACCTAGATCATGTCCCAGGCCCTCAGGGGTAATACGTTGCTCTTCTGGATAGTTCCTGTGTACTCTTCACAGGTGGAACACAAAGCTCCCCTTCAGGACACGACTGTCCTGGAAGTGAGCACTGTGCCCTGCATCCGGTGTGGGCACTGGTGTGCTGGAACATGAGTCTCTGCTGTCTGCTGTCCATTGAAAAGACCCATCCAGGTAGTGCCCACGTGGCTCTATGCAGACACATCCCTGTGCACTCTGAGTGAAGAGTTTCATGTGTTTTAGGCCATGGAGTACCTTTAACCCAATGGAGTGTGAACAGGGTCAACTTGCCATTTTATTTTCATGAGCAGCAGTTGAAATGTCATATGTCAAGGTTGTCACTGAAGCCCGGGGCAGGGCACCGGACCCCAAATCTCCTCACCTAAAAGTGTCTGGTTCTTTACCCACCACTTAACTAGGGAGTAAGTGTTTGTACAAAAGTGAAAATCTGGTTCTTTTCTCCCCTGGAGCTCGAAATAGACTTTAATAGGTTCTAAAATGGATTAAAAGAGAAATGAGCTCGGAAGCTGTTCAGGTGGATTGAGAAGGGCTTGAAGGCAGCCATAGACATCCCGAGGCTGTCTCATAGCTTGTGAGCCTTAGACTCACGCAGAAAGGATGGGTGAGGGCACACATTGCGGAGCTCAGCAAGGGATTCTGCCCATCGGAGGAAACCCTGAAACAAATGAGAAGCCAAGCAACACAAAACAAACAACAACAGCAACAAGTGGGGGTAATTAGCAGGCTCTCCGGGGTCTCTAGGATCACAGCTGAGCAAGCTCATTAGGGCCTAAGTGGTTGTTCCCATCTGCTGGTGGCTGCAGGATGCACGCTGCTGGCTTGCTGGAATGAGGATACCCTGCACTGCTCTTTTCCCAGCTACTAATTAAGCCTCTAACCAACACTGGGAGCTGGGTCAGCCAGCCACATCAGTAACCAGATGCCCAGCTCACCACTGAACGTCACCACAGAGCTGTCACCTATGTCTGGTATTGTTTCCCACAGAATTTCCTCAGAAAATAGTAAAGTCCCAACACAGATAGGTCACTTTAGTTCCAGACACCCAGGGAGTGATCAGGTAGACTGGATACTGCTAAGTACAGACCCAGAGTGAAAAGCATCCAGGGTGGGTAATAGTGTAACTCAGGGTTAGAGCACTTTCGTAGTTTGTGTGAGACCCCCCCCCCTCTCACTCACTCACTCTCCCTCTCCCTCTTTCCCTCCCCTTTCCCTCCCTTCCCCCTTTCTCTCC
The DNA here is from genome assembly GCF_963924665.1 of Micromys minutus. NCBI lineage: Eukaryota > Metazoa > Chordata > Mammalia > Rodentia > Muridae > Micromys > Micromys minutus. The sequence continues at coordinate 43,798,428 of NC_137969.1, forward strand.
CCTCCCCCCCCACACCAGGCTACAGTATAAACCATGGAGATTGTCACCCTGGTGACAGTCACTCCTTACTGAAGTGTCCTGACATGCAGGCACTGGGATGAGTATCTATGGGCCATCTCTTGCTTCATCCTTACAGTTGTGTAAAGAGTTTTGCAACCCCACATTGCAGATGAGAAACCCGAGGGCCAGACTGCTCAACGCTAATCAACATGTCCACACAGCTGATAAGCACCAAGATTCAAATGACAATCTCTTTGTCACCATGCTTTGTTTTTGCACTCGGACAGTGACTCCACTAAAAAGGCAAGGCCTCCCTTTATAACTCTGGCTGGACTGGAAATCACTATGTAGACCAGGTTGGCCTCAGGTTCCCAGGAACCTGCTTGCCTCTGCCCCCTGCTTGTTGTTGGGATTAAAAGCAAAGGTGCAGGTCCGGTTCTGGATGATTTTATGCCGGTAGAGAGATGCTGTGTAAGATCCTGCTGTCTTGCTATAACCCACAGGAGAGAGTCCACTGTGGAAGGTGGCTTCACCGACATAGAGGTCCAATGGCTGAGGCTTCTTCAACATGTTCCGGTCAGCTCCTGTGCCCACTGGGTTCCTGGTCTCTCTTATTCTTCTTACGTTCCTTCACTTCCTGCCTGCTCTGGGATATGGAGTCTGTGGCAAGACTTTCTCTGAAGACTTCAAAGGCTGAGGAGTTGAAGACCCTCTCAGCCCTGCACCCAGCACCCTGCACACAGCACCCTGCACACAGCACCTAGCACCCTGCACTCAGCAACCTGCACCCAGCACCTAGCACCCTGCACTCAGCACCCTGCACACAGCACCCTGCACTCAGCACCCAACACCCAACACCCTGCACTCAGCACCCTGCACCCAGCACCTAGCACCCTGCACTCAGCACCCTGCACCCAGCACCTAGCACCCTGCACCCAACATTCTGCACCCAGCACCCTGCACTCAGCACCCAGCACCCTGCACCCAGCACCCTGCACCCAGCACCCTACACCCAGCACCCAGAACCCTGCACACAGCACCTAGCACCCTGCACCTAGCACCCTGCACCCAGCATCCAATCAGGTATCTGGTTACTCTGCCATCTGTTCTTTGATCTATGCCAGAGATTGCAAAATGGCAACCGGTAGGCCAGATCCAGGCCCACAATGACCTACATAGTTGATATTATTTTAACTTACTTGGCTTTTTAAAAAAAATTAATAATAAAGGCCTCACATTCTTCTGTTGCAACAAGGGCTAGGTCTAGGGACAGCTGCTGGTATGTCCATTGTACCTAATCATGTCACATGCTTGCTCCATGGGTACATTTGATTGAGTGACCTCTGACTTGGTTTAGCAATCGACTTTACTCTAGGCTTTTGCATTCAATCCCATTGGAACAACAAACATTAAGCCTGAAGACAGAGAAGTGCTCACTTTACACACCTTCTCAAGAGTACTTATATATTTGCTAACCTGAAAAAATTAATTTTTTTCCAACATACATTTGTGCTTACTTAAAGTTCCCAGGAGGAATCCATTTTCCACCCTCTGCTGCTGATAATTTTGAGATTTGCATGTAGTTTTTGAGAAAACAGAAATTTTCGGTATGAGGTCTGTTGAGAATTTCTGTGCTCTTTGCAATATCTCTTTTTCAGTTCACTCTGAGGGTTTGGGTATGTGCATCCCAGAGGGGCTGCATCCTAGGGAGAATGTAGGTTTCCAAAGCTAGAGCAGCCTAGGGTTGACTATGGAAGCGTAACAGTCATAAGGATCCTTCCTTTGACAATTTCAAGCATATGCAAAGACTGTGTCAAAGCTCAGCCACACCTATGGAGGCCAGCTTCCGAGACAGGTCCTACGCCTGTCTCCTCTGTCACACTCTGAGGTAGCTCCCTGTCAGCTGGGTAGGAATGATCTGAGATAGATGTTAAGTGTCTTTCTTCATCACCTCTTCCTTACTTCCTTGAGACATGGTCTCTCACTGAACCAGAAGCTTGGCATTTTGGCTAGGCTGTCTGACCAGAGCCCCCGGGATCCACCTGTCTCTGCCCCTCAATTCTAGGATTATGGGCAGGCGCAATCACACTTGATTTTTTACATGGGTGTGGGGGATTGGAACTCATGTTCCTACCCCTGGAGCCATCTCCAAAACCCACATCTGGAGCTCTGAACAAACACACTAAGGTAAGGGTGCTGGTCACGTGCATCTACTCTGTGCAACTCCCCACAGGGAACTGTGCTCCTAAGGCTTGGTGGTGACATTGTGTTGCTCCTGACAGCTGCACAGAAAGGGTTAATGACAGACTGGGGAGGTTGTGTTGTCAGCATGACACCTTGTCTGACACTTAAGAGAGGGTTGGCTGTGATTAGTGTGGTTGGACACATCACACACCAATGCACACTGGCTGCTGGCCATGCTGCAGATGTCTTCCTAGTGATCCAAGGAGGGGTTCACAGAACGGTTGGTTTGGGGAAGAAAGACAAGCATGAAAAGGATATGGAGACTCTTCGGTCCCAAAAGAGCATCATCAAGCTTTGCATACAATGGTCTTCCTTGTCTTTCTTCTCTGACTTCCTACCAGGAATGCTGAGATGCCTGTATGAATGGACCTCCATTAACTCTTAGAGAGTATAGAGTTCCTGAATTGAAGGGGTTCAGGGCTTAGGCTCTGTATCAGCACTTTTGTGTTGCTATGACCAGAATACTGGAGAGCTATTGTCTGGGTTACTTGTCTCATTGGAATATTAATGTAACTTATTTCAGCTCATGGTTCAAGGGAAGACAGTCATGTGTGTGTGTGTGTGTGTGTGTGTGTGATATGTCAGTGATATGTAGTAGAAGGTGGTTGGTCACAATGAATTCACAATTTCAAAGCAGAATGTGATAAATGTTAGTGCTTATCTAGATGTCCCTTTTTATATTGTTTAGAACCCCAGTCAATGGAATGGTACCACCTGCAGATTTCCCCCTCCTCAATTGACTTGATCAAAGTTACATTTTATAGACACTGCAAGATCCTGCCAAGCTGAGAATCAACATTAACTTTCTCAACTTAAAGGAGATGAATTATTCATTCTTCTCATAGTTGCAGATATGACATTCCATAAGGGCAGAGAGAGTAGGACTTGTCCCATCATGGCAGCCAGGGGGCAGAGAACGGCAGTAGGAGAGCCATGTAAGACAAAGCCCTACAGAAGCACCTTATGTGACTAATTCCTCTGAAGGTCCCATCTCCCACCTTTCCAAAGCACTGATCAGGTCACGGCTGAGAACTGTCTCTAACAGGTAGAGCAGCAGCACATGTCTTCCACATGTCTTACTTTTGATTGTTTAGTGTTTGAGTCTTTTATCGGCATGTATGTATGTCTGCACACCATACATGTGCTTGGTGCCTACAGAGACCAAAAGAGGACATCAGATCACCTGGAACTAGAGTTACAGGTCAATGTGAGCCATCATGTGGATGCCAAGAAATGAACTCAAATCAAATCCTTTGCAGGATCAGCAAGTACTCTTAAGCACTGAGTCAGTCATCCATTTCTCTAGCTCTATACTCTAGATTTCTAATGTAATCAACTCAGGAGTTAATACTTAGCATTATAGAGTCAACATCCAAACCTCTGTCCTGGTATCTTCAGAGGGTCTAGTAGTCCAGACATAATCTTGGTGAGTCTAACACTCTGACAATTCAATTCCTCAATCATTCAGGAACATTAGCCACATTCTAAGTGCTTAATAGCCACATATGTTTGTAGCCACTATATTAGGCAGGGTGGATTATAGAATATTTCCCCAGTCACCACAGTCTGTTAGATGAAGCTGTGTTTAGAATCCAGGACATATAGAATAGGTTTCTTATATAATAAGAAAGTTACCTTTTTGGGATAAATAATATAGGTTCATCCCATTCATAAATTAGATCTTAAAGTCAGCACACAGAAATAAATACAAGTCAGTTAGCAAATACAGATATATACAGGAAGAATAGTTTAGTCTTTTAGAAAGGGGTGTTTCAGTCTCATATCCCTCCACTCCCAATCTCTTCCCTCAGTTAGGGCATTAAACAATGGCCTTGTAAACGTTAGGCAAGTTCTACACAACTGAGTTACATGCTCAGCAGAGATGTATGTGTGTGTCTGTGTATGTGTGTGTCTCTGTGTGTGTGTCTGTGTGTATATCTGTCTCTCTCTCTCTCTCTGTGTGTGTGTGTGTGTCTGTGTATGTGTGTATATCTGTGTGTGTGTCTCTCTCTCTGTGTGTGTCTGTGTGTGTGTGTGTCTGTGTCTGTGTGTATATCTGTGTGTGTCTCTCTCTCTCTCTGTGTGTGTTTCTAGCTATGGAGTAGTTGTTTGTTTCATTGGTCAAATATGAGGTGAAAGACTTGGTTTGCAGTTAGGGGCAACATAAAGACACACAAATGGTATCTTTCGGTTCTTCGACAGCACTGCAGGAAGTCCAAGGATGCTCTAGAAGAGGGCCAGGAAACAACTCTCCCAGTGCAGTTTGAATTTCATCTCTTTTCTTAGGCGGCTCTTGGCACTTTTACAGGAGTAACAGGTGAGCTGTTCATAGAACTTCAGAGGTTCCTTGTCTATACAACATTATTTTTTTCCTTCTCACTTTTGTTTTGATGCTAAATAGCTGGAGAGAAGTCTCAGCTTGTCAGATGTTCTATAGTGTGATTTCTCATAGACAATTTTTGCTTAAGGCTTAGTTAAGGAGGGGTTACCTTTCTGCCAAACTTAAATGTTTTATAATTAAATAGTACAAAGGAATACCAAACAGGAAAAAAAATCTGGGCATGGTGGGGCAAATATGTAATCCTGGTACTGGAGAGCCTAAGGCAGGAAAGGATCAAAAATTGTGGTCAGCCTGGGCTACCAAGTGAAATTCTATCCCTCCCTAAACAGGAAACAAAGACAAAACAACACAGTTCCCCCTGAAATCTTTCTTGGGAAAGCCAAATGTCAACACCCATTGATCCCAAAGATTAAGTGGGAAGTTAGTATATTCTGGTCACTGCAGAAGTTGTTGCACTGGAGTTTTCAGTCCCCAAAGCTCTCTTGGATCTCCCTACCCAACAGAAAGTTCTGTCTTCTCCAACTCCCCCACCCGCACCCCAGAGCATGCAGTGTTCTGCCCGTTCCAGCTCTAAGTATGCACGGTCATAAATCTTTCCTTAATATTGTACCACACATTTCCAGTCAGGTCACAAATTCCCCAAGGCAGATGGTGCTTGTCTTTTATCTCTTACTACAACCCGTACTGTCTAACACGGGTCCTTCTCCTGAAAGGCCTTCATTCATATCTAGGTTCATATTCACATCAGAAGGGATGTTCTTAGGAGAGAGAAGAATCATGGGCATGCATTAAATATTCATGCATACTTTAAAAGCACAAACAACAAAATAGGACAGAATTTGCTCTTTCAGTTGGGTGACTGATTTTAAAAGTAAGTACCTTACTTTGAAGGATTCTAAGGGGACTCTCACGGCTTCATCAAGAGTAAAAACAATTTGAGATGTCTTAGTCAAGCCTTGGTGGGAACCACGGTAACTGACTTCCAACCCCTTTTGGTGGCAGTTTGCCAGCTTAGGCCATGTAGGATCCCTTCTTCATTTGATGACTCAAAAAGTCAGTGATAACCAAATGGTTAATCAGAATCCTAACAGGTCACACAACTCCATGAAGATACTATAATTTTGTTTCCAATAGGACCTCATTGTTTTAAAAGTGCCTCTCTTCCTGGTTAAGTATTTTGTCACTACATTAAATGCTATTTAGCCCCTTGTTAAAGGTTATATTAATTGCATTAGGAGAAATCCTTGTTATTATGATCTGATAGTATAATAGTTGTGATAATTTACATTAAACATATTTCTAGGTAGGGGTTAGGGAAATGACTCAGTGGATAAAGCCCTTGCTGTGAAAGTGAGCTTTCTCATGTGTGCATGCACACTCATATGCTTAACTACATGTAGACATGCACATATACATGTACACAAACACATACACAGAAGTGCACAGAAAAATCCCTAAGTATATCTTCAAACACCATCCTGAGTATCTCCCAACATTATTAGCTTAGATTGGATTTTGGGTGATTTGTGTTTTGCTGTTGTATTTTTTATCTCCTTGAGGAATAGCCCAGGCTAGCCTCAGGTTTGTATTCTTGTTACTTTGATACCAAGTGTCAGGAATCACAGGTATGTGCCACCAGGTCAACCTTTTGCTAAATTTTAATGAAGACTCCAATGCAGTTGGGAAAAATGTTTGATGAATTGAAAGTCATGAAGAAGATCACCATGTTTTACATTATTTCTTTATAAAGATATGGAGGGATAATTTAGAATTAGGTGTCAAGATTATTTTAAACGTTGGCTCCATCAGCTGTCAAAAACATTTTGTTCCAGTCTGTGGCTATCATTGGTTCTCCAAGTGTGGTCAGTTCCCACAGGAGGAATGATGCTGATTTAAAGTACTCACCTGAAAACACTTCTTAAATCCAGGGGATACTGCCATGGGTCCTGACCACAGACTAACCTACTCCTCAGATCAGAACAGCCGTTTAGGTAAGCTTTGATCATTTGCTTCTGTTGTTTTAAAGTTAAGACCATTTATTTGAGTGTTGTGGCCTGGGCAACAGGGAGGAGAGGGCAGAAAGGCAGGAGAGACACCTACAGACTGGGAACTGCAGTGTTATTAGCAAATGTTTGCAGTGGTTGGAGCTCCTGAAAGCTTGGAAGGCCTCAAAGGCCTCAAACTGCACATCATGCCCAAGGCCTGTGGCTGGCTCCCTACTTCCCAGAGCCTGTTATTTAGAGACTGTCTGTGTAACCCTATCAAACAATGGCGTCTCCTTCCCAGGCTTGCTCACCGGGCCACTGTCTCCTTCTGGGCAGGGGAAGGGTGTATCAAAGTAACAGAACAAGTCAGTGGCTTTTTCGTCTCTGGCTCTCCAGATTGGGGCTGTTTTGGCATCCTAGACACACCCATCTTAATTAATTATGAAGTGTGTTTTGCAAGGCACTTTTCTGCTTTATACAGGATACTTTTTTTTTTAAAGGGTAAATCATTGTGAAATAGCACGGTGATTTAGACGCAGTAGCTGGAGGCAGGTGAGGGTGCGCTTGAGTACATTTTCTTATAAGGATTTTGAATTGATTCCAAGGTCCCATGAAAAGTTGCTTCGGCCTCTGGCCTGGCCTTCAGCTTCTTCCCAGGTTGCAAGGCACCATGCACTGGTCTTATTGAACATCTGGGCCTCACTGTGGGTAAATAGAACACAAAGAAGGAAATGAGCTCTTCCAGGACCTCAGTCTTTTAAGGGTGTGAGCTACTCTAGGCGGATGTCAGAGTGAACCCCTTACCCAACCCAAACGAGAGCTTTTATAGAAAGGACAGATCTCCTCTTACTACAGTGCAGGTTTTGATGAAGAGACAGGAGTTGAGAATGAGTGAGAGGTTAAAGCAGGGACGTGGTGATGTCACGTGATGTGAGTGGCAGAGTGGACAGAAAGCACCCCACTGAAAAGCAATTCACAACAGTCTCTGCACATCAGAACTCCAGGCCAATAGTCTGATTCAGCGACTGCAACCTTTTGAAGGGCTACTTCATCTGGGTTCTGAGACCACCTATGTGTAAGACATTTCTTTGAAAATACAAACTCCTAGGTACTATTAGATTCACAGATACAGTCTCCTGGAGGTACCGATAGACATCCTGGGTGTCTATACACATTGAAATTTAAAACCACCTGGGTTTTTTACTCACTGAGGATCTAATCGTCTAGAACAATTGACACAGCTCAACAAAAAACACCTGTTGAATGAATGACAGCCCTAAGTGGTTGGCGCTTTAGAGGCTCTAATTACTGATTCTGTTCGACCATCTAATTTAGCTTGCCTCACAAAACTGGCAAAATGTCCTATCCCCCAAGGACATTTCTACACTGGCCAGGGGGACTGGGGAAGCTCCTCATCTCTGCCTGGCAGCCTCAGCTAACTCTCACCTTTGAAAGCTTCTCTCTGCCTGGGCTGCAGAAGCCAGGACAGAGCAAGTAGCAAACCTCACAGTTCTGCCCCTTAAAAACGTAAAGTGTACCGACAATTGGTTTCTTTAAAAAACCCAGTTGTGTTGTGTGCATGTTTCTGTTTCAATCCCAGGTGTGGAATATGGGGCTGCTTCAGTTTGTCCACAGCCGATAACTATGATTGTCTCGTGCTCTAAGAGGGGCGTGAATTTTGCCAGTGGCGGATAGTTCAATTCCCTCCAGGAGAGGGAATACAAGCCAGCTCCTGAGAGGGGTAGGAGGTACTCAGAAGGAGGCAGCTACCCGCATCCCGGTCTGCCTGCTGCTGCTGAGTGCTGCCTTGCTGGACTGTTAGATCTTCTGGGGGACAAAGATTGGACTGACCTCAAGACGCTCGACTTCCTTATCAGTAGGAAGTGGCCTAAAGGGTCTGTGTCCCCCTTTTACCCTTATTTCTCTCCTCTCTGGTGTTAGGGGACTGGAAGGGATTAGGGTGGAGTAAAGGCTGAAGGGTGAGAGATATAAGAGCACAATAAAGTAATAAAAACAGAATCACCAACAAGGAAGGAATTCTGAAGTTAGGAGTAAGACCCTAGATTCAGTATGTAAGTCTGTCACCGGGTTGGTACCTGAAGCTGGGATGTTTCTATAAACCATCCAGTTTTACTTGAAGGCTGATAACCAACAAAAAGCCTTCTGTACAAAAACTGTATCTAAAGAGATACTAAGAACCCATTATCCTCCACTTGGTTTGCTGAGGCCAGAGAACCTGAAGTTATGTAGATGCAGAACCGCAATTTGAGGACAGCTCGGCCTGGACAGTGGCAGGGGGAGGGGGAGGGGGGAGAGGAAAAGGAAAATGAGAGGGATAGTCTGCATCCTAAAGGAGGATAAAGGGAAGCATACCATGTATAGTATGCCTTTACAGTGGAGTACTGCTCAGCATGTAAGGGGAAACGGTTGCAGCAGTGTGATAGGAACGTAGCTAAACACTTGCAAATTCAAAGAAGCCAACTCTTAAGACATTTTGGGGTGAATGTTGTGTGACTCTGCCATTTACAAACTACAACAGGGGAGACAGATCAGTGGCTGCCTGACCTACGTTAAGTTGGAGGCACTTATCTATGCACCAACCTCTCAGAACCGTGTATCAAACAGTAAGGTCAGTGCATGAAGAATACCACAGTTTATATTTTATTAAGACAGAACTCTGGTATCCACAATATTAGCTCCTTGGATCTCTGAAGCCTCTGAGACATTTTCCTTGCCTTTATCAATATGGGAAACACATGTACATGTGGTCTTATAGCATGTGAGATAAAGGAACCACTGTTAAGCACATGGTCTATGATAAATACATTGTATCTAGAGGCAAATTACAGCATATAATAACCCAGAAGCCATCTCATAGAAAATTCCTTTATTATAGTGCAAATAACTTTCAGCAGTGACATAATGTAACAACACATTTAACAATACTTTACACCACGCAGTAAATAAGAAAGTGTTTCTTTGAAAATATGTCATCATAGGAACATTATCTTTACATTAATGCCGGAAAATGCCAAAGCTCTTTTCTCAAGGTAATAGGGCTTGATCCTGTTTTGGATACTTTTTTCTCTTAATGCACATGGATTTGCCATTTAATGCATCAACTCTAAGAGTGATCTCTTAGGGAGTTTTAGAAAGGTTGGCAAGATTTGAAACTGGGCTTCAAAATTTAAAAAAATAATAATTTTAAGACAGTTCTGGGATATCCCAGGAAGTATAAATCTCTTCTGTTAACTTGATTGATAGACACATTTACTCCAGTTTTGCTGCAGATTGTCTAAAGCCTGCTTATTTCTCCAGAGCCTGATTGTTATCCCTTGGTTTTAGTTATTGCAAAACTAGGGCCCTGGGTGGACAGAACTCCTCGAGTCTGCAAATACTTTCCCCATGAAGCTTTAAGCTGCACTTTCCATCCTGAATCCCCCATGTTACACCTCTCAGGCTGAGGAGAGTGTGAGCTTGTCCTATTTTCTAGCTAGCCATTTGGACAGTGGGCTGTGGCCCGGATTTACTTACTAGCCCCAAATCAACCCATCACACAACTTAGATAGCTCCAAGGAGGCTGACACTACTTTCTATACCAAGCAGCCTCAGGGATTGATTGGCAGTTAGACAGGAAGAAGTCACTTCTGATCCCTCACACTCCCCATGCCCCAAGCTTCTGCTGAACTACCTACCTGTGCCTGGCCACTCAGAAGAGCCCTCCGAGGGGGAAGGATGCTTACTGCATGAATCAAATGCAAACCTTACAAATGTTTTTCAGGGTGTGTTCTAAGTCTCTTGACAAACACTCCTCTGAAGTGGCTTTTCAACCCATGAGAAATTGCTCATGGGCTTAAAAAAATACCTGGAGCTATGAAACAGCCCTCATGGCTGACGGCGGCTGAGAAGTCAGCTAGAACATGAAGCTTTGTAAGATGCAGCTGGTACTGGTGGACAAGTCTTTGTATATAACACCATGGAACTGTGCTAAACAGTTTCAAAGTTAGAAGAATCCAAATATATCATCTATAAAAATTCCTTATTTTAGTTTGCTTTGTTTATCTTAGACTTTGGTTTTGAAACACTGTCTACATTCTTGACACATGAAGATGACATGGCCACTTCAGTGCCTCTGCATGTTGTATAAAAATCCTTAAAAGTGAAGCAGGACAAGGAGATGCCCTAATAAGACACATACACTGTACAAACAAAACCTAAATTATATATAAATATACCCCACCCAGCATCCCTTTCTTCTCCCACTACCTGTCCAAAGCAATGCCAAAGGCCCTTCTCTCTAGGACCAAAGCAGTGTATGAAACTACAAGCATCCCTAGCCTTGCAGATACATTGATAATCTGCACCCTATTGGTAGTTCTGCAAGTGCAGGGAAACAGTTTTCCTGGAAGCATGATCACTATTGGCTGCACTAAAAACCTGAAATCCTGGGACTTAATCTTTCAGATGACCTAACTGGATCCTATCTTATCAGAGAGGCAGCATTGTCTACTCAGAAGCTCCAAAGGCATTGCTTAGGGATCCTTAGGGAGGGTCTCAGAAGAAAAATTATACAATGAGCTAACAGCCTAGGTTGATATAAATTATTTCTCAGTAAGTAGTTTGGGGCAACTTGCTTCTGCTTTACACTGCATTCTGGAATCATTTTCATAGCATACTATTAAAAACTGATATATAGTTATTTTAAAAGCTGTCTATGCGATCACCTCTTATATGCTTTTCATTAGTTTAATATCAACTTAATGAGCTATTATGTAAATCTAAGTAAGGAAGCCAATACTGTGCTACTTCACAGGAAGGAGGAAAAGCAATGCAAACAAAAGTTCATATCATCGACAAGAACTTTAGAGTTTTATCGAAGTGTTGCAAAAATTTCCCCAAAAGCATTTATAGCAATTTATATTAAGAAGCCAAACTTGAGGGGTAAGGAGAATATGCTCAAATTCTTCAAGGTAAAAATCCACTTATTTTATGCTTGTAATACATAATTTCCCCCTCAGACCTAAGTTAATAATTTGTAGACATTGCTCATTCTCTAATACATTAATACAGATACTAAATATAAATAAATTAATTGAGAACGCTTAAAAATCCAAGGTAACATGATGCTGTGCTAAGAAACAAAACAACAACAAAAAAAACAAAACGACCCCCAAGAAAACATAAAAAGCGAACCCCGCACAATCTACATTCTATGTAAATACCCTGACCAAAATGTCGGTTGTGCTACGCAATTCCACTTCAGTGCAGAAACGCATTGGCGTTGATGTACCGTTGTTGTTTGTTTGTAAGGTCTTTAGCATGTTTGCTTCTAAGTATCACCTTACTTTGCAATGATAAGTAATTGCTACCAAATCACAAACCATCACAAGTCCATTTTAGTTTAGTCTGAATAAAATCCAGCACAGATATATTATTACTTTGTTCTGGGCATAATAGTGGCTCAGTATTTTTCTTGTGAGCTTTCTTCTTCTGGGCAAAACACAGATGAAATTGTCATCCTGAACTTCAGCTGCACAGACAGAGATGGTGAAGTCTGCCTTTGTTTTTGTTATCTCTTTGAGTCTCCAGATCTCCCTAGGACACTTCTTTCAGACAGTCCTGTAGATGTGGCACCTGATCGATCATATTTGCAATAGAAGTGCTTCAGACATCAGCCAAGTTTGGTGATCTGGAGGTCCCCATTGATCTTTATGGTGTCAATTGCAGATAATGTTTGAATACGGTGGTAAAAATCAAAAAGTTGGTGTCCATCCACAAACACTCTGAAACGTGGGTGCTCGCAAAGAATCTCCACCTAGAGGAAACAAAATAATAACAGTGTATACTTTTGGATGAACCCTACTCGAGGCAGGAAAAAAGCCAACAATACAACCATACTTTACTATAGAGAAGAAAAGCAATGCCCACAGTAAATCTCAAACATCACAAATTGCTGAACCCTAGCATACAGAGTGCTGGGTCCCAACTCTCACTTCAGAAAGTGCAGAGCAAGGTCTCAAAATCTGCACTCTAACCCGAGCTCAGGAAGGGCTGGGATGCCGGAGCAGGGAACCCACTCCGAGAATCACTGGTACAGAGCAGTGAAAAATTTAGAAGGGACAGTTCCTACCCTACTCCAGGTAGTGGTATGAAGGAGCACCAATCTGTTTTCATGACACTTGATGTCAAACAATCCATCCTTCCTACAGTGGGGGGGAGGGGGGCTCTCCTGATGCATGACTGGTAGCCATTAGTAGCATCTAATAACAGTCTAGACAATCATGGTAAACACTAAGGGAGATTACACAGTAATTACCATTGGACCAAGAATGTGTAATTAACAAGGCTTTGTTAACGCAAACAAACACTGACTCCACATGATAAACCTTTTCCCTCTCTTCCCTCTCTTTTTTCATAATTCACCACAAAGGTTTGTTTGGTTTTTTTTTTTTTTTTTTTTTTTTTTGAGACAGGGCTTCTTTGAGTAGCTCTGGCTGCCCTGGAACTCATTCAGGCTGGCCTCAAATTCACAGAGGTCTGCTTTTAGAAAAGCATTGGCAATTATCATGTAGAGACTTCATAGGTAATATTAGTCACATTTAATTCATATTACTGCTTAAATTATATCACCAAGAAATTGTATTTCATCCCATCTTTTGTAAAAAAAAAAAAATTTTTTTTTGAGACAGGGTTTCTCTATGTAAGCCTGGCAGTCCTCAAATTTACTCTGTAGATCAGGCTGGCCTTGAACTCACAGAGAGCCACCTGCCTCTGCCTCCTGAGTGCTGAGATTAAAGGCGTGCACCACCACCTGGCATATTTCACTCCATATTTTGTTGCTGGGAAGCAATGTATCCACTCCAGTCAGAAGCTCACAATCATGAACTAGGCAGAAGGATTTGTCATCTGAGACAGCTCTGTGGAGGAAATACTCGACTGGCAAGTCAGAGGACCCATGTTTAATTCTCTAAACTTCCACAAAAATGCCAGGTCCCAAATGCACCTGTAACACCAAGCAGTAGAGTGGTGGAGATCTAGGGTCACTGGTCAGCCCAGTTCAGCCACATCAGTGTGATCCAGGCCAATGAGAGACTCTGGTTCAAAGGAAGTAGATGGTGTCCTAAAGATGACACCTGAATGGCCTTCTAGCCTGCAAGTGCTCAAGCGTGTGTGTGTGTGTGTGTGTGTGTGTGTGTGTGTGTGTGTGTGTGTGTGTAAGCATGGCTTACCATTGAAGAACCTGGCATAGCAAGAGGAGCCCAAGAGGACTTACCATTCTAAAGGAGGAGCTAAGGTAAGGGTAACTTGCTAGATTATGGTTGCAAGGGGAACAATCTCATTTCTTTTACTGACGTAAAGTTAGGGCGTTTTGTTCTGTTCTAGACTCTGTGGAATGAGAAACAGTCGCAGGCCTTGAGAAGGTCCATGTGAGGTACAAGGCATATGTAGCATGGTGCATATGTAGCATGGTGCTTTTAACCAAGGAGCCATCATTGTGATGTAGGGTAAGACTCATGAGACAACAGCCTCATCACCAGGCCTGGCATATAAGTTATATTCCTGACTTCACCTCTTATTCGTCCTACAGAGGAAGGTCCTGCTTCTGCTGCCTGGCAATAGCAAGGCTGGGTTGTTTCCTGCCTATTAGAGACTGGGAGCAAACCCAAGCCCAGGGGAAGAAATTTGTCAGCCATACAGCTTGTGACCATGAAAGAGACAAGCTTAATTAACCCACATGGGAAAATAAATACACAAATATGGACTCATTAGCAAAGGGAACAAGAGAAAATGAAATGATAGCCACTAAATTGTTTTAAACCCACAACTAATAAAGCTTTGAGCTACCTAAGGCCAAGAAACATGAAAACTCTAGATCTTATTAATATTTAATAATCAATCAGATACCTGGGAGTAGGTTATTTATGTGCCTAACACTATATTGGAAATTACACGAAAAATTATTACTAGATTTATACTCCCAGATTGACCTGGTTGCACAGAACTGTAATCTAAGCTACTCTGCAAACTGAGCCAGGAGGATTACAAATTCAAGGCCAGCCTGGGAATTCAGTAAGATCTTGTATCAAAACAAAAATCAAAAAGAGGACTGGGAGTATAGCTAAGTTGTAGAAACTTTACCTAATGTGCGTAAGGCCTTGGGTTCAATCCCCAGTAACACCCCAAAAGTTAACAAATAAATAATTAATACCTCTGCACTGGCTAAGCAGAATTATGATTAAGTACTTAGCAATTAGGTATGCATCCATTAACTAAACATATGGGCAGAAGAGAATCAAGAGCTACTATGGCAAGCATTAATGTCTATCAGCAAGCAGATCTCTTTTGTTGTTTTTTATTCTTTTCTCCGGGCTGGGAGACAAGTTCCGGGCAACAAGTTTCTTGGACATGAAGAGATTCTTAAAGAGCTCTTGGCACATAGTGGATACAGAGTAGCAGGGGCCCTGCCAGCACTGCATCAGGCACTCGAGGTACCTACCCTGAACGGTTGGTCTGGGATGAACGGGAAGTAAGGGATTGCCGACTGCTCTTCGCCTCTTTCCCCTGATATACAAGAGTTTCTGAGGAGCTGCCGGTCTGTGAACACAGCTTTGAGTTCGATTGCCACATCAGCAGGAGGATCTTCAGAATCACCACAGGTCAAGCTGATGGCGAAGCTAAAAAGGCAACAGTGTCACTTAGCCAAGAGTTAGATGTAACATTTTAACTTGACCCAGTTCCTCCCTCCAGTGGGTTCATCAGCTTTTAATGGGCTGCTACTGTTTACACAGAGTTTAAACACAGAGAAAGATTCCACTCAAACCAATAGATTTTGTTACCTAAAGCAGGCTCTGGTGACAACGTCAGTGGAACTGAAAATAATTTCAGCTGAAGACTTTAAATGCCCCAGGCCACCTGGACCTTAATCCTTTCCAGAGTTCTCAAAACCAGCCACAGGAATTGACAAGGGGAAACATCGTGTAAGTTTGGCTCTTATTTATTCTAACAGGTTTGGTTACAACTACAGTGTTTCAAAACCATACAAAAGAAAAAGAAGTCTTTTGGCCCTCTCAAGGGTCAAAGATTAACTGTAGGCCTATTTTTATCATCACTGATATAAATAGCTATCTGGAGAGATGATGGCTAGGATTCATACACATTCTTCTCATGGGAACATGGTACTTTCTTGGCACTCCTAACTAGCGACACTGTCTGCAAATAGAGGAAGAGAAGGAGGAGGCAGCCACCGTTCGGCAATGGTAGGGCTCTGCCCTTACCTTTCCGGGTTGAGATCTACGATGCCCATCACTAATACCTTCTTGCCTGGTCTCATGCCACCTTTAATGTGCCCACAAAATGGAACTATCTGCAAAGGAGGAGGGGAGACACAGGAAGTTTACCGGCTGATAGAGAAGAGCCAAACCCTTGGCCTTGAGAACCTGACCCATCAGAAAGCAAGGAAATGCACCAGACGGGAAAAGGATAAAGGCAGAGACACGGAGCACATTGATTTACCAGTCGTGGGAAGTACACATCGGCTTGAACTGGAGAACCCAGGGAGTTGTTTAAGTGCCCATCATCAAGTTTCTAAAAATAGAAGCACACAGATTGGCTTTCCACAGACCCTTGTTTATTATGGAAGGATGGGGAATTAACAAAAATCTGTCGGGATCTAGCAGCCCTCCACAGACTCATAGGCAGTCGTCTACATGTGATGCCTCTTTATAGCCCATTAAATAACCGCGAAACAAAACCCGGCCTTTCCACCCACTCTAAGCCTCTGATGATCCCCAGGCTTTTGAGACTGGATCAAATTCAAGGTCGCGGCCCACCGGGGAAGCAAAGCCCGTGTAGGTGGGCGGCAGGCCCCTCTCCAAGCACAAACGCTCCCGGAGTCTCTGTCCTCGGGCCTGTCCCTTAGGGACCTGGCTGGGGTGCAGCGACAGCGCTCCGCTTCTCTGGGGAGCCCTCGGTGCGGGACCGTTTCCAATGGGGGAAATCCCGGCCGCCGGGGCCGCAGCCCCGCGGTAACCCACGTGCACGCACACGCGCCCGGCGCGCACCTGGCGGGCGCTCTCCCACCCCGCGCCTGGGGCCCCCGAGCTCCCACCCCGCGGCGGCTGACAGGTACCGCGCTCCCCGCGGCGCCGCCGCTCCGTAGCCCTCGCCCCGGCCCTCCGAGCTACCCGCTTCGCGGGCGGCTGCCGCACTCACCACCACGGCGTCGCTGTCGGCCACCGACCCCGCCATGTTCCTGCAGCGAGCGCCGGGGACGCGGCGGCGGGCGCGGGTCCGAGCCCGGCGCGCGCACTCACGGGCGCGCGCGCACGTCTCAGGCTGGCGCGGGCGCAGGCCCGGGAGGGGGAAGGAAGGCGGGCGGCGCGGAGGTCACGGCGAGGAGGGGGTGACGGTGGCGAGGGCCGCAGTGCGTCGGCTTGGGGTGGCATTTAAAGGCAGCAGGGCTCGGCTGAGGAACCGAGGACCGGGAACAGGGCGGGGACGCGGCCCGGGCGCCGCGGCTGGCTCAGCGTGCCCTGCCCTGCGGCCATTGGACGGTGGCTGGAGGCCGGGGAGGGCGGTGGCCTGTCGGCGGGTAGGTGGGTGGGGCTGGGGAAGGGGGGGTGAAGGGAGGGCCCAGGTGGGCAGGTGACAGGTGCTGGGGACACTCCTGGCCACTCACTCACTCACTCACTCACTCACTCACTCACTCACCTCCTCCACATCCTGGGGGACTGTTGGGGTGGATCGGGAGCGAGGTTGAGAGGAGGTGGAGGACTCCAAAGAGGAAGACCTGTATAGCTTCTTTCAGAGAATTCCAACCTAGTGGGAGGAAATAGTTTCTCGGTCTGAGGAGGAGGAGAATGGTGAGTCCAAGGCGTGCAGAAGAATACATTTGACCCTAAATAAAGAAGCAGCCGGGCCTCTAGGGCGGCAGTTTGCTGAGTACCGACCAACCCTCTGCGCCCAGGGAAGCGCAGGCACGTGCCAGGGTCCCTGCTAGCATTTTTCAGCAGGTGCCTGGACAAGCCGCAACTTAAACTGGACACAGTCTCTGTCCTTAACTGTTTTACTTTACTTGCTTAGTTTGGTGTAATGGAATCTCCCGCCATTCTTTGTGTAATACTTCCCAGGGAATATACTCCTCCTTCACTCTAAGGCTCAGACTCCTTTATGGTCTCCTGACACTAGCATAATTATGTAACTTCTCAGATAAGTCTGTATCAACATACCCTCTATTAGGTGACATCCTCAGCTCGCCCAGTGCACTGTGTGAATCACCACATTAATAAGCAAGGAGCTCAAATGAGCTGCTTCAGTCCCAGAGGGGCCCTTTGTGGGACCTGGCATGGATGCAGCTTTTGTGTCCCTTTATGGACCAATGCTAATCATGGTAATCTCTGCGGTGCAGGGAGAATTACCTGAGCGTGCCTGTAATCCACAGTCAGAGCCTTTGTGGAAGTGGCTCTCAGAATTAGAGGCTGAAGAGGTATAATTGTGGTTCCCATTTTGCTCTTGTTTACTAGTCTATGTGGTTCCCATTTTGCTCTTGTTTACTAATCACGCCTATTAATTGTTCTAAGATATTAGGTAATTATAGGAAACTTGATGTTTTAAAGTCATACTTTGATTATCTGAATTTCTAAGAGTCAGCATAGGGAAAGTCATTGAGTTATTTGCTATTAGCTAAATGTGGTACAATATATCATGGTGATTATAAAGGGCTGGTGTCTTGGGTCCAAATTCAGTTTCTTATTACTGATAGTAGCTTGCCTTAATTTCTTCACCAGACACGACGATAATTACTATCATGATCCTATCTTGAATTACTGTGCAGATTAGTAAATTGGTTCACACACCTTCCCAAGAAGAGCATTCAGCATATTCTAAGCAACAGTCTTGAGTGCCTGCTGTTGACCAAGAGCAGAAATCAGCAGGGGCATTGTTGAGATTACATTGTAGCAAAGAGAGGCAGCCATAAGTAATTATGAGAGAGAAAAGGGGGCGGGGGTTGGAGGCTGGAGAGATGGCTTTGCGGTTAAGAGCGCTGACTGCTTTTCCATGGGATCTGATGTACTCTTCTGGTGTGTCTGAAGACAGCTACAGGTTTAAAGAAGGCAGGGTAGTCTGGGAAAGTGAATTCTGAAGGAAGGGGGGAGGAAGGGAGGGTCCAGCCTCCAGAAGAAGAGGTTGCTGGCTTAGGAACTGTAAAGACAAAGTCTGCAAGATGGGACCTGTGGATCAATGGTGGATATGTGGTGCAGGCTGAAGCCTTGGAGACACCTTTTACTTGAAGGAAACAGAAAGACACTGGAAGTTTCTGAGCAAGTCAGATGAGTTTTTGTTTTGGAGGTTCTGGGGAGCAAACCCAGGGCCTTGTATATGCAGGGCAAGCATACTGCCACTGAGTCACATCGTGGACCTGTAGTCCCTGATGTTGATGCATCCCTGTAGCTGATGTGACAAGGGCCAGAGAACAGGCTGCATGTAGCCAGGGCAGGAGGGAGGCTCCTGTGTGGTCCAGGTGAGAGGAATGGCGGTGTAGAATCAGAGTAGGGACCCTTGGGGAGACCTAGCAGTTCCCATCACAAAGCTTTGACAGTTTGTCACCAAGCTTCTTCCACATTGTAGAAGTTTCTCATTCTGCAGAATTAGTGATGCCAACCACACTGGCGGGGAGCAGTGGGTGTTGTGAAAGGATTGAAAGAACTCAGGGCCAACCTTGTGACAAATGGCTTTTCAGGGTAAAGAATAACCCTTAGACTTGTTTATTAGTAGAGTTTAAAGTATTTGGGTTGCCAAAGTTATACTCTTACATCCTAGGAGTATAAAGAATTAGCAAGGTCTGCACCTGTCTGCATGTATTAACATGGTAAATTGCCTTTTATTGAAAGAAGAAAGCTTGCTTCCTTTTCAGTTGGTCTACACAGTTACTTTTATATATTGTGATCAGATAAAGCCTATAAGATTGTCTTTGTAACTAAAAGCTAAGCAGGGTTGAACTATTTCTTCACAGAAACCTACTGGTGAATTAACGAGCTAAAGCTTTCAAATTTTCCTCAGAGTTGTAGAGTGAAAGACTGGCAAACATTCGACTGGGCTTTGGTTACAAGCATTTATGTCCAAAAGAGATTAACCATGACTATGATATATGACATTTCTGCCAGGAACTTCTTTTTTAGGAGTTCTAAGGAACTAAAAGTCTTGAAAAATGTAAGCAAGGCTTTGAAGATAGGACTTCTCAGATTCAAACCAGGAGCTCGCTTTCTCTGTCCCCCTTGATTGTGTGTACCCTAAGATCTGTGCTTGAAGATCTCTGTCAGAGAGGAGTGACGCCCACTGCAGCTCAGCCATCACCCTGCAGGGATTGCTGTAAGAACTGGAACTCAACAACAAAGATTTATAAATATTCCACGGTTGAGGTTTGGTGTGTGGCTATGTATTGTAATGCTAAATTCTGCATCCAAGACAAGTGCTTTTGTTGTGCAATTTTGCTTAAAATTATTGGTTCAATAAAGATGCCTACAGCCTGTAGCTGAGCAGAAGAAAGACCCTCTGCCTCAGACCCCAAGCCAAGAACCCAGGTCTCATGGGCGTATGGCCATGAGGGCCTCATGGTGGAGTAAGAGCGTCCCAGATGAAACTTTGCAAGTAATATCTCAGTGTTATTGGCAGGGAAGTAGACAAAATAACATAGAGGGTTGATATCTGCCCACCTCTACTGCTTTAAGGCTTATTCTAAATATAAAGGCTTTTGTGTCTTTTATTTGGGATCTAAATGATCAAAGGTGGGAGTAGAAACCCCCAATTAATATTTAGTACAACACTTTGGCAAACCAATATGGCGCAACATTCCACCAAGTACTGCTAACAGGAAGGATGGCCCATCCGAGCCCTGTGGGTGTAGCTACAAGCTCAGAATGTTCCTGTAATAGTGATACATGTGTAAAGTTTGCATGATGTTGAATATTGCCAGGTTAGTTTTGGTACAAGTACTTACCATGCCTGAATATTTTTAAAATGGAAGCCTAACAAATACACTCACTGTGTTTGTTACCCCGTGATGCCGATTCCCTCAGACTCCTGACTGAGAAGAGAAGCCACAGCCCACCCTAACAAACGGCCCACACACTGCTATAAGTCCATCCAGGCACTTAGTTTTAATAACTGTTTTGTCAAACCAGAATGTTCCCACTCTTATGAGTAACATTCACACAAGGAAAAAAAAATCCAACCTCAGCAGTCTTTGATTACCTACTTAGGAGGGCACATTTATCAAGCAACTTTTCTGTATTTCAAAACATGATTACAGGGTTTAATTATTTTAGGAACTATGACCTGGCTATCAAATGATTCTTTTAGACATACACAGATTTTTCTCATACCCAAACAATTAGGAGAATGCCGTAAAACTTGGCAGTCAACACTAGTTCTGAACATTTCATTAACTTCTGTTATTTATGGGGAAGCTAGATCCAGCCTCCCGTGCTGTGTTTTAATTACAGAGCAAAGAAAGCCTTCCTCTAAAGAAGACAGCCATGACCCATTCCCTGGAGGAATGTGGGGCTTCAAAGATACAGTTCCATGTCCCCTTGTCCCCTTCCATATAGCAACAAACACCTGGCAAAGAAGAGGCAGAGGACCCTGCTTCTGCCCTCAGAGCTGGTGCTGTGAATGGGAGGGGTTTGGAGACTGCCTGCAGCATGTTCTGGGAGTCACTGCCACACACCCAGGCCTTCTCTTCTCTCCAGCTTGGCTTCAGGGATTTCCAAAAGACCAATGCTCGATCTTCTGGGAGCGTGACAGATCTGTGCCGCTGAACTCTCCATCTCTTCATTGTTTCTGGACACTTCTGGCTTCAACCGTCGGCACATAGTCCTTTTCATGGTTTCTACGATTTTTTTTTCTTATTTGGTGGTATAAAGGGCTTTTTCATTTTGTAGTTTTGCAGAATCTTGCTTTGTTTGGCTAGATGGAAGGAGACACTCTGTCCCTCGAAGATTTAGACTCCCTGACCCACAGGATGGAAATCGGGAAGCATCTACCTGGTGCTCACGAGTTGTAGAAGAAACATCTAGCTGACGCAGATCACCAGCCTTCTTCAAAGCTGGAGACTAACAGCTTAGCTTCTACAAGAAACTTGGAAGTTTAGACTTGATGTCTACAATGAGAATGCTCATGGATTTTACATATTTAACCATTCACTGAGCTAGGCTCTACTGTGACTGCTATTTTATGTTTTACTTTCATAAAAAAGGTTAGGCATGGTGACACAGGTTTTTAATCCCTGCTCTGGGGAGGGAGGGGCAGGCAGATCTCTTGTGAGTTCAACAACCAGCCTGATCTATGTAGTGAGTTTCCTGGGCAAGCCAGGGCTACATAGTGAGACCACCCTCTGCCCCTGGCAAAACAACAAACACAAGACCAAAGTCGAGACCAACCACACACATATCTTCACTTAAAGCTCCTAGCTCTGTGTATCTTAGTTATCATAACATTGAGGCTAAGAACACACCATCCCAAAATATTCCACCCACATTGTCGCTCTTTGGCATATATTCAGCTGGTTATCCTGAGAATTTGCAGATAGGAGTAGCTCTAAAAAAAATTTTTTTTACCTATAAAAGAAAGAAACTGTGTTAGTAATTACGTGTATCAGGAAGCAGAATGACCGAAATGCTTTTATGCCTGGAGAGGACATAGAACCAGACAACATTTATGCACCATGAATATCTAGGATCACTCCCCCCCACCCCCCCGTCCAAGCCCCTGTTCTCTGTAACTCAGGGTGTTATACAGTCTTCTGTCATCTGCCCCTTCTCTGATTCTCCATTTTTTCTGAGACTCTTGTGACTATAATTATTATGATTTTGTTCCTCTTAATCTGTCTTATGTCAGCCTAGTTCATATCCTGGGCAAAGAACTAGGAAGGCAAAGGGAAACCATCTTCCCAGCCTTATATTCATATAATCGATTCACCTCCCCATAGTGTTACTTCCATGTAGCAACATTCAGAACGAGTCTTCCAGCCTCTCTGCCAACATGCGAGGTTGGAAAACTGAAGATCCAGGGCTTCAAATTCAGGAACTAGTTCCAATATTCCCAATCGGATTGCCCTTTCCCATCCAAACCCATCCTGTCTAATGATTTCAAATAAATTCGTTCAAGTGGTTGCTTCATAGATTGAATGAGCCGTTGAAGAAAGCATTTTAAATCGTTCTTTGGGGTGCTCAGGATGAATACATGAACACACACTGGGCTCTAACATTTTAATTAAGGATTTAAATCAACAGTCTACACTGACTAAACTTGTTTCATGTTGCTCATTCACAATGTTGACATTTCTGCTTGCTCCTGGTCTGGACAGTGAGTTGGGACTCTGTATAGTAAGGAGGCTTTGGGCTGCGTACCACTTTTCAAGACTAATGTAGAGATGGGTTAGAATAAAGGCAGGAGATATCTTCATCTTAAAAAAAGCCATCTCTCTTTTATTATCAAGAATAAATAAAAGTAGCTTTGGGAGAGAAAGTAAAGTCACTGTGTGTATCTTTTTTGAGATGGGTTCTTACTGTGTAGCTCAGGCTGACCCCGAATCACTATGTGTAGCTCAGGATGGCCCTGAATCATCATTCTTCCTGCCTCAGCTTCCTAAGTGCAAGGGCTACAGGTGTGTCAACCACTCTTGGCTTCATCCCAGACATTTTCTGTTAGAGAAAACTCATCATGAGGAAGACGCGTACTTCATTCTTGCTTTTAGGTGCTTCTTATGGGAACAAGATCATGTTTCCGTGCTTCCTGCTTTCTCTGTTAACAGGTGTCTTGCTGGATACCTGTCTGGAATCTTCTTACACACAGGTCTTCCTAGACATTACTGCCCTGACCTGAACACCACCACTTAATAATGTAAGATGGTATACTTCCCAGAATCGCAGCTTCTCCCCTGGACCAGTTGGCCTATTTCATCACTGGCCCTCTGGATGCTTTCCTGTTTCTTGCATGAGATCTGGGCTGGCTTTCCTAACAGCTTCTTCCTCCACAGCCAGTCTCTAGCAGCTAGATCTGGCAGACAATTCTCACCTCATCTGAAAGAGAAAGAAATATCAAACAAACACATTGTTTTTACACCATCATTCCTTGGGGTACAGAAATGGCTGAGTTCTGGTGCCTCAGGAGGCCACATACTCATTGTTTTCTCCTTGGGTCATGATGCTTGCACAGGTAGAAACACATGTATCACTCCGTCGTCACCAGTGTCCCAGAGCTAGTAATTACTCTGGAGGAGTGACGGCTGAGGGGTGACACTGGATGATTTATAAGGATTAGCTAACACTACAAATGATATGCTGTAAATGGGAAAGGGCCCGTGGGAAGGTGGGCCGGGGTGCATTCCTGCCTAGCTTTTCCTCAGGCCTCATGCTGATTTTAATCCATAGCACTGTTCACTCTCAATAGTCTAACAACAGCTCATAAAACAGCCAAAGGCTCACCTAAAGGCCCCGCGTAATTATGATACAGCGCTAAATTGGAGCATCACCCAGGAATTGGAAAGTGCCCGCATCTTTTATTTAGTATATTGTAATTTGGTTTCCTTTAGCCTTGTGGAGTTTGCTGTTAGTCAGCATGACCTTTTTG
Source organism: Micromys minutus (assembly GCF_963924665.1). Lineage (NCBI taxonomy): Eukaryota > Metazoa > Chordata > Mammalia > Rodentia > Muridae > Micromys > Micromys minutus. Next base: position 43,822,626 of record NC_137969.1, read on the forward strand.
AAGTAGAAGCTGTATATTGTCAACTCCATTAAAATCCCTCGTGGGTGCTCTTGATAGTCAGAATGAGGTTGGAATTCCTCTTTGGATTTGGGTGCTCCTCCTACTTTCCCCAGGGGCTGTGCTCTGCCCAGCCTGTCAGCCAAATGTTCTCCCTGGCACTCTTTCCGAGTGTCACTTCTCCAGGGTCTTGACACTTGCTGTTCTTCCAGCCTAAAATGTGCTGCTCCAGGCATTTCCTTCTGAATTCTCTAGATTTCTGGGCTCAAATGCCGTCCCCCCACCCCGCCCAGGGTCCTTCCCTGAGCAAGCCCCGGCTTGCTCCTTCTCTCTGCACAGTGGTCAGCTCCCTTCAGTAGCTTGCTCCCTGCCCGCTGTAACCGTCCACTTTTGGAAGGACCTGGCAAGCAGGATGCCTATGAGGCCCTGGCATGAAGGTCTGCCATGTGAATAGATGACTGGCTGGAACAGGGCATGGTCACAGATGTGCAGACAGGAATCCGGCCTCAGCGGTGAGGACTGCAGTCCACCCATCTACACCCTTAGCTCACAGCCAGGGGCTATAACTCTCTTTGGGGTGACTGTACCGAAGGGCCTTCCCATCCTGAGAAGGCTAATTTAGTTAGCCTAGTTTTTTTTGTTTGTTTGTTGCTTGTTTTAACCTAAGTCCACCTTAGACGCTGGCCACATTGTTTCAAAAAACGCATAATTTAATTTATGGCGGAACATACCCTCAAGACCAATAAAAATTTGAACTTGTGTGACCAAAAATTGGGAAGATAATGACGAAAAGCTCCAAGTTATAAGCCTAACAATATTTAGAAAAAGCCATATTGATTAGTATCAGAATTTCCTCCTGAATGGCTAGACCTCAGCTGACACCAAACTTGAACATCCTCAGAGAATGAGCAGCAAAGGCTCTGTCTTTCCAGATGACTTCTTCACTTCTGTTTAACAAGCACTTGCCCGGTGTGCCCGGTGTGCCCAGTGTGTGTGGTGTGCCCAGTATGTGTGGTGTGCCCAGTGTGTGTGGTGTGCCCAGTGTGTGTGGTGTGCCCAGTGTGTCCCGGGTGTGTGGTGTGCCCAGTGTGTGTGGTGTGCCCAGTGTGTGTGGTGTGCCCAGTGTGTGTGGTGTGCCCAGTGTGTCCGGTGTGTGTGGTGTGCCCAGTATGTGTGGTGTGCCCAGTGTGTGTGGTGTATCCAGTGTGTGTGGTGTGTCCAGTGTGTGTGGTGTGCCCAGTGTGTGTGGTGTATCCAGTGTGTGTGGTGTGTCCAGTGTGTGTGGTGTGCCCAGTGTGTGTGGTGTGCCCAGTGTGTGTGGTGTGCCCAGTGTGTGTGGTGTGCCCAGTGTGTCCAGTGTGTGTGGTGTGCCCAGTGTGTGTGGTGTGCCCAGTGTGTGTGGTGTGCCCAGTGTGTTCAGTGTGTGTGGTGTGCCCAGTATGTGTGGTGTGCCCAGTGTGTGTGGTGTATCCAGTGTGTGTGGTGTGTCCAGTGTGTGTGGTGTGCCCAGTGTGTGTGGTGTGCCCAGTGTGTGTGGTGTGTCCAGTGTGTGTGGTGTGCCCAGTGTGTGTGGTGTGCCCAGTGTGTGTGGTGTGCCCAGTGTGTGTGGTGTGCCCAGTGTGTCCAGTGTGTGTGGTGTGTCCAGTGTGTGTGGTATGCCCAGTGTGTGTGGTGTGTCCAGTGTGTGTGGTGTGTCCAGTGTGTGTGGTATGCCCAGTGTGTGTGGTGTGTCCAGTGTGTGTGGTGTGTCCAGTGTGTGTGGTATGCCCAGTGTGTGTGGTGTGTCCAGTGTGTGTGGTGTGTCCAGTGTGTGTGGTATGCCCAGTGTGTGTAATATGCCTGGTGTGCCTGGTGTTCCTAGTATGTGTGGTGTGCCCGGTGTGCCCGGTGTGCCTGGTGCTTCTCTAAATATGCAACAATTAGTGCATAGTTGGCTTTTCTGGATGCAGTAGGTGAAGCAGAGTCTGGTGTGATGCTCTTATTAGGGATTCGTGCTTTGAGGAGAAGGCAGAGAGCCAGAAGACGTGAGTCTAGAACCTCGGCTCAGCAGCATCAGCCAGCCAGCCTAGGAACCTGAGGCCAGTACTGCCGGTCAGCAGCCTGCATTATCCAGAACGGCCGCCAGTTAGATCCCACTGCTCCTAAAACCCCTTTCCGAATCTGTGGACACCCGAGGATGTGGAGATCTGGAGGCTCGCCAACCGTCCTCCTGCCAGCCGAGCGGCAACCTTTCCTTGAACCCAACTGGGCAGTGAATTCCTTCTCCAGAAGAAACTCTAACCCTCAGACCAGCTGCATGAACAGGGCCCTTTATTCCCATTTAACAGATAAGAAAACTGACACATGGAGAAATTAACTCAGAAAACTGATTGCGTTGTCAGCTGTGAGTCATAGTATTTTAGAGAGAGAGACAGAGTGTAGAGGGTGGCCCTAGCAATGATCGCCACAACGTTGGTGCTGCCCTTTGGCATTATGACAGTGTGTGTGGTGTGTGTGTGTATGTGTGTATGTGTGTGTGTGTGTGTGTGGTGTGTGTGTGTGTGTGGTGTATGTGTGTGGTGTGTGTGTGTGTGTGTGTGTGTGAGAGAGAGAGAGAGAGAGAGAGAGTGTGTGTGTGTGTGTGGTGTGTGTGTGGTGTGTGTGTGTGTGGTGTGTGTGTGTGTGTGTGTGTGTGGTGTGTGTGTGTGTGTGGTGTGTGTGTGTGGTGTGTGTGTGTGTGTGTGTGAGAGAGAGAGAGAGAGAGAGTGTGTGTGTGTGTGTGGTGTGTGTGTGTGGTGTGTGTGTGTGTGTGAGAGAGAGAGAGTGTGTGTGTGTGTGTGTGTGGTGTGTGTGTGTGTGTGTGTGTGAGAGAGAGAGAGAGAGAGAGTGTGTGTGTGTGTGTGTGTGTGGTGTGTGTGGTGTGTGTGTGTGTGTGTGTGTACGTGGGCATGTGCACTGTTGCTTAGGCTGGAACATTACCAAGAACATCAGAAGGTGGTAATTTAGGATTACCTACTAATTTCAAATACTAAATCTTGTGTAAAAGTCTAAGACCCAGGAGTAGTGGTTTTTAAGGGGCTATGATTGGGCTTGTCTTGGGGACAAGCTGGTGTCTGCTAGGGTTCTTATGTTGGTCCTGGGAAGTTTCCCCTTTGGAGTTCAGAGTTTCGGAATAAGTAGAGGGAAGAAGGCTGTATTTAGGTCAAGGCTGAAGTCTGCTCAGGAAGGCTGTGAGAGAGAGAAAGTTCCAGAGGGAGAAAGGGAAGAAGGAGCTGGTTTGCAGATGCTAGGGGGAGGGTCCTGGGCACGCTTACAGTTGTGTGGTGGTGATTGGTCCTGGGCACACTTAGAGTTGTGTGGTGCTGCTGTGTCCTGGGCACACTTACAGTAGTTGTGTGGTGGTGATTGGTTCTGGGCACATTTACAGTTGTGTGGTGGTGATTGGTTCTGGGCACACTTACAGTTGTGTGGTGGTAATCATTGTAATCCTAGAAATTGGGAGACTGAGGCAGGAGAAAGCAGAGGAGGAGAAACAGGCAATAGAGGAAGACACAGTAGACTGTGGAAAGGATCCTGGGGTTGGACTTCAGAGGAAAGGTGGTATATAGGCAGCTCCTTGGGAGGAGACAGGTGGATCTAGATGGAAGAGAGAGGAAACCTAGTCAAGCAAAACAAACAAACAAACCAGGAAACAAAAACATGGTGGGTTTTTTTTTTTTTTTGAATTATCAATTCACATTTCTTACATTACAGACTTAGACCTTGTACTCTAACGCTGGGCTTAGGTAAGGGGTCAGCCAGAGTAAGGGCTGCTGAATGATGCAGAAGACACTGTATTTCCTGTAATTTACAGTTTCCTTTTGTCTAGAATAATTCATGTAATGTAAGTTTTATCCTTAAGACCTGACTGAGCTCCAGTAAGATTAGCTGGTTTCACATTCTTTTTCTGGAACTTGACGAAATCCCCTCTGAATCCAATCGAGAAACTTTTAGTCTCTTGATATTTTTGTTTGCATATGAAACATAGCCCCTAAGGCTAGAACAAGATCTTGGTAGTAAGAATGATTTGCAGGGATAGAGTTTAGCACGGTGACATGTAAGCAGGCCAGGTGTGTCCTCTCCGGGGATTAAAGGGTTGTATGTACTCTGGCATCTGTATGAAGTTATTCTCCCTACTGAACATGCCGTCATTGGTCATGTTACTGTCATGTCACCATTGGTGACCCTTGATCCCCCGTGCAAACAAATTTAAAACCCCTGTGACGTCCTCTCACATTCTCTTAGGGACATTCTAACTGTTTATACTGTGTTTTCAGTAGCAGCTGCCTGAGACACAGCTCGGTTTCAGCTTTGCCTTTTTCTTAGACCACACAATGTGTATTTAGATGCGAATTGTCCCAGTTTGGTGTCGGAATGGGGGTTTATTTGGCTTTCTGATTATAGTTTATCATCCAGGGAAGTCTAGGCAGGAACCTAAGACAGAAACCTGGAAGCAGGAACTGAAGCAGAGACAGTGGTAGAACACTGTTTACTGGCTTGCTTCACCTTGCTTACTCTGCCACCTTTCCTATTAGCCCAGACCCAACTGCTGCAGGATGGCACCACCCACAGTGGGCTGGTTCCCCCATCAATTAGCAGTTGAGAAAGTGCCCAATAAATAGACTTTTGTGATGGAGGCAGTTTCTAATTGTGTTAAATTGACAACCAAAATTGGCCATCACAGTTCTAAGTTCTAGCCCTGATTATTGAAGAGTGTGTCCTCAAACCTGACAGACCTTTGGAAAGTGGACATAGGAGTGTCAAATACATATTTCAAAATGATACATATTATTTGAAATTGTTATGTGTTTGGCTGTTTTGTCTGTATATATGTCTATGTGCTCCATGTGTCCAGTGCACAGAGAGGCCAGAGGCTAGTAGATCCTCTGAAAATGGGGTTGCAGAGGATTGTTAGCTGCCATGTGGGTGGTAGGAACTGAATATAGGTTCTCTGGAAGAGCAACAAGTGCTATCAAAAAGCACCACTACCATATATAGCTTCAGTATTGTGCTTCTGAGTGAGTGTTTAAGAACAATTCTGAATTATGACTTATGAATTAAATATGTTATATGTTAGATATGTTACATGTACTATATATAATAAAAAGTAATAAATTAAAAGGTAAAGTCTAACTTGCCAGCCTACCATGTTAATTTGTGAAAGCATCTGCACTTAAAGATCAGCTATAAAATGTAAGAAGTAGTAAATACTCTTTATTTTCTGTCAGACACAAGCCATACTGAAATGCCTTTCAATTGTATAAGGCAGCATTTGGGGTACAGGGAGTTGTAGTTAGATTGGTGTTGTCGAGAGTAGCTTGGAGGAGTGATTCTTACTCTTTTTTAATGCTGCGACCCTTTAATGCAGTTCTTCATGTTGGGGCAAGCTCCGACCATAAAGTTATTTCTGTTGTTACTTCATAGCTGTAATTTTGCTACTATTATGACTAGTGATGTAAATATCTGGTATGTGGGACACCTGACATGCACCCCCGTGTACTCACAGGCTGAGAACTGCTGGTGTGGCTACACAGACTGAAACACAGACACACAGACCGGTCTCTGCTTGGTTCTGCAACACGAGAGCATTTCCCCAGTGCTTAAATACACTCATGTACCCCGTTATATAAATCTGACTCTGAAGTGGTTCAGTACGTGTTGAGGTGGCAAATGTTTGTGAAAAGCTGGATGTTACCAATTAAGCTCAATCCTATTTTGAGATCGGGAAGCAGTGCTGCTGTTTATGGAATTGCAATTGCTATTTTTAAGAATGATCATATCCACATTACTATAAGCTGATTTTACTTAAATCAGTACTGTCCAACAGAAATATTCTGTTAGCTCTTTGTTGTCTAAACTTTGATGTATGAATTAAATTATGGCACACATTAAGAGAATGAGACATTTGTTTTTAATAAGTAAGGCTATTACTCATTTGTAGTTTTTTAAAATATAAACTGTCAAAAATATTCTCAGGAAGAAATAGGGAGACAAAGTTTGGAGCAGAGACTGAAGCAAAGGCCATCCAGAGACTGCCCCACCTGGAGATCCAGCCTATATAAAGCCACAAAACCCAGACAATATTGTTGATTCCAAGAAGTGCATGCTGACAGGAGCCTGATATAGCTGTCTCCTGAGAGGCTCTGCCAGAGCATCACTATACAGAGGCAGATGCTCACAGTGAACCATTGAACTGAGAACGGGGTCCTTAATGGAGGAGTTAGAGAAAGGATTGAAGGAGTTGAAGGGGTTTGTAACCCCATAAGAAGAACAATACCAACCAACCAGAGCTCCCAGGGACTAAACCACTATCCAAAGAGCACACATGGAGGGACCCATGGCTCCAGCTGCACATGTAGCAGAGGATGGTCTTGTTGGGCATCAATGGGAAGAGAAGCGCTTAGTCCTGCCAAGGCTCGATGCCCCAGTGTAGGGGAATGTCAGGGTGAGGAGGCAGGAGGGGGTTGGGAAGGTGAACACCTTCATAGAAGCAGGGGGAGGGGAGATAAGATAGGGGGTATGGAGGGGAAACCGGGAAAGGGGATAACATTTGAAATGTAAATAAAATATATCCAATAAAAATAAATAAATACAAACTGTTAGGCTTGCCCCTTCTCCCTTCTCTTTAACCCTGGTAATGGTCCTGAGAGTCTCCAAACACTTGGTGGGGGCATCCTCTTCCCAGGTGACACCTTTGCTCTTGGTGGCACCTGTGTAAGAGAATCCGGTGGCCTGGCCTGTCTTCTGCCCAGACCACTGAGATTTGATCTAGTCTTATGCTATAGGGAGCAGCACTGTGCCGCGCCCCAAAGATGGCGCCGACCTCTGCCCTCCGCCTTCCGATGGCTGGCGAGCTCTCCCTGTGATAAACAACTCCTTATTTGGGCGCACTTGCCTGGCTCCTTAACTTCCGCATGGTTACAACCTATCTGCATTGCCTACCTGGCAGCTTATGGTTTGCCAGTCTAGAGTATTTAGCCTGCTCCCGTCCCTCCCCTGGGAGCGGAGTCAGAAGCAGAAGCTGAAGAAGAAGCTGTACAAGGTTCCTGAATAAACTGCTTGAAGAAGATCTTCCCCGGGTTGTGTCTTCCTTGCTGGTCGAGGTTGGGCGGGACATTATGCCTCTTTCCCTTTCCACACTGTGGACTGGACACACTTCTGAATGAAGGTCTTGCCTTTTTCAACATCTCTCATATTCAATTCACTCTTCTTTGGCTGTGCTGGCCATGGTGGTTTGAATGAGAATGGTCCCAGCAGCCTCACACCTTTGAATCTGTGGTCCCAGGTTTGTGGAATCTGTGGAACTGTTTGGGAACTGTTTGAAGGTGTGGCCTTGTTGAAGGAGGTGTGTCCCTAGGAGTGGGCCTTGAGGTTTCCAGAGTCCTGAGCTTACCAGTGCTCTGACTCAGCCTGGTGGTTGTGAACCAAGATGTGAGCTCACATTTCTTTCACTCTGCCTCCATGAACTCTAACCTCCAAGACCGTAAGCCAAATTAAAAGCTTTCCTTTATAAGTTGCCTTGGCCATGGTGTTTTGTCACAGTAATAGAAAAGTAACGAAGACACTGACCAACACTCCAAACATTAAGACTTGAAGCCAAATGCCCCACTTTCTCTTGATGTATTTATTATTTTTATTTGTGTGTATATGTGCAGTGTGTGCGCACCATGTGTGCAGGGAAGTGTGTGCACCATGTGTGCAGGTTCCCACAGAGGCCAGAGGGCATCAGGTCCCTTAGAACAGGAGTTACAGGCAGTTGAGATCTGAATGTGAGTCCTCTGCAAGAGCAGGGAGTGCTCACAAACGTTTCTCCAGCCCTGGCATGCTCATATTTAGTCCTTGTATACTTCATTCAGAAGCCCGGACACATAGCTTTGTGAAAAAGTAAAGAATTTAGATTAGTGAAATTGTTGGATCATAAGATATGTATATCTAATAGAGTTATAGATATGTCTAATTGCTGTGCAATGTGGCTAGACAACTTATACATTTTCTACTCTCATGCCTGCTGCCTTTTTACTGAGCTACAGTGACTTTAGGACAAATTCATTTTCTTCCCCTGAAAGCAGGTGACCAAAATTCATTATATATCTTAAATGTCCAGTATATATCTTAAATCTTATCTGATGAACCATTCTTTGTTATGTGCCTCTTTGTCTGTGACACACGCCACACACGTTTCCTTCAGCCTGCTGCTGTTCTAGAATTAGCTGTGCAACTCTCATGACATTCAAGCCACACAAAGACAACAAGGTCAAAGAAGGCTGGAAGGAAAAGCAAGCGGACCCAGAAAACCATCAGGTTTACTAACAAGATTTAACACGCTAGCAGGTGCCATTGAAGAGAGATCCAGACTGGAGTCACAGGGAAGGGGCCTGTCAGCTTTGCTGTCCCACCACACAACCAGACTCTCAGCTTTGCTGTCCCCCTTCCCCCACACACACAACCAGACTCTCATCTTTGCTGTCCCACCACACAACCAGACTCTCAGCTTTGCTGTCCTACCATACAACCAGACTCTCAGGTTTGCTGTCCCCCCCCCCCCCCACACACACACAACCAGACTCTCAGCATTGCTCTCCCACCACACAACCGGAGAGCCACTGAAAGTCTGGCAGAACCCTGTGATAAAGCTCTGCAAACCACCAAATGATTGTATCGGGCCTTTAATGACTATTTCCACTGGAGCTTGTACGCCTGCCTACTTGTTCGTATTTCTTCTGTCTGCCTTGTTGAGTAGTTTACGTCTGGAGCATGCCCAGGTTTGGAAGCTGAAGCCCCTCAGTACTCAGGAAATGCCAGGATCCTCTGCAACACTTCCCGTCATCACCAACCACAACTCTCTGGTGACTTGAACAGGAGCAGGAGATGTCCCTTCTCCCTGCCAGGCTGTGTCAAAGTCTGTGAGTGAGTGGAACTCACTAAATTATACATGAGGCTCATCACTCAAGTGCCCACCAATCTTTCTGTCCCTGGGCCAGAGCAGTCTTTCTAGTACAGTCATGTCAGCTCCTATGACAGGGACCATTTTTAGAACATCCTGTGCTTTATATTGTATCTGAGGATCCCAGGAATTCTGGGTAATCTCTGGGCAAGCAATTTGCTAAATGCTATATGCACAGGAAGCTTCTAAAGACAGGCTAGGCACATTCGTGCCTTATAATCCGAGTGTGGCCTTTTGTTTAGATGCCTGTTCAGAAGCTTCAGGTGGGATTACATTTGAAGAGTAAATATTTGTTCTCTGGTTGTTGTTTTAGGATATTTGAGGCTTCCACTCTGACATGTCTGCAGTTGATAACATCATTTCAAAGCCTCCTTTTTGTTATTTATTTACTTATTTAGGTTTTGGAGGGCAAGTGTCACAGTACTCAAGGCTGGCCCGGAACTCGCGATCAGTGTTGGGAGTATTGGTGTGCACCACCTTATCTGGCTTGAATTTTCCTTTCTCATTTTAAGTGGGACCTATCTGGGGGATAAGTGGCAATCTACTATTCAGATTTCTTATTTTCCACACAGTTCCACGAGGTGCTTCTGGCCACTAAGATTTTATGGAGGCGTAACTGATGAGGTTTGGGGAACAGCCAGTGCACTCCATGAAAGGTTGGCCTGAGACTTTTGCTTTCGTGCTGGGATTTAGTCATGGCAAGAGCAGATGTGTGCTAATGATGTTGAGTAGTAGATGGTAGAGTAGTAAGCCTCTATGTGGTGGCCCTATGACAGAGGGTCCTGGGCCCCAAGGGACAGGGTGGTATGGAAGTGCATAGAGGCACTTTGGTGGAGGTGGGCCGTGGAGGACCTTCCTTTCTGTGGGTGCATAAGGCTCCTTGTAAAAGGCAGAGTCGCCCCTGCAGAGATGGTTAGCCTGGTTCAGAGCTGTCGGGAAATGAGGGCAGTTCAAAGTTGAGATCCTTGCTCTCTCTGGGCCCACAATTCAAAAGCTGTCTTGGTTAAGTGGGCAGGGTCATATCTGTCTACACAGGGATGGCTTGGTTGTGGGGATGATGTCTGTAGCCTGGACAGGCAGTAAGAAATGGCCGCTGACCTGAAGTGCTCCTGGAACCAGCCATCCCCAGTGATACTCATGGGTTAGCATTTCCAACACATACCTAGAAACTGTGGGAAGAGGAGCCGGGAACTGGCTGGCTTCTGGAGAAGCTTAGGGGCTCATGTTGTGTCTGGATTTGATGTTCTGATTAAATCGTAAACAGTGAACATAGAGCAAAAGGGGGACCCATGGCTTTGTGCAGGAGTAATGAGAAAAAGCAACAAACCCTCCCTCCCCACATACCCTCCTCTTCCTCCTCATTGCAGGTCTCCCTCTCTAGCAACGAGGACACAAACTTCTACTGAGCCTCAACTTCCTTGTCTATAAAATGGAATGATTTGGGTTGCATAGCTGAGAGTGTTGAAATTCTAGGATTTGTCACTAGTTTAGTGAAGCACAGCTTCCTAACACAGGCCTCTCTACCATCAGCTGCTGCTCTCGGTGGTACAGATGTAGTGCCGAGTGTGTGGCATGTGCTACACGGTCTGTACCATGCACTATTGGTTCCTGCTGTTCTGAGCAATCTCCCACACTGCCAAGTCTGTAGTAGACTTCTGATCCTCCAAAAATCCTCTCCCCCAGCCCCACCCAAATTAGCAAGAACACATGTATGAAGCTCCCCCCTTTTAAAAAACTGCAGCACCTCTGGAGATGCAGCCACACAGCTGGAATCACACGATTTGTAGAGGACCAGGGACGTGGCATGGCTTTGGGAAATTCCGTTTGTATTTAGAAGCCAGATTCCTATTTTCGGAACCTGAGGGGAAGCTTTAGTTAGCTTTCCGTCGCTGTGATAAACCACACACTAAAAGCCACAGAGGGAGAAAAGGGTGTGTTTGGCTTACAGATTACAGCCCATCTTTGAAGGAAGCCAAGGCAGGAACTGGAGCAGACACCATTGAGGAACACTGCTTACTGGCTTGCTTTCTGAGCCTTTGAGGCTTCTTATACAGCCTGGGCCCATTTATCCAGGGATGGCACTGCCCACGGTGGGCTGGGCCTTCCTACATCAATTAGAGATCAAGACAACTCTTCACACACATGCCCACAGGCCAGTCTGATGGAGCCAATTTCTTAATTGAGGTTCTCTCTCCCCAGCTGTATAGAGATCTGTGTCAGTTGACAGAACCAGCACAGAGGGCAGGAGGGCGGAGCCAGGCTGCCTTTTGCCAGCTGAGCAAGGATGGGTATCCACTGGGTACCTCTGTCTTCTCTGCCAGCCCCTCCATCTCCTGGATCTGCATTTCAGGTGCCAGTTTTAAATCAGCTCCTCTCTTCTCACTTTTTATTCTCTTCAGCCACCCCCACCCCATCCTCCTGCCTTGTCCTTTGCTTAGAGCTTTGCTTAGAGTTAGATAGTAGGTCAAGCTCCTACCGGACAGTAGGTCAGGGTTCTTAATCCCTGCGGGGCCGGCCCCAGATTAAAGCAGGAGGACAGGAATGCTATGTGATTGTCAGAAAGCTGTGCCCTCCTTGTCTGTTGGCTGCTTCCACCTTTGCAGTTGGGAAGGGGGCTGGGCTTCCCCCAGTATCCAGCAGCATTTCTCTGTTGTCCCGGCCACATGTAGCTGTTCATCAAACCACCTCAAACCAATGGCTTGAAATAACAACTTATTTAACTTGCAAACCAGGGCTCCAAAGGAACTGCTCATTTTTGCTCCTGCATGGCAGTTAGTTACTGAGATGGCTGGAAGGTGAGGGGTGATTTAACAGCTGGGAGCTAGCAAGCTCTTTTGCCCACATATGTGCATTTGATGCTATCTGCTGTCTGGGACCCTAGCTGGGACGATCAGCTGTCGCATCTATGTGTGGCCTTTCTGTGAGTATGTGAAGGCAGGGTTGCAGAGGAGGGGGTTCTCAAGAGACGAAATGGGAAGATGGCATTTTAATGACTTAATTTCATTGCAGTGTTTCTTTCTCTGTTGTGCCAAGACTTTTATCGGTGAGACACTCACTGGCCAAGTCTACAAGAGCACTATGTAAACTGTACAGTGAATGCTGAAGAGGTCAGTACTGTATTGTAAGAATAAGGTGGTGTGTGTGTGTGTGTGTGCGAGCGCGCGCGCGAGTGTACGTGTTTTATTATGGTAATATAATATTCATAAGTAGTGTGCAGTAAACATACTCTATATTGTGGTAGTCACATTTAAAGATATGATTTACCTTATCTCTTTTTATATTCACTATCCTTCTCGGGGCCTCTTCTTGGTTTGTTGGTTTGAATATGTACAAGAGATGGTTTTCAGTGGGACTCGTGAACAGGCCGTCTCCAAAGCCTTTGCCGCTGCGTTTGCCGCTGCAGGGAGCCGGCAGCACTTTCGTTCCCTGTTCCTGGAGTACACATCCTGTGATCCCCTGTCTTTGAGGGGACATGGGCATATGATGGCTTTGCTGAGGAGCGATTAGGGTGTGTGTTCTAGGATGGGGAAGGGGTTTATATTATAACTGAGGTACTCATGTGCTCTGGGTCAATCCAAAAGAGGTTACTCTGATTATGTCAGTTGGGCGGGCTTTAATTTGGCATGTTCCTTAAAGATTTTTTTAAATGTATGAAAATGTATGTGTATCTGCATATATGTATGTTACACACATGTGGGTACCTGTGGAGGCCAGAGGGCAGTGTTGGATTCCCTGGATCTTAGGTCCTCTGACAGAGATGAGGGTTTATAACTGCTGAGCCATCTCATCAGCTCTACAGGGAAGTCCTTTAAAAGAGGATTTGGATCCAAGTTACCCTATTGTAGGAGGGCCTCACAGCTAAAATATAGATGTCCTGTAGCTCCTGACAGTACTTCTGACAGCTAGCAAGGAAACAGGGACCTCATCTCTACAACTGCAAGACAATAAAATCTGTCAATAACCTAAATGGGTTTTGAGTCATTCCAGATGACACTACAGCCTAGGGGATGCTGGAGTTCAGCCTTGTGAGATGCTGAACAAGAACCTGTTGAGGTAATTATTAAACAGCAACCCAGGCTATTGCTGACTCCCCACCTCCATGGTCCCCATGTGGTGGCTTCCCAATTAGCTCTTCTCTCACCTCTAAACTGCTCATATTCCCAGTCACCCACCCCCTGTGGCTAGCTGTCTCAAATCCTCATAACCCAGTAAAATCAAAACTCTGGAGTCTTGTAATTTATCAGTCAGATTTATAACAGTAAATTCTCAACTCACAAAACACCCACACAATGAACTCAGAGCCAATTGATCTTTATACAAGTCAGTGGCCAGGGTCCTGATGCTGAGTTGTTAACATAAGTTATTAACCATAACTGTGGGTTAATGGTGATTGTCTGGGTCTGAAGCCACCAAGTCCGTATTAATGTGTTATGTGATGAAGGAAAATGAACACAAATTGTATCCTGGGTCCCACTAGCAAGACAACTTTATTGCCTGGGTAACTGGAGAAGCCCAGGCAGATCCAGTTGCTCCGTGTGCAAGAGCCTGGGCTCACATAGCACTCCTGTCCATCCCTGCGGGTTACTGCAGCCAGATGTAATCTCTCACACCTGAAACCCTATAGCTTTGTTTATCTCTCTTTTGTGGTATGGCTCATATTTTACTTACAGTTTTTTCAGCATCACGTCCTGCTTTCCTGACCGATTGTAGAGTTCTCTGGATGCAAATGGTGGCCAGCTTGCTTTTGTGGCAGTACCTGTCATAACTCTCTGCCAGTCACCTGTGAAAGGAGGAGCTCTGACTTTCCCTTGCTAAAGAGGCCGTAGAACACTTTGATCCGATGACTGTTGAGATGTGGTTTTCACAACTGTCTTAATGGGCTGAGTTTGAAACGTCAGAAGTAGCCAAGCATTTGTTTCCGTGTTTGTAGCCTCCCAGAGTGTTCTTGTCATCCGAGAGTCTGAAATGAACCAGTTTGCTGGGTCAGTGGCTTCTGCTTCTCTGGAATTCTCTGCCCAGATAGAACCATAGGTCCAATTAGTTTCACGTTCATCCTGAGACGGAAGCAGAGCCTCTCCCAGAGTGCAGTGGTAGAGAGGCATGGATGGTCTTTCATCCGAGGCACTGAGCCCAGATTCATCTCTGTTCCTTCCCTTTCATTACAGTCTTTCTGTGGAGCCCAGGATGGGACCAACCTTGGGATCCTCCTGCCTCTGCTTCTCAGCTTGTTGGGGATGTAGACATGCACCACCTTCCTAGCTTAGCTCTCCTTCTGGATTAAAATTTAGGACACTGAACATGGAGGAGAAGATCAGAGAATGGGGATTAGCCATGCATTTAAGATGACAAGCCCCCTGGGTTGGGCGAGTAAAGAAACAGGAGGCCTTTGTGTGGCTCTTAAGAGTCCAGGACATCCCTGGAAAGCCACCTGGAGTTACTTGTGAAGACTTGCACACGAACTCTGAGGGCCGTTTTTTGGTAACTTTGATTATTAGTAACAGAACAATGAACATGATAATCACCCTGTAACTTACGTAAGAATAGAGCTGTCGTGCCTGAAGGATGCCCTTTGAGCTGAGTTATTAGCTGGGCCCACACTCCTGTATTTTTAGGGGATACAAGCTGATGGTACTCGGTTTCCTTTCTAGATGCTTCTAGATTAGCCTTTACAGAAACAATGAGCGGAAACACCAGGCACATGCAGTTCTCAAGGATATGCTGTTTTGCATACATTATCCCACCACACCAAAGAAGAGAGAAAGCGGCCCTCTCCTAATTTAACCTGAGGCAGGGACCCTGACTGTTAAGGCCTCAAAGGACATCCACTTTGTTTGGAAATCAATAGGGCATGTCCAGACTTTGCCAAATCTCATAAGGCACTAGACAGCTGGAGTGAGCAGATAGTGTCCTTGTTAGTGTCAAGACACAGTTAAAGCCTTCAGTCAAAATTAGTCTCACCCGCTATTCCTGGTTTGCCCCTTGTTTGTCCCTGTGGTCATTAGTGAAATTGAATGTGACAAGGTCCAGATTGTCGATTTCATTTGGAGGACCAGTAAACACTGAGGAATTCGAGAGCCAGCATGAAATCTGAGGTCTGTCTGTTTTGTAGACCCTAGACTTCTGTATTTCCCATTGACAGCAGTTTGCAAGTAAATGTAGCCCAGGCTGGGCTCAAACTCAGGATTCCCCCTGCAGTAGAGAGTGTGTTTAGGAAGCAGGACAGTAGGAAGTCAGCAAAAGGGCCTGCCTGTGCTCCCTTCCCCACTGTAGCCGGAGGGGAAGGGTAAAGAGGAGGGACAGGGTGCAGTGAGGGAAGGGGGAGGAGTAAGTGCGCTGGGCTGAGTGGACTGGACTCATCCGGATCGTCTGTAGTCTGCCCCAGCTTTCTGGGAGAAGTTCCTAAAACCATAGGTTTTTAATCTTAGACCTTGGTTTTAATGATTCACTGTCCCTCCAGTTCGGTCTAAAGATTAATTCAAACAGCAGTCAGTGTTTTGAGGCTCCTGTGGCTCATTTGTTCGGACCCTTGCAGACCCAAGGCATTCATGTTAGAGAACGGGCAAAGGCTGCCTGACACTCACACACAGAAAGCCATAAATACAAACGTAAATTTTAGCAGTTTGGCTGCTTATAATGAATCTCGAAAGCCACAGGGATTATGGTATAAAGGGCACCGGATTAGGAGCCAGTCCCGTGTTCAAGTTCAGACATCCGCCTGCTGTTTCTCTGCTTCTCCGGCTCTGTTTCCTCTTCCGTAAAGTGGGAGGGGCATTCTAAATAAGTGCTAGCATTCCATCCAGAACCCATGCTCTGGTTCCCAGACCATCCATGACCCTGGCCTGGGGGTATCGGGGAAAATTCCTGTGCAGGTGAGAGGAGAAAGAATTATACTTAAAATGTCAAAGAAACCACGAAGAACCGTTTTATGAAGAATACCAGGAGCCAGAAAAATTATAATATTTAAATCAGTTTCTTGTCCATCACCTTGCTAACAGTTTTTTTTTTTCTTTTTCTTTATCGTCAGGCCAGACACACTTTCTCCTCATGTGTCAGCAGTTTTTTGATTCAATTCTTTGAGAGAACAGCTGCCCCCCCCCCCCCCCCCCCCCGCGTGTTTGAAGTACACTTTTCCGAGCGATGGATAGTGAGGCTCCTTGCAGCTTCACGATTCATTGTTGCCAATGTCCTGCGCATTCCGAGGGCTGTAGCCAAACCCAGAGAACCCTATAAAGGTTTCAGGAGAAATTTTTCATAAAGATGTGCTGGCTTATGTGTGGACGCATCATAATCCTCCTCTGGACTCGGCACAGTGCCTGTCCGCATTTCTCCGTGACATCCCTTCTGTGCCTGCAGAGCAGGGCCCCATGGGAACTGGCAGGGTAGCCTCTCATGCCCTTCCCCTCCAGCTAGTAGCTACTCACCGGCTACGGAAGTGACCACAAACTCACATCTAACTGCTCCTCAGCTGGATCCCCAAATGCCTATCCTCAGTCCAGGACCGCCTTACTGTGGAGAAGACATGATGGCTGGGGGACAGCAAATGGGAAGAGAATGATATCAACGTTCTCTCAATACATGTATGTGTCTATATCATACATGTGATGTATATGCAATTTTTCCACAGGAGAACTGCAATATGTTCTGTGGATAGACTTGTGCTCCTTTCAAACCCATGTATTCAAGCCCTAACCCCTAATATTAATGGCATTTAAAGATGGGGTTCCTTGGGAGTGACTGGGATTAGATGAGGTCACAAGTACAGGGCCCCATGATGGCATCGGAAGAGGAGAGAGACAGGCTATCCCTCCACAGTGTGAAGACAGTGACAGAGCACTAATAGCTGCTTGTCTTGCTGCTGAGAAAATATTCTGACGAGTTCCTTAATGAAGAGAGGGTTTTATTTGGCCGGTAGCTCTAGGGTACAGTCCATTATGTCAGGGAAGGGAGGGTGGTCATATCCATCATCTGTCAAGGGATGCGGGGCCTGAACCAGCTTTCTCCACGTGTGCAGCCCCACAATGCACCCCCATCCCTGGAAACGGCACCACCCAAATCTGGGATGGGCCTTCCTCTGTCAGCTAGCCTGCCCCAAACAATCCACTGGGCTGTTGAATAAAAACGTTAAATTGTAAAGATTCCTCACAGACACGCCCAGATGCGCTCTCCTCAGTGGGTCAAGCTGACAACTAGTGTTAACGGTGCATCTGTATTAGGAGCCAAGTCTTCCAGCCCTTGCTCTGTGCTTTTCCCAGCCCCCTGAATTGTGAGACACACATGTGGGTTGTTTCCGTTGTTGGTTACGGTGCTCGGTTACCGCAGCTCAGGCAGACTAATGCATTGCTTCTCTTCTGTGAATATGGTTATGTCTCCTTTGCTAGGACCTTCCCAGGCCCTGGACATTAAGCACCAGTGCAGTAATCTCTCTCTCTCTCTCTCTCTCTGAAGGTAGAGCTGAGACTACAGCTGGTTGTGGCAGTCACAGGGATGGGGTTCTTTCTCACTGAGGCACAGTGGTTTGAAAGGTTTGTGTAGACAGTGCCAGGCCCACGGTAGTGGGAAGGCGTCAGCTCACATTCCTTCTCTCTGCACTCATCTCCCACCAGGGAATCAGAAGCTTGGTCACATCTGTCCTGATGGCCTGACTGATGTCCTCAGCCTGTTCTCCTCACCCCCATGACAACCCCTTGTGAATGGTGCCCATTCCTTCAGGAGTGCACGGGGAAGGAATGCTAGGCTTTCCCTGAAAAGAACTGAGAAACAGAAGCACGTCCTCACTTACGGGAAAGTCAGCAGAGAGCCACAGAGAACATGGCTGATTTGGGGAGGGTGTTAGAGACAGGACAGCAGGGACCAGCAAGGACACAAGCAGCGTCTCACTGGAGCTTAAGAGGGTAGGATTGGGTGCTAAGGGTTCCTGTTCCAGTGACCTGCCTGCCTTTAGAAGCTGGGAGACACCTAGAAGTCTTCCAGATACTTCAAACAAGTAAATACTCAGGAGTATAGTTTATGTCCAGTGGAGTGAAAAATGAATGTGGATTTGAATTTGTCGAGTGTGTGTGTGTGTATGTGTGTGTATGTATGTGTGTGCATGTGTGTGTGTGTATGTGCGTGTATCCCAGATCTGACTCACAATTCCTCCATGCTTATTTCATGGTGAAGTCCAAGCTTCCAGGAAAACACTGGAGGCACACTGAATCCAGGACTCCGCACAGACTCCTTTCTACACCCTCTGTACCTCTAGTGCCTAGCCACCAATTAAACACCACCCCACCCCACCCTGGGACTCCCAGCATGCATCAGCAGCTGCCCACCTCATCCCCACACGGGGACTCCCAGAAGGCATCAGTAAGCATTGCCCTTTATTGCTTCTCCATCTTTGCACAGACTGCTGAACTCTGCTGTGCCCACTTTGGAAAGTTCTATTTATTCATCTCAAATGCACTCACTGTCTCTTCAGAACTGGGTTCTGATGCCGGACAAGGCAGAGGCCAGCACTGCGTAACCGCTACTGGTGGACACTAGGCCAAGGGAGGCAGGGGGCCCTCAGCTGGGCCTGCCTAAGAACTCCTGGCTCTCTGGACCTCAGTAAGACCCCTCTCAGGTTTGTGCTGGGCAAGGCGCTGCCCATTGCAAACCTCAAGTCCGTATTCTGTGTAAGGTATGGTTGTGCTCGAGTGTGGCTGTTGGATGAATAAACCTGTACATGGCTGGTGAGACAACTCAGTGGGAAAAAGCACTCCTGTAGAAATCTGATGACTTGAGTTTGTTCTCTAGAACCCACTGACTCTCAAAGGTTGTTCCCTTCAAACCTTCAGACTTGTGTTGTGGCATGCATGTACACACACATACACACACACACACCAGATTATGCAAACTATGATAACTAAAATATTAAAAAGTAACAATAAATGTATGCGTGTAGAGCCTATATGCGAGACAGATAAACTGGAAGCAGAGAAACCGATGAGAAAACATTGGATGCGCTGTTTCAAGAAACAGTCACCAGACTAGTGATGAGGTCGCACAATGACCCCCAGCACACAGGATGGATTAACGGGGGGGGGGGCGGGGGGGGGGCTGCAGTTTGCCTTTGCAAAGCTGTGACATCTCCATAGCTCTTGAGGAAGCAATAGTAGTTTATTTTGTGTTCTTCCTACTGTGCTCATGCTTATGGGTGATGTGTGGTTAGAATGGGGTCACAGCCCCTGCTAAAGCAACTGTTTTAGGAACTGGAGGCCCAGGGCTTCCCACAGTCCCAGGGATTCCTGCCCGCCCGCCCGTCCGAGCGGGAGCAGCCGGACACCCCTCCCACTACACAGCGACCACAGTGGGAAATCCAAAGCCACACTTCTGAGTTTCTATTCTTCTTAGCCTTTTCACTCTTGGCAGTTTTTTTTTTTTTTTTTTTTTTTTTTCTGTCCCTTTGGTCGCTAGATTTGGGCTTCATGCCTTGAAGCCTGGATACCCGGTGACAGTGTCATAGCACCTTTTACAGGAAGCAGCTTCGGGCTTGTTCTTTTCCTTCTATCTCCACTGACTTCCCAGTCCTTCCTTGTTC
Source organism: Micromys minutus (assembly GCF_963924665.1). Lineage (NCBI taxonomy): Eukaryota > Metazoa > Chordata > Mammalia > Rodentia > Muridae > Micromys > Micromys minutus. Next base: position 43,842,143 of record NC_137969.1, read on the forward strand.
GGAACTGCTGACATCCATCAGTGTGTTGGGTCCTCAGGGAAGGCGGGTCTTTTAGCTGGTCGTATTTGTTGCTGAAACTCTAGTACTTGCAAATGGCTAGCGGGGAGGAGATGCCTTGTTGAGTAGAAAGGATACCTTGTGGAGGAGAAATGGTGAGAGAACCAGGAAATGAAAGAAGAGCAAGCGTCAACAATCCTGTTTCGGTCACTCTGTGGCCTGTGACTTAAGCAGCCCTCTCTGAGCAAGGACTTCTTAGATGGGCTTCTCCAACCTGCCCCCGGATTCCGAGACAAGCAAGGCTGGGGAGAGGGAGACTGGAGGGTTACAGGAGGAGGTGGCTGAAAACTCCATGAGAGCCCTGCTGCGGAGTGGCTTTTTCCCTGGCATCTGCCCTCTGGCCTGGGCCCAGTGCCCAACAAAGAAGAGGCTGGTTTGGGTTATACTCAGGTCCGCAGTCCAGAACAGGGGAGGAGCCTGTGCTTAGGGTGGGGGCCCCAAGGCAAGGAGTCCCCGCGAGCACTGTGGAACATCAGATTTTGAACGACTCCATTTAGAAGTAGAAAAGCTCTCGGGAAATAAGAGGGTTCTGGCTGGCGTCCCAGGAGAACAGCAAGTTCCAGCCAACTAGAGCTCCGGAAGCAGGGAATTTGTGAGGAGGAATGGGGCACGGAGCAAGCAGACATCTTGACCACTGTTTCCCTGAGAGCTGTGCTCTGAAGTGAGCATGTTTCTGGAAATGGGGAGGATCTTACCCTCCCAGGCTGATATGCATTCAGGGTATTGTGAATCTAGACATTCCCGGGTGCGCATGCTTTCAGAATAGAGTATTGTAAGCTATTCGTAGTTCTGCCTGAGCTTTCTTTGGAGTAACGGGATGGACTTCAGCTCCACCTCTTCCTGTTTGAGAGGCAGGAACGGGCCTGCCTGCTGTGTCCAGGACAGACTGGGAAATCATTCTTCTGGGCAGCTCCCTTTCAGCCCACCAGAGCCAGGAACCCGACAGGCCTCTAGGGGCTTTTCAGGCTGTCAGGTATAAAGTGTGTGAGTGTGCAACATCTGCTCTCCTGATTGATGGAGGTGGAGGTGATCTCAAGGAAATAAGACAACATCAGTTGCAATCTTTCTCTTTTCAGGACCCCAGCTATTTGCTAGCCTACTACGGAGGGGGAGTGGGAGCAGGGATGCTGGACTCTCACAACTGCTTTGACTTGAGACCTCCCTCATGTTGGTACCCAGAACCCAAGAGCCTCTTTATTCAAGGACTCTGAAATTTCAGTCCTTATTCTAGGACTGAAATCCCTGCAGATGAGGAAAACCCACAGGGGTGTGTGTGTGTGTGTGTGTGTGTGTGTGTGTGTGTGTGTCAGAGACAGGGGTCAAAGGGCACCCCCAGAAGGCGTTGTGAGAGGCTGGAGGGTGCATGAATATGGTTGGGAAAACTTGCTGCATTTCAGGGGAAAGTTGGGGCTATGTAACCCCTCCCACCCAGCAAGGGCACTCCCTTTTAACACCACACAGCAATGTCCTTCATGCCCTTGTCTCCAGCTTACTTTACATTCTTAAATATGAATAAGACCCCAAGTAATTCATGTAAGTGAGTTAAGCTGGTCGATATTTGCCATATTAGTTAAAACTAATGTAAAAGATAGTAAACTCATGCACACTAATATAAGTAACATGTTTATGAAAAACAAAAACCAACTTCTTATTTCCCAAAACAGAAACAGGCAGAACTTAGGGAGGAGAGGGATTTGTCTGGGCTCAGGCTCTGCTGGGATGTGGCTTACTCTGTAACTGTAACTCTGTAACTGCTGAAGAACTCCCTGGTCACCTGGGAGAGAATGGAGCTAAAGACGAGGAACAACACTTCTGTATTTTAGCAAAATAGCTTTGACTTCACAGACCCTCCTGAGGATGTTAGGGGCCCTAGAGGCCCGGGACACACCTGACCCTATTGTTCTGGGGAGGACTGTGGAAGGAACTCTGACTGTTGTTCTGGGGAGGACTGTGGACCTTCAGGTTACAAAAGGCATTGAGTGCTGAGAGCTCAGTGGCTCTGTAGAAGCTCAGAAGATGAAAAAGTTAAGTCCTGGCTTGGCAAGTGTCAGAGGGAAGCAAAGACGACTGTGCCACCTGTGTGAACAACCTGGGTGGAGCTGAAGAATCAGCTGTGATTGACAAGAGATCAGAACCACTGAGGCAAAAACCTCTGCTTTGCTAACTGAGAATGGTCAGCTGAGCTGTCATTAAGAAGAGACCAGCATTATTGAGGTGAAATGTTCTGGGAACTGTTTCCTTAAGGTCAGCACACAAAAGCTGTGTCCCAGGGGTAGCCAAGGTTGTACCTCATCTGGCAGCCAAACTTGGTAGCAGAAGAGTCACCTAGGTGGTACCGGTTTTGAAGGCAGGAAGGGGTCATGGGGGAACAGCTGGGGCTTGGCACTGTATGATAGGGCTGGAGTCCCTAAAAGGAGCCCAGGAATTATCCCTTGTGGACCTCCGGTGGCATTGGTGGCAACTCTTGCTGTCAGGCTTGGTAGTTTTCAGGGACAGAAAGGACAAGATGGGCAGAAGAGACTGAGGAGGTAGGTCTCTGAAGCTGCCACAACCAAGCTCACTTATGTGGTGGAGAGGACGGGAACATGAGCCATGGGTTAGTGAGTGGGAATCTCACAAAGGCAAGCACTTGAGAGGTGAAAGGAGCCAGGTGTGTCCTCTTGGCAAACAAGTGGAGTGAAGAGCTTATGTCACGTAGATCACGTGTCACGTGGGGGCAGGGATTCTGGCTTGGCAGCACTGAGTCAGCCTCTATTTGGTGAGGGCCAGCCCCCCTTTCCTAAGGACTTCCATCTTTATCTGGGCCTCATCCAGGTCAGGCAGGTGGGTGGAGCTGTTGCTCAGCATTGGGCCTTGGACCAGGTCCCTGGAGGTGGCAGTGGGACCTTTTCAAAGGCTGGCACCAGACATTGGCTGGTGTGCAAAGGCCCATGCTGAGGTTACACAAGAGAATATGAATGAACAAAGCAAAAATATCCCCTCATCTCTTTTTCTTACAACATGCATTTCCTCAGTAGACTCCTGTTTTTATAGCATGGGTTCTGGCATCAAGAAAACCAAAACACCTTTCTTTCAATGGGTTCAGAATATAGGTGGGGTACTTATGTCTGCGCTCAGTTTCACTGAAAGAAAAGACGAATCTTAGCCTAGAGTAGGAGAGATACCGCCTGTGGGAAGATGGAGAACTGTGAAGATCCAAGAGACTGCTAGCACCAGGACGGCTCCTGCTCTCAGCAAGGACGCCACCCACAGGTGACAGGGACCCTCAAATCCATTGCCATGGAAACAACCAAACATTCCCAGAGCACACCGTTACACCAGTTCTGATGCCCACCCAAAGAGACGTCACTACCCCCATTAAAGACCAAACCTCTTCCCCTTTTCTCTCTCGCTTCCTTTCCTTTTTCGACCCCCACCTGTCTCGCCGTTTCATTAAACCTCTCCACGTGGAACCATGTTGGCTTGGTGTGGTTTGTCCCGATGCTAGCCGAGATTCCTACCCCAACAGATTGGGGTAAAGATGGAGTGTGCATCCTGCCTTCTATTTGGCATTCTGGAAGGCACTTTGAGCTTGTTGATATGTCACAAAGTGCCAGAGACAAGCTAATGAGAGAACATACGGTGTTGTTGGCCACCACAGGGGAAAGTGGAGACTTAGGACAACGGTGAAAGACAGGGAGTTATTTGTACACGTAGCATTGAATTCCTGATTAAAATCTATAAAAACCCCAAATAAAACCAAACAACCGTCCTCAATCTTTATTTTAGTACAGCTCTCATAACCTTTGGCTGCATGGTTGTCCCTTATGAACATTGCCAGAGTTTGACCCTATTTTAAAATCTGTATGCAATTTCTGTCTCCTAAGAGACAAACTCCTGTGGGTTTCCTTAGAAACAAACGACTTAGGATATGCTTCACAGCCAGGGGCTGGTGATTCACTTGTGACAAGTGCTGAACTTGAGGGTGGACCCTCAACACAGATATCTCCTCAGTCCCAAACATACCCAGCTTTGAAACTATTCCCTGACTCTTTCTTAGGGGACTGGCTTTGCACTGTCGTGGTGATGTGAAGCCAGCTGTGACCAGCTGTGAAGTCAGGCAGCTTTCGGTGTCTCTAGATGCTGTAACAAGCTGCTGTTATGTCAGTCAACGGCAGAGGAGTACTTGCCATCCAGACAACAGTGCAACATCAATAGTCAGCAAAGAGCGTGTGTCCTCTCCTAACGTGTCATATGTCATATACCTCCGAAATGTGGCTTCTTCATCCTACAACCTAGATTCTCTGTAGCTAACTGGCAGTCACAATATCAATATTTTCCAATTCTTCTTCAGTGGGTGCAAAATACACACAGCACTTGCCGCGTCCCTATGTTTGAGTATAGAGTTGAGGGTCTTTGAATATATTGGCATTGTTTCATGTCTTTAGCTGTGACTGTGCCCATCAAACAGTAACTCCTCACTCTCACTTCCACAGCCTGGCAACCATCCTTCTGCTTATCATCCCTTTGAATTTGTTGGTTCTGCCTCCTTACACAAAGCACTCAGCATCTGCCCTTTTGTTATAGCCCCATGTCACTTAGCACAATGTCCTCAGGACTTGTGTGCGGTGCAGCTGTATTCACCTTGGTTGCTTGTCCATTCAGTGATTGATGGGCACCGGGGACACTTCTGGCTTTCATCTAGTCACACTTTGGCCTGCAAGTGATTTATTTCTGATCACATCTCCCAGGTGAACAGATTGCATAACCCCTCCCACATGCAGGGGAACCAGGAAATGTCAGCCTGTGGCTGGTTGGGCAGCCATTTCTCAGAACCTATGCAGCCTATTGAGGGCGAGGTTTGGTTTGTTGGTAGATAATGAATGGGGTTTCCTTTCCACCCCTTCCTTCACCTATGTACTTCCGGAAGCAGCTACTTACACCAGTCCAGAAAAATAAATCATTTTCTAGTTTTAGTCCTAAGAAAATAAAGATTCTAAAGGCTAAACATACACACTTTACACCGACAGCAAGAGCTGGTGTTGATGCAGTCTTTGGCAATTTTCAGTCTTTTTTAATTTGCTAAACAGGGTCCAGGTTCGGGTGTCTGTCATTGCCCATAGGATGATGTTTGTAGAGCCCTTGGCTCTTCAGTAAATTCAGTAATTAGCCATCCATTGATCTTCATGGCAGCATGAGGTATACAGTATTACTTGAATTGCATAATGAGGATATTTTACCTTAGACTAATGGTTCTTAGACTTCCTACTCCTGCAACTCTTTAATACAGTTTCTTATATTGTTGTGAACCACCAACCCCAGCCATAAAATTATTTTCAGGCAACCCCTGTGAAAAGATTATTATACTCCAAAAGGGGTTGCAACCCATAGGTTGAGAACCATTGCCTTAAAGAGAATTCAGTCTGTTTCTCGGTTCCCAGGTCATAAATGGCAGCTTCATTTCCCCATCGCTGAAATTTGTTTTCCCACTAGAGGTAATGGGCATGAGGCCCCTGGAGAAAGGAGAGTAGCCCTTGCCCAGCTTGTCCCTCATTTCTGATCCCAGAGAGCTGCCCAGGACCCACACACTCCTGGAGTTTATCCACCACTTCCCAGGCACATTCATGGAACCCTCTCCTGTGTTCCAGGTCCTAGAGATGAACAAAGGAACAGAAAGTATTTCTTCCCTCCAAAGAGTGCAACATCCAACCAGCCAAATGGCCATGTATACACAGAGCCATCATACAATACAATGGGCCATATACAGCAACTTATACAGTGCTGTGAAAATCCCACCGAGAATTAGTTTTGCCTATCCTGTGGCTAGTAATTTAATGTGGCAAATAAGCATGACAAGGGGTTTACTTTGATGGTTCAGTGGCTGATGGAACTGATGACATGAGTTCCAATCTCTAGCATCTACATTAAAAAGAAAGGTATGCTGTTCCACACCTGCACCACATGCTATGCATGGGATGGTAGAAGACAGAAGGACTGCAGGGGTTTGCTAGATACCAGTGTATCTCCAGGTACAGAGAGAGAGAGTGCACATACCCTCATACACACACATGCACATGCCAAATGCATATAGCACACATGAATGCTCTCATACATCATATATATTATAAATGATGAATTAAGTATAAGTTAAATTATCTAACAGTGACAGCTGAGCTGGTGTGGATGGCCAGGTAACATTGGGAAGAGCTGTTTCAGATACAAGGAAAACGAACCCTTGACGATCTCAAAGGGTGTTTGAGGATAAAGGGCAGGATACAATAGGGATGAAAGGTGCATGGAGAGAAGAGATGGGCACAGAGTCCTGACGGGTAGGTACCCACAGGTAGAGTGAAGAGCCATGATTCTGCTGGTGAGGTAAGGATCAAACTGGTTTCCAATGCTCCCTCTGGCTGGGGTGCTAAAATAATTAACTCATTTCATTCCAGCCCCATTCATTTATAGAGGGCAGGGATGCTCTTGTCACTCTGGTGTTAAACCCCCATCACCATCACCACTGTACCACATAAACAGGCTCATTCAAGGCACAGGAAAGGCTGCTTGGAGACACTTGTTCTCCCTGTAGTCACTCTCCTTGCAGATGAGAAAGGATTTCTAGCAGATCTTTCTTTTGACTAATAGACTAAGCCAACCCTGAATTGGGAATCTTGAAGCTGAGGTCCCTATGCAATGACAGAATTGGAGCTTGGTGACAGCAGGGCCTCTGTGGTTTGTCTCTTGTCCCACAGACCCAGTGTGAAGGAGATAGAGGGAAAGAGAGGGAGAGGTGCTAGCAGAGGGTGTCACAGCTTCTCCAACCCACTCCGCGCCCATTAAACCTGATTCTTCATGGCCCTGGCAGTAAAACTCAATGCCAAGACTTGTAATCTACAAATAGAAGCTGAAGCCAAGGTGTTCTGGGTTGACAGTGATGTGTGTCAAGAAATCAATGCCCAATAGAGAGAAAATCAATTGCCCAAGATGCCAAGGGCAGCAGTGCCCTTCTCTCAGAGTAGGTTGTCCTGGGAAGCTCCATCTTCCCTGTGGATACAACACACTGGGGTTGGAAATCTCATGACCCCCTGTGACTTTGGGCGAGATTAACCTCTCTGAGTATTAGCTCTATACGGCCTTGTGCACCGAACAGTTAATAGCAGCATTGGTATGAAGGTTCCTCAGTGTGATTCTAGGAGCCATTAGCATTTGCATTATGAGTTCCTATGTGCCAAGGTCACGGGGCCTGCAGTCACCAGACCTTGCCTGCTTACAGCTCATGATTAAAGGGGAGCTTATCTCACACTGCTGCAAGTCCTGCTTGCTTGCTTTCTCTTTGCCCCTTGATGTGATAATATGTGCAAAAGGAATGGGTAACAGAGGGGCTCCATGGGTAATGCTTGCCTAGCGTGCACAAGGACCTAGGCTCTGCCCCAGCACACATAAACCAGGAACTGTGCTCCTCGCCAGTAATCTCAGTAATCCTTAAACTTGGGAGGTGGAGGTAGGAGGATCAGAAGTTCAAAGTCATTCTCAGCTACATGGTGAATGGCTGCGTGGTGAATTCCAGGTCAGTTGGGCTTACTTCAGACCTTGAACTAAGTGAAGATCAGAATATTCCAAGTTGGCCCCTGAGCTTGCCCATGCTGAGCACAGACCTCATCCTCTCCCTCTCCAGTGTCTCCAGGAGCGTTGCACAAGCCCCTGCATGGATTCAGCTGCTGATGCAAATTATGGAATGTAGATTACTTTTACAGTTGGAGGAGACACGATTATTTTGAAGGTTTCATTGCATTTTTATTGTTTTTATTTCGACTGCACAGGAGGATGGCATGTACCACTGTGTGTGCATGCATAGACCCGGGGACGATGTGGGGAGGTTGTTTCTCTCCTTCCACAGTGTGGGTCCCAGGGAGAGAGAGCTTGGCAGCAGGGGCCTTTGCCTGCTGAGCCAGGCTGAGCCACCTTGTTCTCTTGGGAATTTATTATTTTTAAGCTAGTCTCGAGCCATTTTTTTAAGCTAGTCGTTTTTTTAGTACAATACTTCTTGATTTCTGTGTTAGAGTTGCTGACTGGATATATGTGCTTTTGAGATTTTTAGTGCAAGGGGAAGCCAGAATGCACAATGGTCAACTGCAAAATGGTAAGTCAGGCCAGACTAAAAGCCTCTCATGAACTAGTTTACCCAATGTGTTTTGTCTAGAAACCCACACTTTGTAAACTATAACAACCACTGTGCAGGAGGCATTTTTCAACCATATTATTGATGTGTAGAGAGGTTAATCTCTCCCCCAATCACACAGAGACAAATTGGGCCCAGTATTGGAGGGGACCTGCTTCTTTCCTCCCGTACTCCCCAGTCTCGTTACCAAGACAGGTCAGCAGCCAGCTGTTCAGAGTGCAGCATCACAGGGGCTGAGGCACAGTGCTCTGTGATTTGTTCTTACCACTGAATGTTGAACATCTAGTCAAGATACCAAGCATCTGGCTTCTTCCACCCCCACCTCCACCCCCAAACCAACCCTCACCAGGATCCACCTCTAATATTATAAAGGTTGTGCAATGCCGTCATGAGCTAGTTATACACGGTACTTCAATTTGATACGAGACTCATAAAAATTAGATTCTCATATTGGTATATGTCATTACAATGGCAAGATCTTTGATTCAAACATCAGTTTCATTTTCCTTTCTAATTTTTTCTTTCCAGCACCAAAGTGATTTTCTACCATAAGGCGAAAGACACGGGGCACTCTGCTTCCTCTGACTTCTGCAGGGTCTGTGGCTGTGATGATGTTCAGAAGTTGAGGCAGAGGCAATGATTGGGCCTCAAGCTCTTCTTGAACTCCTGGCAGACCTTGGCAGGATATTGGGGTCCCAGAGTTGCTTTTCAGGGAGCAGAAAAAGATGAAGAAATAAAGAAACAGCACAGGAAGGCTCAGGAGAAGGGTCTTTGAGTGAAAGTTATAGGAAATTGGATGTAGGGTTGGGACAGGGAGGGGTCATCACAGCCAGAGTCATCTGGTCCTTGTAGGAGTAGTGGCCTTTCTGTCACAGACAGAGGCCATAAGTTTGGACAGGTCAGGCTCTTCCATGCAGGGCGAGAGTTTGAAGCACATAACCCTTGTGTCTCTTTGTGTTGCGCTAGAGTTGTATGCTTGCAACATTATCTGCCAGGAACTCAACTCCACCTGCCCAGCTGAAGATAAGGAATGATGTTCAGAGCCCTGGGGGCCTCTGATGACTAGCTGCAGACCCACACATGAGCCTCGGAGGCAGGTGAGTATGACCCTGGGAGCTGGGTCTCTGAGTATTGGCTCCATCAGATGATTCAGAAATTCCTTCCATCCCCAGCTCTGGAAACTGGTGATGCCGGTTTGTCTCGTTCTAATTATTACCCAGACAACCGTGTGGCTCATTCCCGGGCAAGGCTCTAGTCAAGAAAGACCTGTTAATTAATTGAATCGAGGTTATATAATCACTAAATGCACAGTAATTATGTTGGGACCCAAGCACCTTGTACACAAGAAGGTAGTTCTAATGTCAAGGGAATGTATGCTCATGAGTGAGGCTTAACCCTCAAAGCAGAAGGTGGGGCACGCCTGTTTCAGTGAGATTGGGTAAGGTGACAGTAGTTACTGCTCTGGATGCCTTCTGAGAAGATGCTGGAAATATTTCAGTCAAAGCTTAGCTTTGCTCCAGCGTGTGGGACCCATTACATTCAGAGCATTGTCAGGGTAGCATTTGGCTTGGCCTGTGAAGTGTACTATCTGAATCTGCAGGAGGCATTGCAGGGGTCACCAGCATTTCCTTTTCTCTCTTGCCACAGACATATGCAGTACAACCTGCCTCGTCATCACCTGTATCTCTTTCTAGTTCCCATCATTAACCCTAATGTCTCCTAAGCTTGAACACCTCAAACACCAGACCTCCCTACACAGACAGGAAGGCAGAAAGCAGATAGTGGGAAAGCTACTGACAGGTGGATAGAGGAAGGCAACGTACAAAGCCTTCAAGAAGGTGTAGCTCCAGTTGGAAGAATTTGTTACTCAACTCTCTAAGATGCAGCCAGCAGGATGGGCCCCATCCCAGAGCCTCCCCATATCTGCTGCTCTCTGTACTTGAGAATGAGAGACCAGATGCTCAGTCACTGGCCATTGTTAAGGCCTGACCATGTAGCCTTGGAACTTCTCAGCCAGATGTGTTGTAGGCACCTGATGCTCTTCCACTTCTTACTCGCTCACATGCTTGTATTGTTCTAAGGATTAAACCCTATTCTGTGGAATGCTGAGCTAGCAGCTAGCACCAAGCTAACACCCCGTCTCATTGTCTGTGTCTCTTGTGAGGTCATCAGGCTGCCTCTGAAGAGGAACCTCTAGAAGGAATTCTATCCTCACTGCCCTCTCAGAAGGGGAAGGAGGACAGAGTTGCAACAGTCAGGGAGGAACCCCCTCACTCGAGGTGGAGTCCTTGGGGTAGGTTTCACTGTAAACACGTGGCTAAAATGTGTCACACGTGGACTGGCTTGTTTTCTGTACCCGGTATACAGCCTTTGCCAAAGAATACTGACTTTGGTTAGACCAGATGAGACACCAAGCTAAACTTCCAATAGATGTCAAAGAACCACAGATGACTCCTTCTTAGCTCAACTTTGTATCCATTGTTCCTAGGCAGAGCAATCCTGATTTTTGTGTGTGGAACTAGAGGTCTCGATAGAAATATTTTACCTGGTGGGGTTTCTTGGTCTTTTGAAATTTAGCTTTCAGTGACTCTTTCTTATTCCAGGTCAGCCCCTATCAGCTTCTTCCCAGGGCGTCTGTGAGGAAACCAAGTCCATGGCATGTGGGCTAGGGTGGCAGGACTGCTGCATTTAGGTGGGCCTGTGGATGTGAGTGCAGCAGAGCTGGCTTCGAACCCACACTGGGAACTCAAACACCAGAACTACCAAAGATGGCGGCAGCCAGGGTAAAGACCATGCAACCCACTGTGCCCAGAGCTCAGGAGACAGCGAACATGGCCCAGCTTAGTTCATTCACTTGATAAACTTCCAGACTGGTCCCAGGACATAGGAAGGGGCAAGAAACCACGATCTCTTGCCCTGGAGTTCTGGGCTCATGACTGCAAACTCCCGAAGACGCCTGTAGGTTCGAGCTGTGGCTGAAGTGCTGTGGCCTGTGCTCAGATTTGCTTGCATCAGTCACTCAGAGGGCACTGGCCAGTGGCCATTTTCATGTGACAGATCCCCAGGGATTCCTGCCTCCCTACTATGACCTTTTCAAGAGTGACTCTTGCCACGGTCCATAGAGACCAGCTAAGCTTATCTCCAGTGATGTCACTGGGAATTTGAAACTTCCAAGAAAGGAGATAAAGGACAGTCTGTGGCTGGGAAAGCAGAATGCTCAGTGCACAGCTTCCCGTTGCCCTCTTGGCTCTGAGGACAGAGGAAGTGGCCACAGAATGGTTAAATACCCTAAAAGTAACAGATGGCTTTCCAGTTAGGAAATCTGGCCCTTCTCATCACCAAACTCTGAGGCTCTGCTCCAGGTTCTGAAACTGGAGGTGGCCAGATCCAGAGCTCAAAATGTTTAAAAGAAAGAGTGTGTATTTGTGGGGCAGGGGCAGTGGGGAACAGCGGGAAAGATGGCTTGGTGTTTAAGAGTGCTTACTGCTCTTCCAGAGGACCTGGGTTCAAGTCCCATGTGGCTCACAACTGTCTTTAACTCTAGTTTCAGAGGATCCAACCCCTTCTTCTGGCCTTCATGGGCACTGCACACACATGGTACACAGACACACATGCAAGCAAAACACCCAAACACATAGAATAAAAATAACTAAACCTTCAGAGCAGCCGAGGGAGCTGGGCATGTGGTATATGCCTAGAAGCAGCCTGGAAGGCAACATGTGAGCATCAGGGCTCCCGACTCATCCTCTGAGTACCGTGAGCCCAGGGAGAGGGCTTGGACAGAAGTTTGTGCATTTTCTCAACAGTTCTTTGAGGAATAATCAGAGCTCTTCCCTTCTTTGAAAGGATGTTGTGTCTAATTTTCCCTTTTCCTGTCTGCTGGTCCTGTCTTCTCATTTTCCTACTCATCAATACCCAGTTCAGATACAGACTCCATCGTCACTGGTCCCTGAAAAATTCGCCTCTTTTTCTATTCTGGCTCCCACTGCATGCCTCCAGTGTCCTCGTCCCAGGCTTTACAATCATTGCCATGCTTGCTCCATTAAAAAGATTCTCCAAAGACGAAGAAACATTAGTTTATTCCTGTGAACACAATAGAAAAAAATTAGGCATCAGTAAATGAACTTAAGCAACTACACAGATTTGTGAATCAAATAATATATATCGTATGAATCAAGGAGAAATTTTAAGAGAAATTAGGAAATGTTCTAGGTTGGGGATCTGTCTCAGTGGTAGAATGCTTACCTAGAATGTCCAGGGCTTCGACTATTGGTTTGTGTGGGGGAGTGTGCATGTGCATGTGTGTATGTGTATGCGTGTGTGAGTGTGTGCACGTGTGGATTTTTATTTGAGGGGTGTGTGTGTGTGTGTGTGTGTATGTGTGTGTATGAGGTGATAGTCTAATTGAATGATAATGAAAAGTCATTTGTATCTTCAAAAAAACTAAAAAAAAAATTAAACTAGAAAATAAAAAAAGATGTAAAATCAATGATTCAAATTTATACTGCAAAATGTAGAAAAGTGGGGCTGGAGAGATGGCTCAGTGGTTAGAGCACTGACTGCTCTTCCAGAGGTCCTGAGTTCAGTTCCCAGCAACCACATGGTGGCTCACAGCCATCTGTAATGGGATTAGATGCCCTCTTCTAGTGTGTCTGAAAATAGCAACAGTGTACTTATATAATAAATAATAAATAAATAAATAAAAATTTAAAAATGTTTTTTAAATGTAGAAAAGTTAAAGAAATTAAAGAAGGGAAGAAAACAATAAATCTAAAATTAGCACTAAAAATATCAGAAAATAAAAGGAAGTTGGTCTGTTGGTGTAGCCCTGGCTGTTCTGGAACTCTCTCTGTAGACCAGGTCTCTCTTTGTCTCCTGAGTACAAAGGGGTGCATTAGCACCACCCAGCCGAGTCTTTCTGTTTTAAGTGAAAAATAGTTGTTTGAGAACTTTCATTAAAATGATAAACCCATGAAAATCTGATCAATAAAAAGAGAAAATACAAGCGACCAAGGAGACAGATCTTACTGATTCTATAGATACCACGATAGTCAGTATCTCCAGTTATTATGTTCCCACACTAACAACAACTGAAACAAACAAACTCTGTAAAACCACAGCTTATAAAAAGAATCAGTGCATCCGGGAGCTGGCTCAGTGGGATTCAGTGCTCACTGGGTAAGCAGGACCCTGCGCGCTCAAGCCCTAGCACCCATATAAGAAGCAGGGCACTAGGACTGAGCACACAGTGGTGTGTGTCTATATCCCCAACCCTGGGAGACTGGCACAGCATGCTCCTTGTTGCTCGGTGCCAACTAGTGTAGCCAACTGGAGCTATCCAGGGTCAGGGAGAGACCCTGCCTCAGAGCAGTAGAGAGCAACAGAAGACACCTAATGTCAACTCTAGCCTCCACATATGACACTTGCAAACACATACTTACACATATATGTACCCAACATCCATACCCAAAGCATTAACATAGGAAGAAACAGAAAATTCAAGATAATCTGTATTTTATAAAGAAATAGAATTGTCAAAAGCATCCCATGAAAAAAATTGCAATTCAAGACAATTCTCTTGTGAGTTACATTAAAACAAAAAGAGAAAAATTACAAACATAACATGAACAATTTTAAAGAGAGAGGAAAATCTACTAAGCCATGTTGTAAAGTTGCCATAATCTTGCTATTAAGATCTGACAAAGAAATGAAGATGTCAGATGTCTCTAGCTGTGGACATAGACACAGAATCCTTCAGACAGGGCCAGTGAGTGTGACACAGCCACAGTCACAATGCTTCTGACTAGGGCTTACTTAGAACATGAAGTGGATATAACATTGGAAACATTAATCAATGCAATTCAAACAAATAGAATAAAGGAGAGAGTGCCACATAATCATCTCAGGGGAAACAAAATTCTAGTCTATAACAGACTTTCACAGACAGACAGACAGACACATACACACACACACACACACACACACACACGCACGCACACACACACACACACTTCCCCCAAATAAAAACCTACAAGAGATTATTGAAAAGTAGCAAGACGGGCCTACAAAACACAAGGACACATCAATTACAAGATTCACAATTGCCATATGTAAACTTTAATTAATATAACCTAAAGATTTAGCATAACATAATTTGTAATCCCAACAGGCTTTGTAGAGATTGGCACACTAAGCCTATTACTTATTTATTTGTTGAGACTGGGTCTTATTATATGGCCCAGGCTGGTATTAAATTCTTGATCCACCTGCTCAGTCTTCTAAGGGGCTGGGACTACAGGTATCACTCATGTCTGGCTTTGGCTTGCAACTTAAAGGGAAAAGCAATGGGCACACAACAGCCAAGACGACAGGACTCACCGCCTGATATCAACACTTGCTGTGAAGCTACTGTAATGATAGAGATTGATATTTATAAGGTCAACTGAACAGTATAGAAGTATAGATCTATCTATGAGTAGAATGTAGACATGCAAATGCTAACATTATGTAAGTTGTGAGAGGAAACAGGAGAATGTTTTTCTGAGGTTGGGCAAATTTTCCATAAAGAAAATAATCACAGAAGAGGGGAAATTGGTACAACTAAAATCTGACTACTAAGCCAAGCCATTAAGAACATGGATGGACACAGCATCACAGAGAAGGAAGGTTCATAGGATGCATCCAACAGAAGGCTCCTAGTCATAATGTATGAGAACTCGGGGCAATCAATAACAGAACTGCAGCAAACAAGAACTAAAGTGGGCAGAAGATTTGAACAGATAGTTCAGATAAATGAATGGGAAATAAAGATGTGCTGTATGCCTGGTCATCAAGAGAATGCGTTTTAAAATCACACTGGATGCCATTTACAACCATTTACAACCCACTCTTACTTGCTAAATTGAAAGTCCTTCATATGGTCACCTGTACCTCTCACAGTTTTGTTTACACATGGTATTGCCACCTTGGGGAAACTTTGGATCATTTGTATAAACTTACACAAGGTTTAGCCTATGATCTACTAAGTACACTCATGGGTGTTCACCCAAGGAAATGAACGTGCATGTCTAAAAAGAACGTGGTGACAAAGTTCATGGAAACTTTATTCAAAACAGTTCTCAAATTTAAATAATTTAGATACCAATCAAGACGAATCAACAGCCGTGGGGTAGTCATACATTAAAGCACTGCTTGGTAATCTCGACGTAAGCATACACCATCACATTGGGTTTTACTTCGTGTCTGTCTGTCTTCAGACATCCTAATTCCCCACTGTGGCTTGAATTTAAAGACCCACCAAAGGTCTGTCTGTCCCTTGCACTGTCTTCCTTTTGGGACAAAATGGTTTAGGAAACAAAGGGAAGAGACACGCAAAAGATTTAATTATTACTTTTCTATAACTTGAGACCACTTTTCCTAAAGGTGCCCACTTCTCTGTCTCTCTGTCTGTTTCTGTCTGTCTGTCTCTGTCTCTGTGTGTGTGTGTGTTTCTGTCTTTGTCTCTCTCTCTCTGTCTCTCTGTCTCTCTGTCTCCCTGTCTCTCTCTCTCTCTCTGTGTGTGTGTGTGTATGTGTGTGTGTGTGTGTGTGTGGTATGTGTGTGTGTGTGTGTGTGTGTGTGTGTAAAATTTACAGCCAAGTACAGGGGAAAACCAAGGAATTTTCTTAGCCAGAGTATAGTCTTTCTCTTAAGAGAAAGCCTCTCATTCTCCCAGTGGCATATATTCAAACAGCTACCAGTTTTAAAAATAAACACATTTTTTTTCTCTTTCCTGACAACAATATCAACAGTCTCTGTGTCAAAGATAAATGATTTCCCTGCTGTAACCTCTCTGACCTGTAAGAGTTGTTGTGAGTGTTCAGTGAATTAGTATACATATAATTCTTTAGAACTTCATTAGACACAAAAGACAGGTAGACACAAAATCTCAGTCACCTAATGGAGATTTTTCTTAAGCCAATGAGTGTTGAGTTATATGCCATAAATAAAGCAGAAGTTTCAACGTATTTCTAAAGATGGATCCTGTTGCCTTGGAAACCCTTAAGATGTTCATTGATGCTGGGCATGGTGGTGTAAGAAATCCTAGTACTTTGGAAGCAGAGCTAGGAAGATTACAGATTCAAGGCCACTTTGGGCAACATATTCAGATCCCATCTCCAAAGAAAGCAAACAAAGCCTCCAAACTATACTCACAATCACCCCCAAAGCTCCAGAAAGTGGGTTCTGAGCAGCAGAAAAACTGCTGATAGCTCTCCATTCCTTTAGCTAGAGTATGCTTTCTAATGATTGTGACATTATCTTCTAGTAATTTGAACTCTTCTAGGGTCAGTGTATGAAAAGAGTAAAGTAGTGATCAGGTATTTGCTTTAACACCCACACCTAAAAACTCCAAGGCTCAGTAGAGCATGTTTCCAGCCATAGTTCATGTGACTTTGCCCAGGACCTTAGGTCTGTCTTTATTTCCTGTTTTTCTTCAAGTAGGCTCTCTTTGCTGCAGCTACATACTGACAGTCTCCTTGATTCAAACCACTCAGTGGAAGTCTCAGATCAATTGCAACCTTTATTAATCAGGTCAAAGATATAAGACCAACCCTGGGCCAGTGTTATCTATCTATCTATCTATCTATCTATCTATCTATCTATCTATCTATCTATCTATCTATCTATGAATGAAACATATCAACTGTTCAGGCTGGACTCAGGTCTCTATCTGTGCAGGCAGAAACCAATCAATATAATTGATTGTATTGCCTGCCATGCATGGGCAGATTCTGGTCACTGCTTTGCTCAGCACAAGTGAGTTTCCAGATAGAAACATTTTCTGATCAGGCCTCCTCTGATCCATCCTGTAAATGGTACTGTCACATTTCTGTCATATCCATGAACAGTGAGAAGGAATTCAAGTCCCTTCTGTCCTCACTTGTGGGTACAAGGACACAGCTTGTGTTCAATCGACTCATCTCAGGAATGCAAGCATGTGTATAGCAGATGCTGGTAGAGCCCCGGCAATATTTCCCTGGGCCTCTGCACTGTGTGAAAGCAGTCAAGCTGTAGCTGCACATGGCTCTACCCCAGGGTCTGTACCATCTGTGTGCACAACAGGCAACTTACAGAGAATCAGCACCGCTCAGGCCCTGCCTATGGATGTTAGCATAGAAACTATTCCAAAGGAGAAGCTGGCTGATGTCTGCATTGACTCCAAGAGTCCAACAGCAGCAGAGTTAGTGTATGCGTGCATGTGTTCATGCATGTGTGTGTGTGTGTGTGTGTGTGTGTCTGTGTGTGTCTGTGTGTGTGCCTAAAGATCAGTCTTGTTCAACTCCTCTTTTCCCTTGGAAAAATGTCCTTTTCTAATGAGGTGTTCCCAAGCCATGGTCCCATGGAAACTGTCCTTACACAATTCCATTATCTTAGCATTGGTCATTGGCAGAGAATATAAAGCAGACAATTCAGGAAGAACCAAAGAGAATCTTCCTGAGAACTTTCCAACTGCAACAAAGAGACTTCCTTGCCCAGGAATATGGAGCCTCTGTGAGGCAAGACTCCCTTCCTGGCTGGGCATCTCTCTTGTCTCTGGAGGTCTTTCTGTCATGAGTGGCTACATCATCTATGGGTGCCATGACCAAAGTAGGGGAGCACACACTGGCTGTGCATCTTTGCCATATTCAGCCCACTGAAGGCACATGCCAGGCTCTGGGGGCCTTTTATACTCTTGGAATGATAAGTGACCAGTGGTGTGATTCAGATGACACCTCACTTATCAGAGAAGCACCATCATCTTTGAAGAACTTTCATGTCAGACCCATGACCCAAATAGTGCCTATGGAACAAACCATCCTTCTGACCACAGTCCAAGATAATGGTGCACAAAAATGCCTTATGGGTGGGAACGGAATACGACTGTCTTTAAAAGGTGAAGAAGCCTGTGAATGAAGTCTTTCCTGTTGGGCGTGGTGGCACATGCTTGTAATCCAAACACTAGGGAGGTAGAGGCAGGAGGATCACCATAAACTCAAGGCTATCCTAGTCTACAGACTGAGTTTCAGGCCAGCTAGTGCTACTTGGTAAACCAACCTCCCTCCCTCCTTACCTCCCTCCCTCTCTCACTCTCTCTCTCTCTCAAAAAAAAAAAAAAAAAAAAAAAAAAAAAAAAATTCCTCAAGATTCTGTTGGCCCAGAAAGCACAACAACACAAAGGAGCTCATCCCAGTGAGGTGAATGAAATAAATTTTGGGAAAAGTTCCAGTGTTGTGACAAAATATCCTGTTGGGGTACACTGTGTGAAGTTGTGTCTCTGTCCTTCCTAGCCTACCTAAGGCATTCTCTGATTGGCTTTAAGGGGAAGGGAAATGGGGGAAGGATTGTAGAAGGGGGTGACCAGGAGGAAGGGAATAAGCCGGATGCAAAGTGAATAAGTAAAATTAAATTAAATTAAATTAAAAAATATCTGATGGTCAATTGGCTGGACAGGATGTGGAGGGCGGGACTTCCTGGGAGGGAGAAAGAAACTCTGGGAAGAAGAAAGAGGAATGTTTTCCACCAGGAGACAGACGTGACTACATACTTGGAAGGTGTAGCTAGTCACTTGGCTGGATGGGGCTAGGTGGTCAGGTTAACTTAGGTGAGCTAGTTGAGAGTCTGCTCAGCTAAGGCCTAAGCTTTGAACTATTAAAATATTTGTGTATGATTATTTGGGGAACTAGGCAGGTGAGAAGTAATTGCCACCACA
Organism: Micromys minutus; assembly: GCF_963924665.1. Taxonomy (NCBI): domain Eukaryota; kingdom Metazoa; phylum Chordata; class Mammalia; order Rodentia; family Muridae; genus Micromys; species Micromys minutus. The sequence goes on from NC_137969.1 coordinate 43,861,081, forward strand.
TTGATTTCCAGCATTAATTAATATGTACAGGCTATTAATAATCATTTTCCAGTACCTTGAAAGAAAGCAACTGAGAAAGGGATTGTTTGGCTTATTCTAAGTTTATATTTATAAACTGTCCTTTCAGGGAAATCAAAGCAGGAACTTAAGACATTTGTCAGTCACATCCACAGTCAAGAGCAAAGAAAGAATTAGTGGGTCCTTTCTTGCTTACCTGCTCTCAACTAGCTTTCTTCCCTCCTACTGTTTGGGTCACCCCTCCCACAAAAGTGCCTAAAGAATGGCATTTCCCACAATGCAGTGGGTCTTTCTGCATGAATGAACAATCAAGACAGTCTCCCACAGACATGCCCTCAGGTCAGCTGGATCTCTAATTCCTCATTAAGACTCTTTTCTCAGGTGATTCTAAATTGTGTCAAATCTGTCAGTTAAAACCAACCAGCATTATCTACCATTTGTGAATTTCACACACAAACGCATCACTTTAAGCCAGAATTTTACACAGTCTAACTCGGAAAACCTTCCAAAGTCTTCAAAACTTTCGTCATTTCCAATGTCCAAAGTTTCATAGCTGTGGGTTGCTATAGCATAAAGGAAAAAAATTACATACTTAAACAATATTTTCCAAAAGAAAAGATCTGAGGTGTACAGACAATCATAGCAAAGTGAAAGCAAAACCAGGCAGGGTGAGTCCAAGTTCTGTAGTCCAGTGTCCAGCAGCTGGGACTTGCTCATACGTAATCTTCAGGACTCCAAAGAGCATGGCGGCCCCATCTGTCTAACTCTGCTGTCTGAAACACAGTGCTTCCTCACAGGCCATACTAACTCCATACAGGCAGCCCTCCTGCTTGGAGGAGAGAAGTACTCACCTCAGTGGTGCTGATCTCTTATCAGCCATAGCCTCAGAATGATCAGCACATACAGTGTTAGCTTGAACATCACACAAGTAGCCCATATTTCTTGTAGACTCCCTGTTGCCCTCTGACACCTCATGAGTAGTTTCCACTGTTCACATTTCTTCCAACACTCTTAACTCGCAAGCTCCCACTAAAACAGCCCCTCAAGTTCTGCTCATGTTTAATAGCTTCTCTAGCCCAAAAGTGCCAAACTCATGCACTTTCTATTCCACAAAATGGTCCAAAGCGTAAAAACTGCATGGTCAGTTTATCATAGCAGGGTCTCTCTTTTTCAGTACCAATTTCATTATAGCTTAGTGTCTCTTACTATGACAAATAAGACGAAGAAAGCCACCTAAGGAGGAAAGGGGCATGTTCAGGTGACAATTCCATGGTCACCGTCTTCTGTCATATCCAGGAAGCCAAGAGAGGCACTCAGCCAGTCAAATCACACCCATGGTTTTAAGATCTCTCAGAGAGAAATTGGTGCCGGCTGGACTGCTTGTGCTAAGCTTGACCTCTCTCCTATATAGAGCCCCATCTTAAGGAACGGTCCCACCCACAGCAATTAGCTTAAGAGACTCCCCATAGACATTTGAACAGGCCAATCTGATGTAGATGGTTGTGTATTAAGATGCTTTTCCTGGGTGCTTCTATGTTGTGTTAAGCTGACAGTTAATACTGTCACAGGTACTGATAGCTTTTGCTTTTTTGTGGCACTTGAGTTTGGACGCAAGGCCAGAAAACATGCTGGGTACATATTCTACCAGTGAGCTACATGCATGCTAAGTAAGCACCGAGTACCAACCGAGCAATGTACTCAGCTTAAAGCTTTTTTTTATTGCTGCCTGGTATTCCATCTAGTGTCTGTATGACAATTAATTAGTATATCTAAGCCTTCATTTTAAGGCACAACTTTTTCTGGCTTAGTATAGACAGGAAGCACTCAATGAGCATGGAGAGAAAGAAAATTTTGAGAACGTTCACTGTTAGGACTTCACAGATGTCGACGATATTTTGAAATCTTGGAGATTTAGAGCTCTGGTGGAACCGTGTCCAGCTCCTTATGAGGAGTGTGGTGGCCTCCCTGACGCTGTGGCAGGCTAACTGCTGAGCATCTCCCCCTCTTTACCTGGTACTTACAACAGTTCTAGGTATGATTACTCCTGCTTTAAAAACGAGGCAACGGAGGCCTCGTGAGAGTAACTGACTTTTCCCAACACATACATAGAAATAGAGTGAGTTACAGAAGAGAAGTTGAAGAGTTAGTGGATAAGCATGACTATACGCACACAAACTAGAAGCTGAAAGGCATGTGCGTGTGCATGAATGCATATGTGTGCATGTGTGTGTGTTCCATGTTTATGCAGTTCAAGAACATGCTCTGTCTGAGGATGTAGCAGTGTGGCATGCCTTCCAGCATGGGGAGCCCGGGTTCCATCTCCACTACTGTGAAATAGGAACTGCCTGGTTTTGTGTCAATGTTCACAGAGGAAGGAGCCTCAGTTGAGGAAACACCTCCATTAGATCCAGCTGTAAGGCATTTTCTCAACTAATGATCAAGGGGGGCGGGCCCAGCCCATTGTGGGTGGTGTCATCCCTGGGCTGGTAGACCTGGGTTCTATAAGAAAGCAGGCTGAGCAAGCCAGGGGAAGCAAGCCAGTAAGTAACATCCCTCCATGGCCTCTGCATCAGCTCCTGCTTCCTGACCTGCTTGAGTTCCAGTCCTGACTTCCTTTGGTGATGAACAGCAATGTGGAAGTGTAAGCTGAATAAACCCTTCCCTCCCCAGCTTGCTTCTTGGTCCTGATGTTTGTGCAGGAATAGAAACCCTGACTAAGGCAACCAGCAAACAGGAAAACTAAAACAACCCACAGCTCTCTTTGGGATTAATGATAGACACTTAAAATTCTCACACCATTAAACCTATTTTTTAATTTAAAATGCTTTGAAAAATGTTTTAGACCACCAACTGTCATGCCCAAGTACTCAGCTTGGCTCCTTTGTTTCTCTCTCCTGGCCTTCAGATCAAATTAGATGCTCTCTCGTGTCTACTCAGATCTTCCCTTCTCTAAGCATGTGCACACCCACTGTTGTGACACGAGACATCGTTTTGGAGTGTCAGCTCTTTGCTTAGCCAAGCTTGTTGGGTTTGACCATTTTCACCTTTATGCTCATAAAAACGACTGAAGCATTTATTATTCCATGTAAATAAAGATATCACCACCTTTGTCATGGAGACAGGCTCCTCCTCACCTCTAGCCCGAGAGTCTGGTTTTTGTGGCTTGGTATAGCCATTTTCAGAAAGCTCAACCTCAAAGAGGTGGAATTGGGCTGTTGGCATTGCAGAGCTGGAGACAGCTACTCTGAGATGGCATCAGGTGGCTAACTGCTCACAGCCTTGCTTTGTCCACTGGGTCATTACAGATGTTGATTTGGAGGTTGTTATTCAGTTATTCAAACTAAAATTAACAGTAGCTCCAGCCAAGCAGAGGTTGATCTTACTCTCTCCTTAGCAGACCAAAATCAATAATGGGGTTGCACCATTTTGGTAACTGAAGTAGCAAATTCTTCCTCATTCTCTCCCTCCTCCTTCCTCTCCTTGTCCTCCTCCTTTTGCTTTGTTGTGAATTGATAGATTTTATGGATTGCTCTCATCTGCTCTAAGATAGTTGCTTACAGGTGTCTATATCCTGGTCAGCAAGATGGGGGAAGGAGGATGCTCTTCCCTCTAACCTCCTACTGGACCTTAAACTCATCAGCCCTGGCCTTGACATTGGACTGCAGGATGTGACCCCCGGGGCAAGGACAGCTGAATTTGCATCCTGACTTAATGGCCTGCAAAGTAGCAAACCTTAAGCTAATTGCTCACTTACTCTATGCCTTGGTTTCATTAACTACAAGTGGAGTGGTTGTGGTAATAATAGTCTCCCCCCCCCCCCCACAAGAGCTGATATGAGTTTTACCTGGGCTAGTATTCAGGCAGCAGAAAGAATAATATCTGACATAAGGTAGGCATCGAGCAGACATTGACTAGGAGAATTATCATGGATGCTTTACTGTACCATGAGATAACCCTGGGTATAAGTGATGGTCGTAACATGGAGTTGGTGGAGGGAGTGGTACTAGAGGTGAGGGTGGTGAAAACAGAGGTGATGGGAGCAGTCATGGCTGTAATGGGGATACTGAGGATGAGAGATGATGGTGGTGTGGCAGCTATAATGATGGTGCAGAGCTATAGTGATAGTGTAGTGACTATAGTGATGGTGTAGTGACTATAGTGATGGTGTAGTGACTATAGTGATGGTGGTTTAGTGACTATAGTGATGGTGTAGTGACTACAGTGATAGTGTAGTAACTATAGTGATGGTGTAGTAACTATAGTGATGATATACTAACTATAGTGGTGATGTAGTAACTATAGTGATGGTGTAGTGACTATAGTGATGGTGTAGTGACTATAGTGATAGTGTAGTGACTATAGTGATGGTGGTAATAAAGGTGATTATGGTGGTAGTAGTAGGGTATAGTGGTGAAGGTGAGAGTGGGAAACAAAGCCATGGAGAAACACGGCTACTGGATTGCTCTCTCATACTGAGCTAGATTTACTATACAGTCCAGCACCTCCTAGGCATAGTACTGCCTATGGTGGGCTCCATTCTCCCACATCAGTTATCATCAATCATTAATCATTACAGTCTCTCACAGACAAGGTGACAGACCAGTCTGATCTAGCAAATTTTCAACTAAGATTCCCTCTTACAGGTAACACTAGGCTGTGTCAAGTTGACAATAAAAATGAACTAGGACATCCCTCACCTGTGCTAATGTAGAAATCTTTCCCCTTCTCCCATGCTCTGTAGAAAAGTCCCACCCATGCTCCTGCAGGAACCCCTGTACCCATGCTCCTGTAGGAACCCCTCATCTACTTCCCTATAGAAACCTCTGACCTGTTCCCCTGTAGGAACCCCTCTTGGCACTCCTGGAAACAATCCCTCTTAACTTATTTGTCCACTGAGCTGGACTTGGGTGACACTGTTTCCTTGCTCTGCTGATGCTGCCCTGTTTGGGGTAAATAGATGTTTATACCTCCTCTGGAAAAGTAAACCTAACCCTGGAGTATCAGAAGAGAAAGGAAGAAAGATTACATCCTGTTTCATGGCAGCCAGCCATCTCAGTGCAAAGTACCCCAAATTATATACCCAGCCCCTACCTTACTGTGCTCCAGGATCTTATATCCAACTCTAGTAGGCTGAGCTGCCTGGGTTGTGATGGTCAGCTGAGCACAGCATGCTGGGAATGTGCACCTCTCACTCCCACTCCCGCTGTGCTTCCTGCTTCTCCCCAGAGCTGCACCTCTCTTGGTCTCTTCATTTCAGCCAATGGTACCATTGTTCACTGTACTGTGCAGACCGAGCCATGGAATTGTCCTTCATTTCTTCCATGTTTATTTGAGGGCAAAGCTTTGAGGTTCTATGTCCCAATGATTGGCAGATTTTCCCTATATAACAGTAGTTTAATTAGTTAATTTGCTTACGAAAGTGGCCTGTACTGGATCTCCTTCACCAGCATCGTAATCCAGGCTAGCTTCTTTCACCCTCAGCACAGCAGTGGCCCACACATGCACCGTAAACTCTATCTATTCCACAGGGCCAGAGATCTCTTTCTCCACAGTGAGCTAGAAGGCTTCATCAACTTCCCAAGATACTCTTTCCTCTGGAATATGCATCCCTGCATGTGATCTGAGCTCCTCACTCCCCGGTCTTCCTCCAGACTCCCCCATTATCTGCTGTGCTCCAGCCAAATTCTGGAGCCTAACTATTTCCAGAACATATCAAGCAAACTTCTCCAGCAGGGCCTTTGGAAATCTCTCCTTTTGGTCATCTCTTCCCTTTATTCAGACTTTTGTTCAAGTATGACCCCTAGATATTTCACCAACTAGGTTTGCTTATTTTTTTGTTTTCTTTCTCTCTCCCCACTTTCCTTCTCATCTTCCTCGTCTTCTTTTGCTATTTTGAAACAGACTCTTACCACATGGCCCTGCTGGGCCTGGACCTCATTATGTGGTTCCCAGCCCGGCTTTAAACTTGTGATGCTCCAGCCTTCACACCTACAGTGTTGAGCTTGAAGATATGTGCACCATTCTTAACCCATTTATTTGCTTTATCGGAAATCATGTGGTTTACTTGTGTGGTTGCTGTTCTTCATTGTGCCCCTACCACTGCCACTATGGTGACAATTCATAGAGGAGAGGGCCCTTGCCTAGGTCACCCAGCTCCTAACAGATAGCATGCGCTCAGTGTATGCTTGTTGTATCTGGATGAATGAATGAACAAATGAATGAGTAAATTGAAGTGGAAATTTTTGGTTTCTTTGGAGACTCAGTTGCATCATGGGACATTTTTCTGGATGCTGTCTTATGAGAGGATGTTTTGCTGAGAACAGACAGGTGCCATCTTTGTGGAAGCTGCCTGGAAAAAGGGCAAATGACATTTTGCCCGAGTAAACACTTGAGAGGACATAAGATATTTGGAAATGGTAAAAATATAACCCAACAGATTGTGGCATTGGTCTGCCTTGCCTTCTTTGTTAATCATTGTCTGCCATGACTTTATAGAGAGAAACGCACCAAAGGACTTCTTGTGATATTCCAGCAGCCCCTGGCTGCTTCCTCAGACCATGGGCCAATTGGCAGAGCCTTGAGGTTTCTACTGGACCAAACTGCCTTTGCTGGTGTTTGCCAGTGGATCAAGCGCTACTGCTGCTGACTCACGTGAACTAAACTGCTGATATCCTGACAACAAAGATTGGAATTGACCCAAAGAACTATTTCTAAGCAGGTTCACATCCCCCTGTGTCCTACTAACCTGCTCTTTCCACTGCCTCTGGGGCGAGGGAGAAGGTCAAAGCATTTAAGAACCTTAATAAAAGTAGGTTTTGGAAAACCTAAGCTTACAATGAATGAATGAATGTTTGAAGTACTCCTGGGAAGGCTGGAAAATACCATCACCCCAGGGCAGCTCTGCACCATTGTTTTCCTGCCTCTCTGCACAAAGAAGAGACCATTGTCTCCACCACCCCTGCTGGGTGGGAGCAGAGAAGACATTGTGGGTTGTTTGAATTTCACTCTGAGGTCAGCTTAATGACTTATCTATTTGTTCAGACCCCACCTCGTTCCATAAAGGACTAGATGAGGATTACAGTGCATTAGTGAAACACAAAGACAGAATATAATTAGGTGAAGGAAAGGGCCAATCAGGATATTGGCATTCAAAGTCACCTACACCTGAAATGTTTGCTTTACACTCAGTTTGCAGGCAGCTCAAAGCAGAAGACACAAAACTTCCTGTGAAACTGTCTGATTTCACAAGGACAGTGGGACTGTGGCTGGTGCTGCGGGCAGTTACTGTGTCTCTCCAGATGGCTGGGTTAGTGAGCCCAGCCTTACAACATACGGGTGCAACCAGTGAGGGAGGGGCCAGAAGGAGAGAGGGGTCTAAAGGACTCACTTTGAGAATCTAAGGCCAAGTGGCTATATTTCCTGTTGTGTCTGGCTCTCCATTCTAGAGCACTTGATGACTGTCCCCCTCTCCTTTTTCCTATGGGAGCTCCGTCATCTACTCTCTGATACCAGGTCAGTTGGAGACACTCACGCCGTTTTGTTTGGGTCTTTATAAGTGTCTGACCTAATCTCCTGCTGAGGTCCTCACTCAACTCCAGTTGACTCATCAGTTGTGAATATGGCGGGCAGCGGGAGCCAGTTCATATTCTGGCTTTTTACACAGACAGCCATTGTTCCAGGACTGGAGTTACTCACCAGAGCCTGCTGAAGTGGCATATCTGGTGAGGTGGATTTGGCAGTCAGCCATTAGGTGGCTGTGCCAGCTTTGTTCCCTGGACTCTGGCTTACTTTAGCTGCCCCTCCCTACCAGGGATGCCACACCAAACAGGGATCCCACCCCTTAAAAAGCCAGTCATCTCTTCCCAGCAAGGAGAGCCCAGCAGTCTGAATACTCTATAGCAATGGATTCTCTTTCAAAGAAACCTCAAGATGTTAATAAAACAGGTAGAAGGGCAGAGGCGGGAAGGGTTCCCACCACAAACAACAACATGGCTCCCGGGTACCTTAAGATCAATTTAAAATGAAAGAAAATGGAAGCAGCCTAAAGCCCACCAATGAGAAAACAGATGAGTCACATTCATTCATAAGGAGGAGTATAAAAAGGATAAACGCAGCGAGAACATGAGCTACTGACTATCAGTGTGCCACTGGTGGATCTAAAAAGCATCATCGGTATAAGAAGCCAGTAGCCAGAGAGTTCATTCGTATGAGGCTCTAAAGGCTGCAATGCAAGTTCCATAAGTCAGAACAGCAGCTGTCTGGGCCCAGTGTGTCTTGGGGGGGAGGGGAGACTTTGCAGGGTGATGAGGATAATCTGTTCTGTTGTTACAGCAGTCATACAGCTGTGTAACTGCTCCCCAAACATCCCAGACTGCCCATGTGTACTCTTGCAGAGTTTACCCCCCAAGAATTTTTAAATTCTTGGAAGAATTTAAAGAGTGAAGAAATCGTTGTTGATCCTAGGAGTTAGGAGTCAGGTTCTTTAGACTTGAAACGTCGGTTGGTCTCAGTTCTCTTATAAATATACTGGAGCAGAAAGAGCCTTTCACAGTTGGAAAACTAGCACGAGCTCACAGATTTCTCAAAGCAAAGGTGATTTGCTGCACTTCAGCCCCTCATTTATTGCTCTCCCTCTTTTCTTAAGCATCTTCCACTCCTTTCTGGAAGTCCCTAAAAAGACAGCACATAGACTCACAAAATGGTCTGTAACCACTGTTGAGCTTTTGCTCATCTTTCCAGGTACCCTTGCCTGGTGTCCCCATTGTCCAAGCCACAAAGGGAAAGAGGGTGTGCCCCAAGGTGCTACTGTACAGAAACACCCTCAAAGGCTTCTTTCTGCTGTCTATTCCCAGAAGTGTGTAGATATAGGCAAAAAGGGAGGGACAGACAGACAGACAGACACACACACAAACACACACACACACACACACACAGAGAGAGAGAGAGAGAGAGAGAGAGAGAGAGAGAGAGAGAGAGAGAGAGATAGAATGGGGGAGCATCATTCTCAGATCCAGGCAGGAGGCTTTGGGGTGCCCTTCTTTCTTGAAATTTGAAGTGGCTTCCTGGGACCTGTAAAGAGGCTTGGCTTCCTGAAGGAAGGTTGGTCAGCAGATTGCTCTCTCTCTCTCTCTCTCTCTCTCTCTCTCTCTCTCTCTCTCTCTCTCTCTCTTTCTCTCTCTCTCTCTCAGTACCCACTACAGTGTTGTTTTCAAGGATCCCTGGAGATTATGTCACTGGAAAGATGAAGAGATGTTTATTTAGAGTTTCTCACGTTAGACTAAGCACAAGGTCAGAGCTTTGGCATCTATGCCCCGGTGCTGGCTCGCCACTCTCTGGTATAGAGTGTCCTTCCAGTGTCTAGCACCAGTGACAGTGGGTACCCTGTGACCTATGTGCTTCCCAACCACACGGCAGTCAAGGAAATCCCCTATTTTTGACAGGGTCAGTTTGACATATTTTGCTCATCTCTTTGAAGGTTTTAGAGGTCAGTGCTGTTCGAAAGCCTTTTGGGATCAGGGGTTCTGTCACATGAATAGGATCTGTTTTTCTGATTCTTCCCTCAGGCCCTCTCTTAGAGTCCCTGCGTGTGGGAGCGTTTGGAAGGTAATGAGGACTATCGCAATCTATGACCAGCTAGAGTGTGACAATGTCACATGATGTCAGCTGAGTATGACAAGCATGGAATCCCAGTACTTGGGAGGCAGAGGCAGAATCAGGAACTCAGTCATCCTCAGATACACAGCGAGTTTGAAGCCAGCTTGGGCCACATGCCTCAAAACAGATCAAAAACACTCCCTCACCCCCATAAACAATTAACAACCACCACCCCTGACCATGTTCTAGAAACACCACAATTACAGAGTAGGCAAAACCAGAAGAAAAGACAAAACTGAAAAGACTTTGAGGGGGGTGGCAAGGTGGGTTAGAGATATGGCTTGATAATTAAGAGTAACTGCTGCTCTTGTACAGGGCCACAGTTCAGTTCCCAGCACCCACTTGACAGCTCATACCCATCTGTGACTCCAGTTCCAGAGGATCCAATGCCCTCTTCTGGCCCATCAGCACCAGTTATGCATGTGGTGCATGTGCATACTTGCAGGCAAAACACTCAGACACATAACGTGGGGGGGGGCTTAAAGATATTTTTAGGGCTAGAGCTCTCCAAGAGGATCCAGGTTCAATTCCTACCAGCCACGTGGTGGCTCATAGCTGTCTATGACTCTGATCTGGTGTCCCCTTCTAGCTTTTGCTGGCACCAGACTTGAACATGGGATACAAGCAAAACATCTATGCACATTAAATCATAGCAGTATAACACTTTAAAACAATGATTTCTCTGTTTTTCTTCCATAAAATTCCCAAAAGAAAACAAACGCAGGCTGGCATGAAAGAAACAGCAACCAGGGAGCTGCAGAGGAAACACTGCCCTGCTCAGATCCGAGTGGGGCTTCAGAGAACAGAGGCAGCACAGAGAGCGTGGTTGGAGCAATAGCGTGCCGTCACTTTTGGGTCCATACGGGAGATGTTAAGGGATACAGGTGGAACATTGTCTCTTTTCTAAATATTCATCCGTGCACTCAAGAAATCTGCAATACATCTTAAAGATCTCATGCAAAGCCCAGAACCCTGCACACCTAAGGGGACTTTGACATCTCTCTACGCCAGCCTTGCTCTCTGGACTCCAGAAACGGCTTCCCTTAGCTTAGTCTCAGTATATCATGAAATTTTCCCCTCAGCTCCTTCAAGGCAGAACTCAAAGTGAGAACAAGTACCTACCTCCAGAAGCTAAAAACTGGCACCTTTCAAAAATAGTCATTTTCCAGGCTCAGCTGTCCCAATATCTTCCCCACCCACCCCACCATTCCAGGGCAAAATCACTGGCAGCTAGCTGTAGCCACCTGCGTGTGGAGTTTCAGAAACTAGCTGTAAGGCTCAGGACAGACCATGTGTCATCTTGAGAAGCACAGCAATTTATTTTCTACAGTATTTTTTAGAACTAAATGTGTAGAGCTTAGCACACAATGCTGTCTCCTTATCTTTCTTTGGCAGCCTGGACAGATCCTCTGGAGGCAGCAGGTGCTCATTCGTCCATTCATTCATTCGTCCATTCATTCATTCGCTCAGTGAAATGGATACTTTACCCAAAGGCGATTTACACTTCTTGGGTCCCTCCAGATCAGGAGCTAGAGCAGGGTTGGGTTGCAGGAACAGGGATGTGGTTATAAAGGCCGATCTTTTGAAGCCTTTGAGAGGGTAGTAGGAAAACCATAGCCAACTCAGAAAGATCAGGAGACTACCAAATAACAGCTGATGAAGGCCTGGAGGAGGAGAAGACGCTAAAGATGTCAAGAGATGGATGTTTCCTGCAGTGCGAACACCGTCCAGCTGCGGGTCTACACACATGATTAGATCCACTGAGATATAACTGTTGTCGGCCCAGCACTTAAGACCCACAGTGCACTTCCCTTACCCCCGTCAATACCCAGCCTCAGCTTTGACGTTCAAGGCCCAGTGCTGAGGGAGCCACACACAACGTCTGGTTTTCATCTGGGGACAACTGGAGCTCTGTGTCACAATGCTACCTTTTCTGCTCTGGCCACCACCCACAACCTTGCTGGGTTCCTTGACCAAGAGGAACTGCTCCGCCCTTGCCTGTGCCAGCCCAGGAGAAGCAGCAGATAGAGAGGCCCCTCGAGCTATGAGCAGAAAAGAAGGGCCTCTGGAGGATGTGGCTAAGGAGGTAATACACTGTTTCCTCTTCCTAAGAAATGTTCTCTTGAATCAAGATCCTGTTGAAAGTGAAGCCTGGGAGGGGGGAGGGGCAGTGCCAGGCTTCTGCTTCACTGACTTTGATCCTAACTGGTGTGGGGAGAGCTAGGTCTTTATCCTGCACATCAGGTGAGCCTGCTATGGGACAATCGAGCCACTATCAGGTGAGGAGCCCTCACTCTATTTTTGCAAAGTGACCATGAAAGCCTCATTTTGGTTCTGACTCACACGATAATGGCCATCCCTGACACTCTCTGAGCATGTCTGCGTCATGGCACACTGTTGAGCTCTGCAGAGGTTTGCAACCCCGGCTCCTTGGACACCTCCAGTGGAAAGAATGGGAAACTAAATACAGTATCTGAGACACAAAGCGGCTGTGTGCCGCGGACAGAATTGGGGCCTCACAAGTCTACTGCTCACCCTGCTCTGGACCTCTGCACAGGGCACAGCCCTTGCTGGGACAATGAATTCCAGTCGGCAGCAGAGCTGAGAAGACCCAATGATGTGAGCACAGAAATGTATGTGTAGCCTGGAAATGGCCTGGAGACGTGAGGAGTAGGCCTGGGACTCCACCTGCCATCCTGAGAGCAGGCTGAGACCTGGGGATCTTGTCAAGTGACAAGCCTCTGTCACTGTCCCCAGGAGACGGTGCCACGGTGCCACGAGAGAGGGCTAATGGGTCAGGAAAGGAAACAGGGAAGCGAAGGTCAGGCTGAGAACATGGGTCGTGGCTAGGTCTCCTGCTGTGCACCAGGAGAACCTTCTCCGTGGTGGATGATGAGTTCTCAGGCTGTCCTGAGACAGAAGAGGAGGGATGAACTGCCTTGTAAGAAGCTCATGAGAAAGACCAAGGCACCGGCCAGCCTCTAGAGTAAGAAACTTTGCTGTGTAATGCAGTTCCACAGCCGAGGACACAGCTTGGTGAAAGGCTGTGGATGAACTCCCCCTACCCTCCTTCTCCCCTGAAAGGCCAGATTGGACAAGCTATACAACTAGAGGTTTGATCAGCCTTTTACTGAGATCATCTGAAGTTGCAGCCTTTCTTAATCCTCTTGTAGATGTTTATTTTATTTAATGTGTATGATTGCCTTGCCTTCGTATATGTATGTGCCTCATGGGCGTGCTTAGTGCCCACAGAGGCCAGAGAGGGTATTGGATCTCCTGAAACTGGAGTCACTGATGGTTGTAAACCACTGTGTGGGTGCTGGGAACTGAACCCAGGACCTCTGCAGGAGCAACAAATGCTCTTAACCACTGAGCTATCTACTAGTTCCTGCTGCTTTTCTTGGATGAAGACAATATAGCCTTTCCTTCTGATTCCAACCCTAGAATCAAGTGTTCTGACAGGAGGGGAGGCAGTGTGTACTGTCACAACACAGTCCCACTGAGAGAAATGGAGAACGTTCTTGGTTTTCAATGGCTAGACACTCATAAAGAAAACAGGAGTTCTGGTAGGGACCACATCTGGTGCCGCATGGGAAGGGAACATTGCCACAGCTTTGGGAATGAGGAAGAAGGCAGAGACAACATCCTGGTGTATGGGGGAGACTCTACCTAATGTGGAAGTGCTGTTTTAGACACATGAGGGAAGAGCCTCGCATTCCCTATGCACCTGTCACACTTTCTGGGAGAGTCCTAATGCCCGGGAGTGGCAGCCAGGCCGGTCTCAAGGCCCCACATGCTTCCCTTTTCTTACCCCCACCCTCTACTTCTCCTGTGACCTAGGCTGATGGTTCTGTTTGTCCAGATACTAGCCAGGACTTGCTCAGGCAGGAAAACTTACAGGCTCCAAAGACCAGTTCTCTAGCTGCCTGGCCCAGCAGGCCAACACGTGGAGGAGAGAGCACAAGATCATGCATGCATGCATGTGTGAGGACATGCACATGTGTAAGAGCTTTATGGAGTCCCTTGTGGGTGTTTTCGTTCATGTGTTCTATCTTGAAAGTCTAGGGAGCATGCTCCCCAGCCAGTCACCCCATGGAATCACCTCCCACTACCTTTCCTTTCTCTGAAGGTTCTCTGAAGGTTTTTATTGAAAGAACAAAGGGCTTGCATTTAATGACAGTTCCAGCTGTGTGAGGTAAGGGCTCAGCAGTAGACCTCATGGAGGAGTCAAAAGGCTAGGGGACCACCTCTATGCTCTGAGGACAGTCACAGCAGGGGACTTCCTTGCTTCTAAGTGTCTTCTGAGTTCTGAATGTCTCTTCCATTTTGCCTTGCCCCTTCTTCCTTTAGGAGCTCAGCCCCACCCCCACCCCCACCGCCACCCTGCTTCTCAGTGACTCCAGTCCATCCTTGCTGTGGTGTGGAGCCAGCAGACACTGATGGTAAAGTCTTTTCTGCAGACTGTCACCAAGCCTGTGCACAATCACCTCCTGTGCTGGACAACTTTATGTCAACACAAGCCAAAGTCATCTAAGAGGAGGGACCTCAATTAAGAAAATCCCTCCCTGGTCTTTGGTTCTGTCTCAGCAATTCCCTCTGAGTTTTATTAGGTGTACTTGACCACTCTGGCTCCTATAATCCTCCCCTCCCCCTTCTGCAGGATTCGCTGAACGTTACCCCATGGGTCTCTGCATCTGTCTCTGTCAGCTGCTTGATGGAGCCTCTCTGATGGTGATTGTGCCAGGCTCCTGTCTATGAGTATCATGAGACTTGTATGATACTCATTAGAAATAATTACTTTTTTCTGGGGGTATTTGGTTCTATTTTAGGTCTCTGGGGCATCTGGCCTCTGGTTTCTGGTCCTCCAGGAATCAGGGAGCCTGCACGGGTCTAACCTAGGCTCTCTGCATGTATTTGTACAGCTTGGTATTATTGTGGGACTCCTAGTAGAGGGGGCAGGGGATGCTTCTGATGCTTTTTCCTGTTGTGGGGAACCCTCGTCCTCCCAATGAGGACCTTAGTATGAGGGGAGGTGCCTAGCCTTATCAATTGCAACTTGACATGCCATGTCTCATTGCCATCCTTAGAAGGCCTGTCCTTTTCTGAAGGAATGGAAAAGGAGTGGGTGGGAGAGGAGGGGAAATGGAGAGAAGGGGCTGGGAGGAGAGAAGAGAATACATTGGTCAGGATGTAATATATGAAAAAAAAATGAATTTAAATATATAAAGAAAAAATATATATAACAAGTTATTAAATGAAAGCATAAATGTCAAAAAAGAGACAGAAGGAAAAAAAGAAGGTAGGAAGGAAGGAAATGCTTTCATAAGATGGACTATAAGAGGACTTCGATCTGGATGTAGAGTGAATAAATAAATAAATTACTGGAAAAAAATAAAATTGGACTGTAGGCAAGCCTATAGAGCATTTTCTTAGTGATCAAGGGGGGAGGGCCCAGCCCATTGTGGGTGGAGCCATCCCTGGGCTGGTGTCCTGGGTTCTATAAGAAAGCAGGCTGAGCAAGCCATGATGAGCAAGCTAGTAAGCAGCATCCTTCTATGGTCTTTACATCAGCTCTTGTCTCTAGGTTCCTGCCTTGTTTGAAATGGCCTTGGAATGATGCTTAGCCCAACCTGCTGCAAAAACTTGAGCAAGTCTAAACCTCTCGGAGCTTCACTCTCTGCTGTGAACATGCCCCTGGGGAGGTTCTGGGAAGTACTTAGCCGTGGTTCTGGCATGGCTGTGTCTGTGAGTGCTACAGAAGGTGTACAAGCAATTGCCTTCATTCTGTGTGCAGACAAGGCTGCCCCAGGATGCCAGGGCTTTTGAGGTCAGGCACTGGCCACAGTGCTTATTTAGGGGGGCATAGGTGTACACAGCAGCAAATCTGGGCTAGAGAGAAGCCAGTGACTCTGTCCTGGTACTGTAACAGCAAAGGTTTGGCTAGCCAGACTCCTCACTGAGTTTGCTCCTTATCTGCATCAGAGCCGGGCAGCCAGTGGGGACCAATGCAAAAGGTCCCTACCAAGGGGAGCACTCGCTTCCAGGAAGAAATGCGAAGCTGCTAGCTGAGGGTGGTAGAAAGAAGGCTGGAAGCTATTCCACAAAGGAGGGTGGTAGGCAGAGCACAGGCTGACTATGTCCAGCAGGCCTGCTGACTTGGCTACGTCTCAGCCCACGCATAGCCACTCTACCTCTCTAAGTCCATCTTACTAGAGCCTCAGCTGTCCCTAGACAAGCTTCCTGGAGGAAAGTCATTTGGATGGTGTTTTGCTGGTGCAAACACGTGAAGGGATGCTTCATTAAAATGGACACAGGTGTGAACGGCTAATGCAGATTCATGAAGGAATGTTTCGCTGAAGCAGACATAGGAGAGAGGATGTTCTGCTAAAGCAATCACGTGAAAGGACATGTGATGAAGGGTTCTCTGCAAACACCATGCATGTATTGGTTCGCCTTACATTGCATAGTTGAGCTGCATTTGTCAGGACTGCATAGAGAGAAAGAAATGCACCAAAAGACTTCTGGTGTGTGCTGCAGTTTGTTGTCCCTTCTGTGGACTTGGGCTGATTGGATGCGTGTGCTGAGGCAAGGCCCATGGAGGACACATGATGTTTGGAGGGTGTAAATAGGACTCCATGGAGTGACAGAAACAGAGCTTGGCTTGCTGGTACGGCTAGCTGTGCAACACTTGTGGGTCTTGCGCCTTCCCTGAGAGAGGTAGAGCTGTGAATTTTAGGTATTCCTGTTGGTCCCTTCTGCTGACTGTGGCTGAGGCCAAGTTCTGGCTGTCTTTGCTAGTGCCAACACTGTTGCTAACTCAACTCTACCGAACTGGACTGGTGATGTATCCGTGAGGTGTTTGCAAATGGATCAAGCTGCTGCTGCCTGCTAACCCGTTAACTGAACTGCCAATTTCTAGACAACAATGGGAGTTGGTCCAAAGAACTTTTCTAAGCAGGTCGACTTCCCCTATACACTTTCTTTTCCACTACCTCTGGTGGGCAGTGGGCTACAAGGGAGGTTAAAGCGTTTAAGAACCATCATTAAAAATAAGGTTTGAAACAATTAAAGTTGCAGCTCCCTCTTGTCATCACCAGGGAGAGTGAAGCCAACCTTGTCATCACCAGGGAGAGTGAGGGCTGCTTTCTGGGGTGGGAAGTCACAGCCTTACCTGAAGCTACGGTCTGGCAAGGGCCTCCATTGGTGGGGGCTTTTAGGGAGAGTGCCCTCAGCATGTTTGGGTCCTAGGAGAACAGGATGTAGCCCAGGAGGCACATGCATGAAAAGAAGTACTTGCCCTAGAGAAAGGGATCTGAAGGCTGAGAGAGTGTTGGTGGTGGGCCATTCTAGACATTGTGAACCATCTACATGAGAGAACAGCTCAGCCAGGGGCTGGCCCAGGAGAAATGAGACCCAGCTGCTTCTCAGGTAGAACTCAGTGGTCAGTGAGAGATCTATTAGTCACTTTAGATACACAGTGGAACACACAGACACACAGAGTTTCACCTACACGTTTGCTAACAGCAACATAAACCCAAGGACACATCCTCTGAGTTTCTAAATGTTCTGAAAGAAAAGTTTGGATGGGTTAGTCTGGGGACCTTCAGGACACATTGAATGGGGAGAAGTCTCAGAGACAGTCCGTTTTGGAGCTGCTCCAGGCTGCAGAGGTCTTGGGTTGGTGTTCTTTCAGCACAGAGCACAGCGGCACACTTTCAGTTCTGGGTGCTGCTGAGATGCTTGCAGTGAGAGGGAAGCCACGCCCTGAGCTGCCTCTACAGCTGAGTTGAGGAAACTGAGCAGAGGTGTTTGGTGAGGCAGGAGGATAGCCATGATAGACATACACAGACACTGTGCGAGGGGCCAGGAGCATGAAAAGATGATGCCAGGATCATGATATTGGGTCAGGCAGTGGACAGTCACTGGAGACCTGATAAGGCCCAGTTCAGTGAAGGCTGAGGCTACACAGTGTGCGGCTTTCCTCTGGACATTTTGGGAGCATGGCTGGTGCCAGGAATGCAACACTATACTCAACAGGGCAAGCACTCTGCCCCCGAGCCACACCCTCTCCTCGTTCTCCACGAGGGAACTTGAAGGTGGATTTTTGTTGCAGATGGGAGGCCTCGGGAGAGAGAGCTGTAGCACAGCGGGAGGAAGGATAGAGAAAAGCTACACCGAGAAGAACTCTGGGAGCTGGAGGTATTCCCACAGGAGCAAGGACCTTGGGAAGACACCAGTTCTGTGAAAGACATTAGTCTATTCCAGTTTGCAGTGTGTGGTGGGGTGGGAGGAAGTACCCAGGTAGTTTGTGTTGGGAGGCAGGGTAGAGGTGGACAAGAAAAGTTGTCTTCAACAGCAAGACTCCTGGAGTCAAGTGTGAGTAGTTCATGTCCCTGGCCTGTGCTAATCAGAATTTCAAAGGCATCTTTAGATGTTCTGTAACATGTGGACTGTTTATCACTATCTAGGTCACACTTACTAAAACACAGAAACCCGAGCTCTCTTTAATCCATGAGATGAAAGCAAGTTCCAGACAGCAGCAAGAATACAAAGGAATATTTTGTCAGTGTGACCTCAAAATCACAGGGTTTTAGAAAGAGTGTTGCCAATGCCCAAGACAGATTTCCAAAGGAGGGCTAGCCACCTCTCCCCTACTCCTGTGTGCAGCTCCTGAATTGGCCAGTATGGCTCAATTCCACCAACAGGAGGAAGTGACCCCTTCGGGAATACCAGTGGCTACTATATGAACGTCAGTTCATTAAGTTAGACGAAGTCTTCCTTGGAAGCAGTTGCTGTATATTAGCTCTGGAGACGAACATTTTCAAGTTCAATGCCTGTTAAGTCACATGTTCATTTCCAGAACTCTGTCTCCAAGTGCGGCCCGTAGCCTGCCTGCCTCACAGAGGGTCCCTTCTCTCCATCTTTCTCTCATAGACTCCCCAGTAATTTCCACTTCTCTGAAGAAAAGTAACTCTGCTTGAACAGAGCATGAAAGTGTGCTCACCGTAGCCTGGCTTAGCGATAAAGCCCTGTCCTGTCAGGGACCACAAACACTGTATTTTCACATCACGGTCTCCATGTCCAAAATTCAAAGTGCACAGGTGGCCCGAAAGGATGGTGGCTGAGGGCTCTGCTCTCCTCCTCTTCGGCCAGGATATGCTGTGGCCTCGGAGATATACAAGCAGCCAGTGTTCCCAGACACTAGGGTCCACAGTGTCATTTCAGGGCCCCACAGACAGTTGGAATCAGTAGGGGTGTTTGGGAGGGGCCCTGGGTGGAGTCCAGGAGTTGAACGTATGCCAGACAGCTCTGTGGGTGGTGACTCAGTGGGAAACAACGTAGAGGAGACCTGGCCAAGAGTGGGGTGAGGACTGCGAGCTATCTCTGGCACCCCGTACAGCTAAAGCAATGCAGTCAGTGACTCAGTCAGACTTTCACCCGCCCGCCCATTTGCACTGTGGCCTCTGATCTTCAGCCCATACTCAGAGCCTGTGGGGGTGGGGGGAGGCTGCGATGGAAGGCCTGTCCCTCCCACTCTCCTACTGACCCCACAGTGGAGGCAGCAAAGGAAATCAACAGCTATCTTGAGGGGCCCTGCTGACCACAAGCATGAAGAGATGTGCTTGTGGTTTAGAGGTTTCGTGTAATCCCGAGTATGCAGAAGTCTGTCTGTGGCTCAACGCGGGGCAGATTACAGTCTGCTACTTGTTTCTAGGAAACACTGATACGGTTTCCCTGGGATTATTATTAGACCAAAGATGCCACAGGAAAGGCAGCTCAGCAGGGCCCCTGGCTTTAGATCCATTTCTGCAGGCTCAGCTCTGGGGTATCCAGACCCTGGCAGCCTGTACCGGGAGAAGCCTGGCTGCTCCTTCTGTGGACTCCGAGGATACCAGAACAAAGCCTGGGCTCAGCGCGCTCTTCTAGAGAGCTGGATGGTTTCAGCTAGAGCATAGTGCCTATTTTAATATTATTAAGAAGTCTTATTTCGAGGTGGGAGACAGGGGCAGGAAAAATGCCACAGATTTGAAGGTGGCCTCATCCATGCCAAATTCCAGGCCAACCAGGACTGCATAGTAAAGTCCTGCCATTAAAAAAAAAAAAGAAAGGAAATCACATTGACCACAAATTACTAAATATCATTGTTAGAGGAGTGAGAACATGGACAAGGAAATGTGTCCCATATTTATCTTTACATATAACTTTGAATTTTAGACCATGTGGACATACTATGTGTGTGCATCGTGCATACACACACACACACACACACACACACACACACACACATTGAAAAAAACTTATCTCAGAAAGATCCTTTTAACAGGAATTTTCAGACAGCCATCTGGCATGTAGTTTATTCAAGTCACAGGTTCTGTCAGCCATGCCTAGGCCTTCCTGGTCTTTAGCTGTGAACAGTTTCTCCCAAAAGGCCAGGCTCTCCCATGCCTTCCCCCCTTTCCCCTCCCCCTCCCCACCTCTCTCTCTCTCTCTCTCTCTCTCTCTCTCTCTCTCATACACACACACACACACACACACACACACACAGGACTCCTTTCCAGTCTCCAGTGACCTCACGCCCTTCAGGCGGAGCAGAGGACATGGCTCTTGCTTTGCCATCCTTGAAAGGGCCTGGAATGAGGCCAGGGCCCTTTGTGGAATGGAGGGAGGACGCATCTGCAAGAGTCTAAGACCCCCGAGCCTCTGGGTCTGCCCCTCACTGCAGCCAAAGATCACCAATGGGTCCCTGCACTACCAGAGCTAAGAAACAGAGAAGCTGCACCCTACAGTTTTTAACGGCTTTTCTACAGCATTTAAGTAGATGAAAAGTGAAGACTGTTAAAACTGACCACACAATTCTCAAACTCAATTGATTGTAATTTTGATAGAGTTTCATTTAATTAAAACCATTTAGGCTTGTAATACATCAATGGAAATCAATGTCATCAGTGGATATCAATAGATATCAACAGCTTTTAGGACCCTCAAGGCTCTGGCACCCTGTGAGTTTTGTACTGTTGAAGTGCACTGGCCCAAAGCTGACCTTTCTCCTGCGAGCTGCCTCCTGGAGCCGCTGCTGTCAGATGCCTGGGATGGCTGGTGTCTTCCTTCGGGTCCTCTCAGTGTTTGCTTCTGCCTGATGTTCAGCTTCAGAGCTGTAACCCCGGGGCCAGCATCAGGAAGGTTCTCAAATGTGAAGCTGTGTGGAGACTGCCCAATGGCTGTGCTCCAGACTTTGGTTTCCACGGCTCTTGAGACCTTTGACCCCATACAAGACCCTGTGCCTGACTGAGTGAGCACAAGGAGTCACCGTCTGGGATGACTACGGGGAGGAAAGAACACCTTTCACCAGCCCCCCCCCCCCATTCTCACTGTCCTCACACCTTCTCCAGGGGCCGCTGGGGAAGAAGGGACATTCTGGGGAAACTTCATTTCTTCAACTGTGTTTCTAACAGATGGACACCATTTAGAGCTGGAGAGAGGGGTGGGCAGTTGTTTCCTTTATAAGAGGCAGTAGCATGAATGTGATTTTCCGCACAGTGACTCATGGGGCTGTTGGCGTGGCCTGGACTTTGGCATATGGTCCTGTCTCTTGCTGACTGGGAGATGGGGCTGGGGAAGCTGCTTTGATCTAGGGACATAATTTCTTCCATGATTGGGTTTCACCCATAAGGACACTCATTTTTTTCTCCAGTCTGGGGACACAGTGGGGTGACCTCTCACAGTCTCCTCCAGCCTGAGGATTCATCTGGCTATAATTGGAGTCATCTGGACTGAGCTGCCCTGTGAGGTGGTGCGTCTTGGTGTGCAGAACCAAATGAAAATGTTTATGGGTATTCCAGACAGCCCCTCCCCCCACCCCGCCTGTCTTTTTAATGTCACCCAAATGCCACCCAACTCTTAGGGATATTTGTCTGAGGAAATCTTTCCCTGTAGTCATTTCTCCTCAGTCATTCGTTTCCTTGGTTTCCACTTCCTGTTTTCCATCTTGACTGGGTTCCATTCACACCAAGGCAGCAGAGCCTCACCCTCCCGGCCTCACTCCTGTGCCCAGTGTACAGCAGGCAGCTGGTACACAGCGATAGTTAGAGCTCTCTGTGATTCAGAATACCGCTGTTCCCAGCCAAGTAAAGAGTCAAAAGGTATTAGCTGTTGAATCCACCAATTAACTTTTCTGTGACAGAAATAACTATAAATAAGTACAGGGGTGCTTCCCTGTTTAAAAACTCAAACAACATGGACAACTACAAAGTGAAAAATAAGAGTGCCCCTCACTGCCCCCCCATCCCCTTCCTCGGTACTAATAATAGCAGTTTCCCCGACTTGTCCTTCTTAGGGGTTCTTCACCTGGTGTATGAGCACAGCCGTGTGCTGCCCGGCAGTGTGTGGCCACTGAGGAGCCACAGAACCATGTGGTCCTGGGAGGGTTTTTTTCCTAGTGATGTTATGGCCACCTCACTGTGAATAAGCACTTTCTCAGATGCTTATACAATGATGAGATGCTCTAACAAAATTTTTTTTAGAATGTGTTTATACCATGAAGCAAAGACCGAAGTGAATGCTAGAAACCGGTCTTCTGTCTAAATTAGAAGTTCTTCTTCATTATTTCTTCTGCAATGATGTCTGACTTGGAAGGGTGGGTTCTGGGGAATCTGAACCAATGTTCTTATCTCCACACACATACAGACATGCACAAGCACTTGCCTCATATACATAAGAATGTAAACATAAGTGTAGTAATGTTTTTAATACGTGCTGCTGTGGAAAAGAGTCTCCTATATTCTTTCTTCTTTAAAGATTTATTTATTTATTATATGTAAGTACACTTTCTTCAGATACACCAGAAGAGGGCATCAGATCCCATTACAGATGGTTGTGAGCCATGGTGTGGTTGCTGGGATTTGAACTCAGGACCTCTGGAAGAGCAGCCAGTGCTCTTAACCACTGAGCTGTCCTTCCAGCCCCTCCAATATTCTTGAACGAGCTATGTAGCTAATGCTAAGAATAAGCTTCTAATTCCACTCACCTTCATCCACTTCACGGATCCCAGGATTACAGGTGAGCACCACTACACTTCAGGCAGTGTTGGGGATGAAACAGAAACTATGGCCCCAGAGGACCGCAGGTACCATCAGGGACTTTGAGGGAAGGAAGAACTGAATTCAAGGTCATGCCCCATTCTCCTGTCTTATGAACACCTGCATGCTTTAGTGGATTCCAAGGAGCAACCCCACCTAGAAGCTGGGGCATAGGGATACAGAGAATGGGTCTGGGGAGGGGTGTGTGTATGAGGCTAAGTGGGAGCGAGTTATCATTCCCTGTGACCTTGTGATTTCAGAGGCAGGAGGGAAAGCAGAAGCCTGAGTTCAATTACACTGTGAGTCCCTGGGTCCCTGTCTGTACCCCAAGTTTCCTGCTGCTTGGGCTCAGGAAGAATAACTTTGGGAACGGACTGAGCTTAGCAAAGGAGCCCAACAAAATATCAGGAGGTAGTCTCCCAATTGTTTCCAATTCTATTTTCTAGATGACCCAAGACAGCCCTTGATTAACATCCCCAGTTCTGCCCCACAAGGGTGTGAAGGTAACATTGCTATCTACAGCAGATCCAGCAACCCAGCTATAAAGAAATCAACCCTCCAGCACGAGCTTGGCCTTGTTCTTCTGAGGTGGGGGTCTCAGGGCCCTGTGTAGTCAGGAAGACATGCTGTTCTCAGGGCAGTAGTGAGCAAAAATTTATTAATTTAGTCCACAAAAGAGAATGGCTCAATGGAGCGTAATGAACATTTGTTCACAACTTGTAGACCAGTGGTTTTAACCCATGAACTGTGAGGTGTATGAACTGATTTGCCATCAAATATATATGCACACATTCTGTAAAACTCAGGTTTCATTGCATGTAGGTGACTACTTGGCAAATAAAACAATTTCTTCAAGGAAATGGTCAGTATCCTACCAAGTTAAACCTAATTCATTGTAAGAGATAGAAAACATGGTGTCATGGCTTGCTAAGAATCAAATGAGATTTGTGAATTTATTAAGACATGGGGAAATAGTTTAGGCCATAAAAATAAAAAACCTGTTAGTAATTTAAGCTCTGGTACCAGCCTTTATAGGTTCAAATCCTGGCTCTTACTGGTTATGGGATTATGAATGCAAAACAGAGGTGCTATAGCCTAGACAATGAGCTGTTGTGAAGATTAAGGACTAACCGTAATACTTGCAGAATTCTTAGACCGTCCCACGTGTGTATCAGCAGGATGTGCAGGATTACTAGTCTCTCATTAGGTGGATACTGAGTGTACTTTAGGTTCGGTGGGAGCGCTGGAATTAGGTGGTCAGATTCCACGGATCCTCAAGGAGAAAACAGGCTGGCAATCACAGACAGACATGTAGTTGAAAGTGTCAGTCCTGGGTCCCAAAGCCCAGGGGGAGCCAGAATGAGAAAAGGGCCAAGAGAATGCCACAGATGGGTGGTAGCGGCCACTGGCTGAGAGGTCTGTAGGTTTGTTCTTGGGAGTTCTGTGGAACAAAGCTTCTGAACTGCATTCCATGGTCACACAAAAATGCTTTAAGGATCCGTGCCAAACAGCTGCAGAAAATGTGTACCCTGAGCTCTCTTGGGACGATTCACAGCATGAACTCACAATGTGTCCCATAGTTCCTAAGAGTCTAAAAGGTCCTGCTGTTGAAAACCAAACACTAGGCCTTTACCTCTGCTCTCAGACTCTGCTTCATCACGTCTCCCAAATGGCATACTTGCTAAATCAGCATCACCAGCAATGAATAACTTTGGAGAAGCGCAGGAGGAATCTTCATGTCAGCACAGAGGCTGCAAATGGGCACTGTGGCTGTAGCAGCCTGGTAAGAACACGTGTGTGTGTGTGTGTGTGTGAGCTGGATCATCACAAATGTTCTTTTGTGGGGCAGGTCTAGAGACACCTTGAAAACGTTTGTAAATTCTGAGGAAATCTGGTAGTTTAGACAAAGATTATTATTTTTTTTTTTTTAAATCCACGGAACACACTGTTTTCCCTTACTAGAAGAATCTCTGCAAGGAAACCTGCCTGGCTTGGCTTGTTCCCCTAGAAACCAGCTCAGACAGTACGGAATGTCTGCCCAGTCAGTACCCCAGGCTCCACACAGGCCCTGGATAGCCTGCAAAGAGAAGCATGGATTCTTTGATTTTGGCTACTGGACTCTCTCAGTCAGTCAGTCTGTCTGTCTCTGCCTGTCTCTCTTGGCCTCTCTCCCTCCTCATCTCTTCACCCCCTTTCACTCCCTTGCCCCCCCCTCTCTCTCTTATTTGGAGCAGGTATACAAGCAGCTGGCTGAAACCGTAGGCTGGGCACTACGTGTCACAGCCCTACTCCTTCTGATCGACCCTGAAACCCAAGGTGACAGTTTTCACGCACACCTGGTGGTTTCTGGATGTTTCCTATGCCCAGCTAACCCAGCAAAGCAGAGCATGGCCAACAGAGAGAAACTCCTGCCTTTAGAGTAGAAACACACTGACCTAGACCTAGTAAGAGAACTGGTGAAAACCTGCTTGGAAGGGCTGACATGGGAGTGGACATGTGCTTTCATATAGACTACTTATGCTGTGTCTGCCATTAAATATGCAGTAGATGCCTTTTATTCCTGGTATGGTCTCATGTGCACAAATTAAAAAAGAACCTTCTGTAGGATTTTCAGTAAGTGCTTTAACTTTAAGATTTTTTTAAAGTTTTTTATGTATGTTTTGCGCACATATACATATATACATACATACATACACATGTGTGTATGTGTGTGTGTGTACTACATGTATGACCATGAGGTTCGAAAGAAGGCATCAGATTCCCTGGGTCTGGAGTTACAGAAGGTTGTAAGCCTCCATATAAGCACTGGAAACTGAGCCTGGATCCCTTTCAAGAACAACAAATTCTCTTCCATTAGGCCACCCCCCAATCCCTATGAGTGGCTCATTACTTATGCTTGAAATTCTGGGCTCTTGAAACTCATAGGGATTTTGGGTTCTGTGGTGGTTTGAATAAGCTTGGCCCATGGGAAGTGATATTGTTCAGAGGTGTGGCCTTGTTGTTGGAATAGGTGTGACCTGTTGAAGAAAGTGTGTCTCTGTGTAGGTGGGATTTGAGGTCTTCTAGTGTCCAAGCTCTGCCCAGTGTGGAAGAGTTACCTCCTGGCTGCCTGTAGAAGACAGTCTTCTAGCTGTCTTTGGATCAAGATGTAGAACTCCAAACTCTGTATCTTCATGTCTGATGTCCAACTCCTTTCAGCTTTGTTGATTGCAACACAAGTCTTTCTCTTGGGCTGGTTCCACTTCCTATTAGCAGCTTTCCTTAGCAGGTGTCCCAAGGCTGTGGCATCTTGAACATCTTGGGCTCTGACAGGTAACTTCAATGTAACAGTTTCTTGTTCCAATGTCTGATATCCATGTATGATCTTCTGGGTTCCTCCAAAGAGCTTGAGTCATCTCTCCAGCTCTGCCCTCTGTAGCACTCTAGGCTCTGGCTGACTCCATTCCACTGCTGCTGCTGTTCTTGGTGATCATCCCATGGCACTGGTATCTCCAATACAGTGGGGTCTTCTGCTTCCCTAATAACTTCTCATAGGCTCTCTTTACAGTGTCAAGTCTCAACTTCTTTGCATGACCCCTTCAGTTCTGGGCCATTAACTGTAACTGAGGCTGAACCTTCACCAATGGCCGGTTCTGGCTTCTCACACTGCCGAGCCTCAGTTGCTTTCCATGAACCCTTTATGCCTTCAAAACCTGTATCACCCGGGGGTGAGCCTTACCCATTACCAAGTCTTACTGCCAGCCTGATGCCTATCTCTAGAACACAGTTGCTTTGTGCTCTCAGAAAACACTCCCCAGAAGATTTCACCAAGTGATGCTGGTCTCTTAATCACTGCTAATTTCTTAGCTCCAGATATCCAGCACAAATTGCCCGATTAACCCCTTCTATTCTTGGCTTTAAAGTCAGAGTCATGTGGCTAAAGACGCTAAGTTCTGTCACTTGCTGGCGCTGGCCATTCCTCCTCCCAGCCCCCCTCCCAGCTGACCTAATTTGATTATATCAATACCGACTTTCTGTTTATCAACTCCTTCACTGCCTAAGCTTGGCTGTCCTGGAACTTGCTCTGTAAACTAACCTTGACCTCCTGAGTGATGGGATTAAAGGCATGTGCCATCATGCCTAGACCTACATTTTCCTCTAATTCCCTTTTACAAGATTTTTATAAGTTCTGGAGTGTAATTAATTCCATATATAGTTAAGTTGGCAATGAAGAATAGACATCACAATTCACCCCTGTCAATTTGAAATACAATCACATATCCTTATATTTAAATGTAAATAACCAGGTCATAATAATGCCTAGCATAATATAACTATCCCTTAGTTCAACTGCATAAACAACAAGCTTAGCAGGATAGGTTCTTGCTCTGAGGTCACCACTCCCTTAATTCCATTTAATATCCTTGAACACAGGATTTAACCTCCATTCCACTTCCTCGTGCCCTTTAAGACTTGAATTTAGAATATGAATTTATCATATATTTTGTAATTTTTCTTCCTAAGTTTGGTACACTTGATCAACATCATCTTCATGAGAGTAAATGAGAGGACAAAGTCTATGCTGGGATTTTTTGAGACTTTCTTTGTCAATGCAATTAATCTAAATCTCTTCATTTTAGCTTCAAGCAGACTCTTCAGACAGGGCAAAAAGCAGTCACATTTTCACCAAAATATTACAAGAATTATCTGTAGGCAACATACTAAAATTATTCTCCTCTGAAACCTCTTGATCCAGGTGCTCACAGTTTAAATTGCCCCCCGCACCACTGTCTTCCACATTCCTACTAGGATGGCCCATTAAGGCCCACTAAGACATTTCATTGCTTTTCACTGGAATTCTTTAAAAATCAAAGTCCCAAGACCCACATTCCTCCAAACAAAAATACCGCCACACCAATACCCCAATCCATGGTACCACCTTCTGTGTTAGTTTGGTTTTATACTGCTGTGAACAGACACCATGACAAAGGCAAGTCATATAAAGGGAAACATTTAATTGGGGGCTAGTTTAGAGTTTCAGAGGTTCAGTCCATTATCATCATGATGGGAAGCATGGCAGCATGCAGGCAGACATGGTATTGGAAGAACCAAGAGTTCTCCATCTTGATCCAATAGCAGCCTGAGGAGACTCTTCTACACTGGGCAGAACTTGATCATAAGAGTCCTCAAAGCCTGACACAGTGACTCACTTCCTTCAAGAACACACTTCCAAATAGTGCCACTTCCCATGGGCCAAATATATTCAATCCACCACAGGCTCTTTCAGGCTAGGATCCCCAAACACATTCTCTTGCACATAGCCCTGCTCCCTAATAGAATTATTTCACTTTGCCTTTCTCTGTTCAAGTCTCTTAAGGAAGAAGTTAGAGAACTTACCCGAGGGAAAGCAACCTCAGGGTCCCTGTAGGTTGTGGAGGAGGTTTCTGACACAGCTTTCTAGTTCCTTACAGGGAGCCTCAAACATCCACTCTGGATCTCCAGGGGTCTCAAGGTTAGTTTTCATATTCCCAGATAGAAAACGTACCTCAGCCTACCCAAGGTCATAAGATAAGCTCCTGTGAAGAGCCTGCCACACACTGCCTGCATTTGGTCTCAGCACAACTTAAACACAGTGTTCTGCCAAAGCCCCATGAGGAAGCTTACCAATGAAGAGCATGAGGCCCGAAGAGGTTAAGTGCCTGTAAGTGGCAAGAGTAAGAGTTTGGCGTAAGCTATCAGACCCCGGGGCTCACACTTTCAACACAACTCTTTGAGGATCACTGGTGCTCCCATAGGCTATGCCAGAAAGCTCAATGTGATCATGGCAGGTAGTAGACACTCAACATTGTGGCGAGTTAGGGTCCAAGGTGGTGAAAGAATTCACTTGAGTCGGATCAGACTAGAAAAAGACAAATACATTACGCTCACTGCAGGAGAGCCATGGGGAGGGCTATTTTCACATAGATCCTGTTTTCTCTCTGGTTTTGATCGTCACCATGCAAATGGAAAACAGTTCTGATTGAGTTATGTTTTACTCTATCGGGAGCTGGGGTTATAGTTTAGAGTCTATAGTCAGACTTTGATTGGCTATTCTTAGGCACAATGCTTGTAGATTCCTCCTCACCTCTTTCCCTCACAAGTACATGCCAGACTTCCCATCCCCCGATGCTTCTTGGCATCAGGATTTCACTGTCCAACACCTCACACCGCTCATGCTTTACCCATGTCTTCTTTGTTACAACAGACTGTAGGTGGGAGATAGGTCGAGGAAATATTCACTTCTCCATTTAGTTAATGAGGCTGATAGGGACTGATAGAGACTGTCTCTGCATCTGGCTCAGTGTGGCCAGCTAGAGACGGAGACAGGAGCATGGCTCTCGGTCCGAGACGGGCAAGTAAGCATTCTGCATTGCACTTACTTGCAGGCACAAAGAACAGCAAGTGCAAAAGAGATGATAAGAGCCTGTCATCCCTTCAGGAGAGAGGCTGAAGAAGGAGCACTACATGTTGGAGGCCAGACCAGGCTTAGCTGCTGAGAAAGTCTTTACTATGTACGAGTCCTCAGTTGATAAGCAACACCAAATGATCAGTCCTGAAATCATCTACATACATGCAACCATGATGGAATAGAAATACAACAGCAGGCTGCATTTAGATACTTATGTGTGTGCATATGTGTGTGTGCACGAATGTGTATGGTGGGGGAGAATAATAAAGAAAAAGAAGCTCAAAATTTGAGAGTTGTAAGGGGGTTATGAGAGGAGTTGGAGGAAGGAATGATGTAATTATGTTTTCATTAAAATAAAACTTTAAAAAACTGTAGGGTAATAAAATAAGAGGCATAATCTAAGAGCAGTGAAAGAAAATAAAAATAAAGGTCACAACAATATTGAAAGAAAAGACCAATAGACATTTGTGCACAGAGAGCCAGGCATGGTGGCCATAATTCCAACACTCCACTCAGGAGGCTGAGGCAGGAGGATTGTGAGTGTGAGACCAGGCTGGGCAAAAATAGAAGAAATAAATAACAAGAAAGGAAAGAAATAGATAAAATGTAAGTAGCAGCTGAGCATGCAAAAAGATGTGACGTCTGATAAGTAACATGTAGACGGGGTGCCTCGGCCTCCCCCTCAGACTAGTGATTACCTGGGTCTGCAGGTGCCTGTGTAGACACCAGCTTTCCTGTGCCCTGCCAGTGGGCACATCGGTGCAGCCACTAGTCACATCCATCAAATAAGAGCCATGCAGGCCTTTGGGTGTAGCAACCCCTTCTTGGAGCTTGTCCCACAAGCATCTCCACGCATGTGAAGTGCACATTTCAGCAAAGATCCCAAACCATTTGATTCTCATTAATGCACTGGTTGGATAAGCTAAGGGCTGGCTGGCACTCTATCACCAGGAAGCCAGATCTGGCTCTCTGCCTAGTTTTGTAGCATTTTCAAAGTATGAAGAGTTTTAACATTTTCTGGGGGGGTGGACTGAGCCAGGGTCCCACTCTATAGCTAGTCTGACCTCACTCTTAGGGCGATTCTCCTGACTCGGTCTCCTGGGTGCTGGGGTTACCAAACATGAGCTGCCATGCCAAGCTTTCAATATTTTTAAATTGTTTTGTTTTGTTTTGTTTTTTCAAATCAAAAGAAAAAGTCTATTTCCATGATTCATGAGCTTTCTGGAAAATTCTTTTATTGTTCGTAAATGAATCTTATTGAAACTTTGTCATGCTCCTTTCTTTTCGTATTGTCTCCGAACACTTTCCACAGAGAGTCTCTGACTTCATGAGTCCTAAAATATTTACTATCTGATGCATGACAGGGAACGTTGGCTGAGTTAGACTATATCCGTGAGACAGAATGTTCAGCTATCGAAAGCAATTGCTATGGGAACGTTCCTACAATCTATTACCATGTTTTAAAAGAGTCAATGTGGAAAGTTGATCTTGTGAGTGAATGAGAAAGAATCTTTTGCTTTATTTAGTGTGTATTTAATAAATGTAATGATTGTCTGGAAGAAAAGACAAGCAATTAGTTGATCGTGGTCATCTCTTCTGGAAGAAATTAGGGAACACAGATCAGAAGAGAAATTGTGTATGTGCTTGTATGGGTGGCCCCTACTCAAAGGGTAAGCAAACCTCATGTTAGTTATTTTTAAACATTAGGTGTTCTTAGTTTATGTATGAGTGTCTTGCCTACATGTGTGTGTATGCTTCACTGAATTCAAAAGAGGGCATCAGATAACCCTGGAACTAGAGTTATAAATGGTTGTGAGCCATTTTGAGGGTGCTGGGAATCATTGCCCAGACCTCTGCAAAGGCAGCAAGTGATCTCAACCACTGTGCCATCTCCAGCCCTGTAAAATTACATTTTAAAATATGCTGTGATGGGGAACAGGGGTTTTTATGGCTGCAAGGATCTGACTTTGTGGGTGGAGTTAAGACTGGGTATGTTTGGGAGCCTGATGGGAAAGAACCTCCACAATGAGCTCAGGAGTATATAAAAGATCATTTTGTTAAAAAGAAAATTCTAGAAACAGGAATGGGTGGCCAAGGGGTGGGGTGGTTACAGGTTGCCTCTGAGGAGAGAACTTGGGAGGCTACAAACATTCTTGCAGGATGAGAGAGAGCCTTTACTATAAATTTGGCTGCTTGATTTCTAGAGTCCTTTTTTCTCAATGGGAAGATCTTCAACAAAGATGCATTGCTAGCAAGGTCCATGAGGAAGAGTATGGTCATGGTTCATGGGAAGGGGTGTGGTCATGGTCCAAGAGGAGGGGTGTGGTCATGGTTCATGGGAAGGGGTGTGGTCATGGTCCAAGAGGAGGGGTGTGGTCATGGTTCATGGGGAGGGGTGTGGTCATGGTCCATGAGGAGGGGTGTGGTCATGGTCCATGGGGAGGGGCGTGGTCATGGTCCAAGAGGAGGGGTGTGGTCATGGTTCATGGGGAGGGGTGTGGTCATGGTCCATGAGGAGGGGTGTGGTCATGATCCAAGAGGAGGGGTGTGGTCATGGTTCATGGGGAGGGGTGTGGTCATGGTCCAAGAGGAGGGGTGTGGTCATGGTTCATGGGGAGGGGTGTGGTCATGGTCCAAGAGGAGGGGTGTGGTCATGGTTCATTGGGAGGGGTGTGGTCATGGTCCAAGAGGAGGGGTGTGGTCATGGTTCATTGGGATGGGTGTGGTCATGGTCCAAGAGGAGGGGTGTGGTCATGGTTCATTGGGAGGGGTGTGGTCATGGTCCAAGAGGAGGGGTGTGGTCATGGTTCATGGGGAGGGGTGTGGTCATGGTCCATGAGGAGGGGGGTGGTCATGGTTCATGGGGAGGGGTGTGGTCATGGTTCATAGGGAGGGCTGCAGTTTGAAGAGCCAAAACTGCTGGAAGTACAGTGCAGTGGAACAGCTGGTATGGAATGAGTTTGGCCCTGAGTGTCCCCAGCACCAGCACATAAGAAACCAAAATGGAAAGGGTGTCTGGCAGTGCAGAGGAGCTTAAACCCAGACCCAACCTCCAAGAGTCTAAAGAAGAGAATAGAGAAGCCATCTGTCCCTTGGTAACTTCATTCCGATAGTATAAGCCATCCCTGCAGTGATCTCAACAGCTCTCAAGGACAGTAATACTGAACTTGAGTACGTCCTGGGGGCTGCTGTCACCAGGATTCTTGTCTCTCTGTCATTCATTATACATTGGCCAATGAGATATCTATAGTGGACATCAGACAGTGACATCTACCCAAGGCCAACTAGAAAGCTTGTCGGTCCCTCTTCCACCTCCACAAGCCTTTTCTATCTCAGTGCCATTACGGGGAGCTTCTTCACATCCAAGCTAGGCATTTGATTTCTGAGTGCATTTAAGATGGCTTCCACCCAATATTTCCTCTTCTTATTCCTATATAATGTGCCTGCCTCAACCAACTGCACCCATAGATCTTTGGGGGTTTAATGATATTTGCCACCTACAGTGATTTCTGAAATTGTGTAGTGTGTACCCCAGCCTAGGGCCTTAAATTTGGGCTTCTTAAAAGTTTTCCACGTGTGACTGCCATTTCACCTAAGAAATTTTTATGTGGCTGGGTATAGAAGTAAATAGAATGGGTAGACATGTCAATTATTTGCTGATGAGCAATCATACAAAAGTTTACTTTAAAACAATTCTATGGCATGCATTCAATTTTACTGTTTATTAAAGTAAATTTATTTATTAAAGCAAATTTACATGTTAATGAGATGCTTGTTTATTTTACATAAAGAATCAAGTCACAGTTGGATACTAGGTACTGCAGGATATGTTGCTTTTTCAACATTTTTTTTTCTGAGCTGATTGCTATTTTGATTTTATAATCACGAATGCTGAGAATGTCACTTCACATAAACACATAGAACAAAATGGCAGAAGCAGCTTCTGGGCCATTTCAGACATTTCAGACACTGCCGGGAATTCTGTTCTAACCCCAAACCAAAACTCACTGGATAGTGCTTTAAAGTAAAACAACTGAAGTCAATAACTCAAGCAACAGTTCTTAAAAGACAAGCATGCCAAAAACAAAACCCCAAGTTTACCAATTTGATACTTGCATCTGAGGAATGGCAGAAGGAAATCCAAAGAGTCTTGTTTTCTGTTATTAAGCCATTGTGTTCCTATAAAAGCAGAAAGCCCAGTCCACACAGTCAATACACACAATCACATGTTTTAAGCAGCATCCTTTGTACTCTGTGGTGGTGGTGTGCACAGTGCAAAGTGTGCACATTGTGTGATCAGAACCAAGGCTGCAATGACATCACTCAACACAGCGTGGACAAGTGCTGACAGAAACACTCGGTCGTTTTGCATTTCACTGTTACTAGGTTTTCTAGGTCCAAACCCTACATTCAGCTGTGTGGCCCCATATGGGATCCTGACCCATAACTTAAGAAGCCATAGTTTTGGAGGCTGGGCAGCTGAGATAAAGATGTGGCGGATTCTGTACTGCAGTGGGAGCAGAGTTCTCCCCCTGGGAGTTTTCCTAGAATGAAGTGACGGTGAATAGATTAATAGGAGGAAAGACATCGGAACTTATTAATATGTGTGACTCAGCAATGCAGGGCAGGCCTATTGCTTATAAACTGTGCTTTGTCGGGGAAGGGAGGTAGAGGAGTTGGCAATCTGGGAAGCTGAGGCACAGAGAGAGTGTTAATGGCTGAGCGGACGAACAAACTCAACTCCTGCACAACAATAAAAATTCTAGAGAAATAAAATGGGCTCAGGGCCAGAATCTCTTTAGAAGTGGTCATTTTCTCCAACATAACATTTTTGTTGATTCTCTGAGAATTTCACACCATGTCCCCATCACACTCACTTCTCAGTCCTTCTGTGTCAGCTCCCACCCTTGTGATCCCCCCCCATGATAGGTAAAGATAAAAACAAGAATAATATTTAAAAGTACAATTTGTGTTGCTATATGCTCACTGTAGCATGTCAAACTCCCAGTGGCCTGCTCCTGAGAGAGAGCTGAGTCCTTCCCCTCCCTCACCTCAGCATCCAGTCACACTATTCTCCTTAGTGGTTTCCTGTTGAGGCTGTTACTTCTGGGAGGTTTGTTGGATGGTTAGGGGTTGTTACAAATGTCTTACACGTCCCTCCTTTTCAACTGTCTGTCTGCAGTCATCTTATCACTTCTTGCTCTTCATGGCTGGGGTGAGGGTGGGGGTGGGGATGGGACAGGACACAGGTGACACAGGATGGATGACTGACCCAACACAGACCGATAGACCATGGGTCACCACACAGTTTCTGGTGACAGCACAGACCACAAACATGGATCCCCTCTGCTGTAGGACCCCTGACCCAGACAAGGCCCTCAGAGGCAAAGAGGACCACAGATGTTAACATGGCCCTCAGCCATAGCATGGCCTTGAAGACATCAATGTGTCCTCAGGCTGCAGTGCAGACACCGACATCCACATGGTGATGACTTTCTGTAATCTTCCTGTAGATGTGCCTCTAGTTCAAGAAACCTTAACCCAGTGGTTCTCAACTTGTTGCTCACAACCCTTTGTGGGGGTGTTGACTGATCCTTTCACAGGGAAGACCATCAGAAAACACAGATGTTTGAATTATGATCCATAACCTAGCAAAATTATAGTTATAAAGTAGCAACAAAAATAATTTCATGGTTACGGGGATCACCATGAGAAACTGCATTTAGAGGTCACCGCGTTAGGAAAGTTGAGAACCAGTGCCTTAGCCAAAGGAAATGGCTTTCTACCTAGTGATATGGTCTTTGAGAAGGCAAGGGAATATTAAAGTAAAATCCCTCCCAATATCTGGTGGTTGCAAGGGCCTTTAATGTAACCAGCAGTGTTAACAGGGCATGCTGCCTGGAAAGATACATTCTGATCGCCTAAGAGTCTTCTGAGGGCCGACTTCCAGTGTCTGAGACAACTAGCTTTTCATTGTGTCCTCATGGTGGAAGAGGTTAGGAGTCTCTCCTCACACCTGTCCCCCAACTCTGTAGAGCTTAACCTCTTTCTCCAATGGGAACTCCATAGAGCAAGCAGGGGAAGAAGGGAAGGCTGGGACTACCCTATGAACAATTAGCCTTCCTATACCCAGACACTGCCAATGGGAGCCTATTAGCCCAAACTGTTGTTAAGCAGCGTTCTAGTGGGTATCTTGAACAGCTTCATTTTTAGAAGACGTAAGCCCCAGTGCTGACAAGGAGGCCCAAGGGTGTCAATCACTTTATCTGCTCACTGACGGCTACTCCCCTGCCTGCAGGTGTGGAGAGTGCTCAGGATTTAAGCAGGAAATTGCTTTGGAACCCTTTAGCCCCAGGACTGAGCTTTTAAGATTAGGAGCTTAAAACAGAGTTTCTCTTTTAAAAGGTGCTAGGAATTGAACTGGGGAAAATGGGGTCCTATATTCCTCTAGAAGGGCAAGGCCTAAAATAACAAGGCCTGAGGTCAGGTTGTGCTGGCAACCCGGCCCAGTGGGGACAGAGACTCAGCTGTCCTTGTAGGATTTGCCTTTTTCTTTTCTTTTTCCTGCGCCTCCTAAGGAAGAGAGTGTTTTTCTTCCTGCGCTTCAGGATATGACAGAAGTTGAAAAGGGAATTATTTATAGCTGGTAATGAACTTGGGGTCTCAGCATCGGGTCTGGGAACCTCCTTCCAGGATCCCATCTGAAAGGGGTTGAGGTAGAGGGAGCAACAAAGGCACAAGGAGGGTGTCTTGAGCTGAGACAGTGTGCTGTAGTTTTATGTCAACTTGGCACAAAGTAGAGTCATCTAAGAGAAGCTCAACTGAGAAATGCCTCCAAAAGATCAGGTTATAGTAATCCTGTAGGGCATGGTGGGAGAGAGCCCGGCCCACTGTGGGTGGGCACCCCTGAGCTGGTGCTCCTGAGTTCTATAAGAAAGACCGAGCAAGCCATGAAGATCTAGGTCAGTAAGCAGCACCCCTCTGTGGCCTCTGCACCAGCTCCTGCCTCCGGGTTGCTGACCTGTGGGAGTCCTGATTCCCTCTGATGAACCGAAATATGGAAGCATGAGCCAAATAAACCCTTTCCTTCCCCGGTTACTTTGAGCATGGTGTTTGATCACAGCAATAACAAGCCTACCTAGGACAGATAGGAAGTCGCTTTATGTTTGTAGAATGGATTGAAATAGCCCTAAGTCTCTAGCAAGGATAAGCCTGATCTCCGAAAACAAGTGTTTGACCGGCTGGAAAACGCGAGGGTCTGGCGCCACCTAGTGTCTTCCTTGGATCTTGTGGCACATAGCGATAGCTCTCACTAGCACTCTCTCTGTCTCTCTCTCTCTGTGTCTCTCTCTGTCTCTGTCTCTGTCTCTGTCTCTCTCTGTCTCTGTCTCTCTCTCTCTCTCTCTCTCTCTCTCTCTGTGTGTGTGTGTGTGTCTGTCTGTCTGTCTCTCTCTCTCTCTTCACCCATGAAAATGGCTCTGAAATTGAAATGGAGACACTTTTTCTGCAAGGGGCTGTTCTGGCCACTTTGCGAGACAAGAGTTTGGTGGGAGACAATGAAAAGCCACAGTCCTAATGTGTCTCAGACAGGATCGTCGGTGGAGGGGAAGGAAGCAGGAGTGATTCATATGTAATATTTAGAGTCCAAGTCTCAAAAGATTGGCTCACACTAGGAAAAAAAAGCTTGGCACTATGTTTTGGTCCTGTGCCTTTTCATTTTCAACCCAGTTTTTAGAGCTTTCAGAGCCGGTAGAAGTGCCGTGTACAGATTCCTTCCATCTGCGTGTTTCTGAACCCACCAAATCTTGACCGTCGGCCGCCCTTCGTGCTGGCTCAGCACCTGCCTACCCTCTAACTTTAACTTTCTACTAGTTACAGCTGCTGTTTGCTCTTATTAAATTATTTATCATTCAGAGAAACAACTCCGGAGTGGCTATTAGTACCCCCTTCTACACACGAGGAAAACTAGTGCTGAGGGAGGGGGAGGCACGGGGCTGCCGCACTCCACAACATGCAAAGGTGTACGTGCACCGCGCATGACTAATGCGGTCAGCCAGAAAGGGGCGTTGGACCTTCTGGATCAGACACAATGGAATTGGAGGTGCAGACAGTTGTGAGCCACCATGTGGGTGCTGGGGGCTCTTCTGTAGGAGCAGCAAGGGCTCTTAACAGCTGAACCACCTCTCCAGTCCCTGCAGAGATGTTTTTGAAGAGACAAATGCCTTTACTTCTTGCCCTGGGCCAGTCATTGTGACCCGCTAAGGTGGAGTCTTGTAAGCTCCTGCCTTAGGCTGCCCCTCTCCACGCTTGCAAACCACTCCGGCGGGATATGGCGGGATATCCAGAGCACAGCACATAAGCAGCACCAGGAATTGGGAGTTTGTCTTTGTCCCCTGTTCCTTGGCTTTATGCAATGAAAACCTCCCTGCCCACCCCTCCCTTCCCTCCTGACCCCTTCCCCACTCTCTGTCAAACAGAGATACCTCCAGAAGAGGGTTCTATAAGGCAGGTCTGGACTTCCTTCAGATTCGTAGTTAAGCATTCAGATTCTGAAAGTTTTCAGGGGGTACCAAGCTGCAGCAAGGCCCAACCCTGATAGGGGCCACAGAAGTCTGGAGATGTTGTGCAGGGGCCGACCTGAACCTATACAATGAAAACAATTCTTTTTGCCTCTCTTCTCATCTTTACTTTTGCTTTCTTTGGTTTTACGTTACCCGTGGTCAACTGGGATTTGAGAGCACCTTTATTTTTTTTTAAACCCTTGAGCTAATCTCTTTCCTTTTCCCTTTCCTCCCTTCAGCTCCTCCCACTTTCAAAGTGGCACACCCTAATTATCATTGCTACACATATGTGCATGTGTCTATATGTGTACAAATATAGGAACGCACCCTTCTGAGACTGTTCTGTTGCTGCTGCTGTTCTTTGTGTGTACGTGGTTTCAGGGCTGACTACTTTGTGCTGTTCAACCAATTAGGAGGCTCATCCCTGGGAGAGGCTGCCTCTTCCTCTCCACTGTCAGCAGTTGCCTGGAGTTCTCTGTCCGGGTCTAGCTGTGAGTTTCTCCTTCCAGTTAGCGTGTCTACTGACATTACGACCCGGGACAGGAA
Organism: Micromys minutus; assembly: GCF_963924665.1. Lineage (NCBI taxonomy): Eukaryota > Metazoa > Chordata > Mammalia > Rodentia > Muridae > Micromys > Micromys minutus. The sequence continues at coordinate 43,899,363 of NC_137969.1, forward strand.
AGTGCTGAATGAAATTTTCAGAGGTAAAGGCTAACCATCGTTGCAATGTTGGAGTTTTCCTGTGCTAATGCTTTACTACTATGCCTGCTGCCTACGATGTCAGTGAAGGAAATGTATTTACAAAAGGTCTGGCCCTGCTTGTGCCTCATTAGTCCACTGGGGCAGGGGCTGTCTTGGGACAAATCCTCCTCAGATAAGAACTGCTGCGGGTGAATCGTGTGCTGTGGAACTTTGCAGGGCATGAGGTGCGTGCAGGTGTGTGCAGGTGTGAGTGTTGCAGAGCTCAGGGGCCCTTCCCCAACCTCCTCCCCCTCCCCACAAAGAAGTCTGTCTCCTTCTTCAAAATGGATCCCAAGACACAACACACACCACAAACCCAACTTCCACATACACCCTTGAAGACACCCCCCGCCGCACACACACCACAAACCTGATCCCCCCATACCTGCAGACCACACACACACACACACACACACACACACCCCACAAACCTGACCCCATACACACCTGCAGACCACACACACACACACACACACACACACACACCACAAACCCAACTTCCACATACACCCTTGAAGACTCCCCCTGCCGCACACACACCACAAACCTGACCCCCCCACACCTGCAGACCACACACACACACACCACAAACCTGACCCCATACACACCTGCAGACCACACACACACACACACACACACACACACACACCACAAACCTGACCCCCCCACACCTGCAGAACACACACACACACACACACACACACACACACACATCATAAAACCAACCCCAACACATACCCCACAGATCACACACACACACACACACACCACAAGCCTGACCCACACACACCCCACAGACCACATACTCACACACATACACACACACCACAAACCTGAACCCCACACACCACAAACCTGACCCACACATACACCACACAGACCACATACACACACACACACACACACACACACACACACACACACACACCAGTGTTTCCCACCCGTGTAGAGTCAGTGCTGTTTAGTTTTTAGAGTTAATCTGAAAGACAGTTTTTCCAATAACAGCCTGCTGCACGTCCTTAGCAGCAGCAGGAAAGGCAGAAGCAGGAAGCTCTACTCAGCCTCTGTGGTTTGCAGGAGGAAGGGCCCCAGAGGCTATTTCCTGTGTCGCTGGAAGGACACAGAGGGGAATTGTCTGTGACCGGCCAGCAAGGCTGATGCAGCCACAGGACAGCAGTGTACCCCAGCCTTCACAGGAAGTACCATACTCAGATACAGCTTGACACCCCCTCTCCTGATACACCCACTTTGAACGTCTCTTGATTCCTCACAGGCTTTTTCTAATTTAAGATGCCTCCACCAACTTGGCAAAGGTTGAGATTCTCCACTAGGGAGGAAATAGCTTGGAGAGGCTCCAGAGGAATAAAGGCCTCATTAGGATCAATCACTTGTTCTGAGTACACATGGCCAAGAGTCTTTATTGATGACCTCATATACAAATGCAGTGGTAATTAAGACTATAATGCAAATGACTTTAGCTTAGCAACTCCCTCCGTAAAAGAACTTTACTAAATTAAGTCTGAGATTTTTGAAATTGGGTCTTTAAAACAAAATTCTCCTCTATTACAATTACCCCCTCTCCTCCCTGCCATCCACCCCTTGGTAATGAAATTGGTTTAAATTAAAATCCATGGGACAGTTAGGGGTACGGTCCCCTGGTACAGTGCACTGGCTCCTAGACAGGCTGTTCTGTGACCCATTCAAGGAAGCAGAAGGGGAGGGGTCTTCAAGGCCAGTTCCCTGAGGCTGGAGGCTAGCTGTGTTGCTGACACACTGCAGAAAAAAAGCCCTGCCTCCTAGCCAGGGCTGGCACACATTAGCTTCCTTTCCAAAGAAGAACTGGCTGGCTGCTTTGTTGCTCTGAAGGTGCTGGAGGAGATCAGAAACTCATCTCTGTGTTGCGGAGGTCAAAGAGACAAAGCTTAAACTAGATAATCTGGGACCCCAGACCCCATCCTCTGAGTTGGAAACATCCCTGGCCTCAGCTCCTCTCTCCTGATTTGCCCCAGCAGAGGGCAATGCCCACCCACCTCTGCTTGCCAAGAGCCCAGCTAAGCTCTGTGGCCTGTGACAACTGTACCAGGAGCTCCAAGCTCCGTAACTTTCTTTAACCCCAGTTTGACCTTCGTCAAAACGGAAGAGGGAATGCATCAGCCTCCTTCGTTATGTTTGGATGGAAAGACTTTGGGAAGCACATGATTTGGTCAGAGACGATCCCACAGCAGATGCCGTTTTCATGGCTTCGGCTCTTCTCATTAGCATCTGAAACCTTGAGAAATGCTTAACAACAGAATATCTGATGTCAGAGGCGAGTAGCAGGGTTGTTTCTGGAAAGTGTGAGGAGCGGCCTCACAATCTGGATAAGCACTGGCTGCTGACCTGGGTTCCCAGCATGGCAGGTCAACGCTAGTTAAGTGAATGACGTAATGCCTCTTGTCCGAAACTTCTGGGCCCCTCTGAGTGGAACAGGAAAGTGCTTTACTTCCAGATCTTGATCGGAGGATCGTGTGGTCAGACGTCAGCTTTCAGTGGCTGAGTCCACTCAGCCAGCCCTGCACTCGGGCTGTCACGCACACGTCAACGAGCTCTGAGTTGTTACAGTGCTGCTGCCCAGGACTATAGTCCACACCATCTCCACATATAATACCTTCCGCCCGCATCCACCCGAATATTAGCTGAGTGACTTTCATCATAGTCGATGTCCAGCTTAAGCACCACCCCACCAGCACAACTGAACGTCCTATCAAACACATCTGGCCCAGCCACCTCTTAATTGCTGCTCTCTCTGTGCCACCCATGTGCTCCCGGCTTTGTCTTCCAGGCCGGCTCCTGGTGGCTTTTATGCAGCCTGCCCTAACTTCCACTCCACCCTTTTCTCTTGCAGTCCCATTCACGATCAATGGTCAGGGGAAACCACACGGTCCAAAGCCTCCCTCTGCTCCGCCCTGTCACAGCACAAGGTCCTGAGACTTCTTTAGATTCCCTAGAGGTTCCTTTTCTCCTCTTTCACTGGTAGAATCCTGTGAGGACAGCAGCCAGATCTCCTGCCTTTCACACAGCTCAGGAATCCGTTTCACTGTGGCTTTATAACCTGAGAGAGCTAAAGATGGGTTACCGGTCTGACAGACTCCACTCCACTCAATAAAAAGCTTCTTGGAGCACCCGGCTCTGACTCCTCATGTCTGAACTGGAATAAAAACATAAAAACTCACCTCGGCTCGTGGAGACTTTATATTCAGTACCTTCCGGCCACTCGGCTATGCCATCAGACAACTGAATGGCCTTCCTTATCTAATCAAGTGAGAGGTTCCTATATTAAAACTAAATGGCAAATGTTCAGCTTGACTTGGTGTCTTTGAGACATAGAACGAAGTGCCCTTTTCAGTAATAAGGCACATGGTATAGCTCATTGAGACCACATGAGAAGCAGGAGAGCTCTGAGAATGGGCACACTTCTCCATAGTGAGGGTCTCTCCCAGGAGTTACTTTTGCTGGATGGTGTTGTGTGCTGACTAGACATGAGCTCATTTTGGAAGAGAGAATCTGAATTGAGAAAATGTCTCCACCAGGTTGGCTTGAGGGCAAGCCTGTGGTAAATTTTCCTGATTGATGACCGATGTGGATGGGCCAAATTCAGTGGGGGGGGGGGAGGAGTCACCCCTGGGCTGGTGTTCTTGGGTGCTATAGGAATTCAGGCCAAGCAAGCCACAAGGAGCAAGCCAGCAAGCAGCACTTTTCCATGGCCTCTGTCTGCATCAGCTCCTGCCTCCAGTCCCTGATAGGACTTCCCTTCATGATGAACTATAGCCTGTAAGGTGACATAACCCCTTTCCTCCACAAGCAGCTTTGTCACGGTGACTTATGGCAGCAATAGCAACCCCAACTAAGGCATCTTGTTTCTTTGGAAAAGAACAAGGTGAAGTTTATATCATATGGGCTATGAGCAGGCAGGTCAAAAGTGGAGATAAAGCTGTCGAGATCCAGCAGCATCAAGACAGAGGGATTAGTAGACTCAAAAGTGGCCCCAGATTGCCAGGCCACATGACCTTTGATGACTGACAGCCTCTCTAAGATAGTTTTCTCGCCACTTCAAGGGAGAGGGAGTCATCATTTGACAATAAGAGAGGAGTGTGGGTCAGTGCCTAGCACAGCAAACATCAGCCAAAAGCCAGACAAAGGCACCAGAGTGGTTGCTTTGCTGTGACTGGGTGCACTAGCAGGAGGGGAGGTGAGAGCCACTGCTCAGAAGGATGGAATATCCCTCAGGCTCAGGAGAAGAAGAGTGAGCCCTCCCAGAGGGAATCAGGACCCAAGCTGTTGAACTGTTTAAAAAGCTCTGACATAGCCAGCAAAGCCAAGGAAGGATAGAGGCAAGAAAGCTGCATTGCCTTTTCCACAGTAAAAGGAAGAATAGCCATTGTGTTATCTAGATCCATTATCCCATTAGTTCCTCAAAACAACTCCAGGAAAGGACATAAGGAAAAGATCATGTCCATTTCATGGATAATGGAATCCATGACCAGGTGAAATCATTTGACTAAGGTGGTTGGAATCCGACACCTTTTCAGGAAAACCATGGTGGAGAGAAGTGGGGAAAAGATGCAAATGTATCCCACCAGCTGGAGGAGTGCTGTCTACTGCTCTACTCCCCAGTCCTACCGTCTTCCTCTAGCTCTACAGTGATGAAATTCTCTCCTGCACATGGAGTGCAGAGGGTTCCCTACTCCATTGTTCGTCCCTGAAGTGGGAATTTCTGGTTTCTTGGGAGACTCAGTTGTGTCATGGAATGTTTTTCTGGAAGCTGTCTTATAAAGGAGCATGTGATCTTTTGCTGGAGTAGACAATTGAGAGAGCATGTGGTGTTGAGAAAGAATATAACACAGAGACAGGAAGAGGGCGCTCTTGCGTTGGTTCGCCTTGCAATGCTTTGCTGGTCTCCACTGATCTTCCCTTGTAATTTCATAGAGAGAAACTTGCCAGAGAACTCTGGTATCTCAGCTGATTCTTGCCACATCTGCTAACTCCTGCAGATTCAGCGGGGCCTCAAGGCTCCTTCCTGATCGAGCCACTGCTGCTGATTTGTGTCTGTGGTTTGTGACTGGACTATGACCTCTGATTCATGTTTGGAATCACCCCCAAAGAGCTACTTCTTAACAGGCCCACATTCTTCATTTCCTAGTAACCTTCCTTCTTCCCTAACTTTGGTCAGTGGGCTAGAAAGAAGGTTAAAGCATTTAAGAACCGGTGTTAAAGTAGGCTTTGACTCTAAGCCTACATATCTCTCCCTCCATCAATGCCTCTTCTTCTTCATGTTATCACCTCCTGCAGATTGTCTCCATATCTGGAAGTTCAGGGCAGACTTAGAACTTGTCCTATAGCCAGGGTCATTCCTGTCACTGATGGTGACTGTGTGTTGAAGACTGTGATGTTTTAGCTGGTCTGTCATCAGAGGTAACTCCTAGAAGGCAAGCACCCCATCTATCCTTCTTCCTGTGTGTTTCTAGTGCCTGGCACCCAATGAACATTTATTTGGAGAGTGAACCTGTGAGATGTATGTCTATGGGGCAGACCTCAGTCCTTCTGTCCCCGCCCCCCGCTCCCAGATCCCCAGCCCAGAAGACATTGGAGAGGCCAATCTGATAGAGCCATTTTAGCACTGAGACCCTTCCAAAGTACAAAAACATGGGGTTTTACCGCCATGCACCACAGTCTGAGATGTTCCCAGTGCTGTGCTCTTTGTTACCTAGACCCTGGCCAGAAGGAACTCTTGTGGTCTATTCACGGTTTGAATTGTTATGAAGTGATTTATTCTGGTGATTAGAACAAGCTAGTAAAGTAAATTCCCAAGTCTGCCAAAACTGGTTTTGACTCCAAGGCTATACTAGTATGTCTCTAAAAGTCGTAATTTGGAATGGAATGTATTTCATGTGTGTCTTTATTCAAAGTACTTAGGAACCAGAAATTCAACTGAGTGCTTTTCTAAGCACTCTGAAGTTAAGGAAAAGGGATGATGTTGCGGTTGGAATGTCCTCTTTGCCCCATGATGCTCGGCTGCGGGATATAGCAGAGAACATTAGTTGCAGAGTCAGTGCCTTCTTAGAGGGGAAGGAGCTAGTTGGTTTGACTGACAGTCTTCCTGAGATGTGCAAGGGAGGCCCTCTAGATGCCAGGCCTCTTCTCTTTCCCATTTCTCCTGATTCCTGCTTCAAGCCAAATTCTTCCCTGAATAAGAAAAGACCATTTAGTGGTGCAAAGCACCTCTTAAAAGCCTGAAAATCTAGTGGTTTGTTTGTTTGGAAGGTGTGTTTGAGAGAATTTTTCCCAGGGATGACCATTTTATCTACCAGCCTCTGCCATGATGTCATGTCTTAGGTTGTTTGTGCTGTTCATATTAATCTACTTTCTGTGGCTATGACAAAGTTTCAGAGGCTAGCGGCTTTACAAAGGAGAGAGGTTCATTTGGCTCATGAGTTTGGTGGCAGGAGAGTATAAAAAGCATCTCACAAAAACCTCTGGCTGTGCCACGATGTGGCAGAGAAAGGAAAGACCAGCTACACTCAGACAGGAGCAAATATGTGGCTCACCTCTTCTTATGGCCATTTGGTTTTGTGAAACTAACTGGGGTCCCTTGAGAGCTACATCAGTCCCACCAAGAGCCGAGTCCTGGAGACTGACTACATCCCATGGTGTCATCTCTTATATAAGACCAAACGCCCAGCACATGAACCTTAGAAGACAAGTACCTCGTAACCCATGATGGCATCACTGGGACAGTGCCCCTGGCTGGGTGCTTTCTAATGAGCAGAAATGAGTTTCTCACAGTTCTGGAGGCTGGGAAGTTCAACACTCAGAGGTTGGTATCTGGTGATTTTCTTGGTATGTCATCTCACGGTAGAGGGAAGGTGACAGAGACTCATCTCTTTATAAGGAACTGCAGCCACCAACCTACTTCTATAACAACTCATGGGGACAGAACTTCACGGCATAAAATCACCTCTTGAGGGCACTGCCTCTCTGAGCCTTTATAATGGCAGAGCCTGTTTATGTAAGTTTGGGCAGATGCACATTCAAACCACATCATGTGATTAAGCCACATCACATGATTAAGCTACATCACATGACTCTGTCTCAGTGCTTGCTTCTCACTGCAGAGGATTACTTAGTATTAAAAAATGCGTGTTAACGAATCCAGGCTTTGGCTGGGACTGGAGAGCATACCATAAAAAGTTTAGTAATGACAGCAATGCCAGGAGACCCATCCTGACTGGATGAAACTGTTGGTAACTTATTCGAAAGACCGCTCACCTCCACCTGCATGGGAGGCAGGAAAGGAGAGTTAATGTCCCGGAAGCAACCTTCAACTTTTGCTGCCTGGGACCCTAGGTTCTTCCTGTCTCTTTGTCTTAAACTTTGATGTGCTGCATTGTAGTTACGATGCTACATTCTTGAGTAACATCTTCTCAACTCTCATCTTACTAAGCATCTAAGGAAACTCGGCCACAAAGGAGGCTGCACAGGCTGGTGCTGTCACTGGAGGGAACGCTGTATCAGACCTCTGTGACCCTCTGCTTGCTAGCCACCCTTCTTCAAACAACCCTTTTGCTAGCTAAGGCAGCGCACTTTATGAATGAGGTCTTGCTACTTTTCCTCTGATTATGCAGAGTCTAAACGCTGCCAGGCCCAGAGACATGGGCATTTCAGTGACCCGTGGAGGGGCTCTGACCCCGGCTATTAATCAGGATCATGCACAGCGCTTTCACCCTGAGTGCCGGATTCCCGAGTCCCACCCCAGAGCGTGTGCAGGCAGTGTTTAGGCAACAGCATCCAGGTGGCTCTGCTATGGAGGCAAGATGAGGATCAGAGAAAGACAGGGAAGGGGAGAGGGGAGGGGAAGAGAGAGATCAAGCTGTTAATGCCACAACTCTGGACAAGAAGGAAAAGCTAAGCACCTTGTCACTGGCAGCCCCAGGTGATAGCACATCGTGATCATATGATTACTGCACCTGGCTTGTTCCTACCATGACACCATCTGGGCCAAGATCCTGTAGGAGCCCCTCAGCAACCTGCAATCACCCAGCACAGCCAAGCCCTTTCTTTTCCCCAAGGACAGATCACATTCTTATTTTCTCATTTGCAAGTTTGAGTAATGGGGCCTTATATAGTCTTGATTTCCTGCATTTTAACCTCCACATCTCCAATCTGTGTGATTTCTGCTCCTTCGGCTATTACCTCAGCCATGGTGAATGTGGTTGCCATAGTCCTCAGACGTAATTCTGAGGCGTTCTTCATGCCGAGCAACAAAGAAATCAAATTGGAGCCTGCGTGTCATGACATAGCTGTGGCTGGCCCTTACTTAATTATACATTGGCCCTTGACAGGCCCTGGAGAACTTCTTTAAGCCTGATAATCTTCCCTCGTAAAACCTGGGGAAACCACAGTGACCATTTGAGACTCTAGGCCACAGAGACCTCGCTTATGTAGGTCAGAGGGACAGTTGGTATCGACACCTGTTTGTTTGTTTTTTTTTCATGGGAGAGAGTCTAGTTTGTAACTTTTTACAAATTCTTCCTTTTTTTTTTTTCTTTTCACAAGACAAGATTTCATTCACTGTGTAGCTCAGGCAGCCCTCGAACTTGAGAAGCTCCTACCTCAGCCTCCTGATGCTGGGATTACATAAATGGGTATGTGTTATTTAAATGAGTAGCTTAGACTGGCTACATCACTCAGTGGGTCGAGTACTTGCCTGGGTCGGATCCTCAGTACCACACAAAACCTGGCTTGGTAGTGCATCTCTCCAATCCAACACTGGGGAGGCAGGTCATCCTCAACTCCTACACAGTAAGTTTGAGGCCAATTTAGCTTTATAAGACCCTGTCAAAAATTATTAGTTTTATGTTCCCCCTTCTCCAGAACCCCAAACACAATTCTCTTGATCAGTGAGACAAAGGTTAAACCTTGGGTTTCTTCTCACGTTCTTGTTTTTCGGCTTCTGACCCCTGTCATGACAAGATGCGGGTTCCTGGCTGTCAGAGAAGGGATCTAAAGCCCCTGGAAACCAAGGGCTTGGGAAACAAAATAGTCTGACTCCTGGAGTTCAGCAGTTCTTCAGAAAAAAGAGCTGGTGTGGATTCTTTGCAAGTGAATGTGATCCTTACCTGAACTCTTGAAAAGTCATAGAGGTGGATGTCTGTCTTTATCAGACCTCCTACTGCATCCGTGTCCCGTAGGGATCTGAACCTCCTGGAGCTTCTCAGGAAAAGAACACAGGACTCTGTGACTGAGTTCCCGCAAGAGAAGGGAGCCGTGGCTATGTATGGAGTCCTCAGGGAGGTCGCAGAGAGAGGGGACAGCACTGACTGACAGCTGGCCTGTGCCTGGCACGTGTCAGACCCTTTGCTCATGCTGAAAGCCTGGAGACAGCTGGAGGACATGGTCACACAAGGAAGCAGCCACTACATACAAGTCTCCCTGGAGATCTGGACGGAGTCCCCACCTCCCAGAGACTCGCACTTAAGGGAAAGAATGACTCTTTACATCCCCGTGACAATGACTGCCAGTTGTGTCCCAGTGCTTCACATTTCTTTTTCTTTAGCTGCACCAGTCCCCGTCCACAAGAACCTTCTGTGCTCACGAAAATTCTAAATCTATGTTCTCCGACACGACAGCCGTAGACACTCAAAATGAGGCCAATCTGAATGAAGAATGGAACTTTAAGTTTTAATAAACCTACGTAAATTAAAATAGTCACATGTGACTATAGGCTACTAAATTAGACCATGGGTCTTTTGCTTGCTCGCTTGCTTGCTTGCCTTGTTCAGAGCTCTCAATCTTCAGAGATCCAGACAGTGTATTTCTACACTTGTTCTAATTCTTGGCTAGATACACAGTTACCTAAAATAAAGGCAACATTTTCTAGTGGCTCTCTCTGGAATGTGGGAAGTTTTGATTCATAGATGTTAGGGGGTGTGAAAGGGTTATATCCCAAGGAAACAAATGTCCTAGTCTAAGTGTAAGTGTGACTTCAAAGTTCCTGTCTTTATGAAGCTTAAGGGCAGAGCAAGGGGCCTCTGTTGAGGAAATGAACTGGTGCTTTCCTGTAAGAGAGGAAGCCAAACACCACACAGAAGGAGAAGACTTAGCAATAAGCACCACATAGAAGGAGAAGACTTAGCAATAAGCACCACACAGAAGAAAACTTAACAATAAGCACCACAGAGAAGAAGACCTAGCAATGACAACCGAGAAATAGTGTGAGGATGAGACTAAAGAGCTGAGCAGTGGTGGTGCACGCCTTCAATCCTAGCACCCGAGAGGCAGAAGCAGGTGGGTGTTTGAGTTCGAGGCCAGCCAGGGGTGGGGATGGGGGAGTAGTAGGGATAAGCAGCTAGAACAGTGGTTCTCAACCTTTCTAACTCTGTGACCCTTTACTACAGTTCCTCATGCTGTGGTGACCCCCCAACCATAACATTTTTATTGCTACTTTGTAACTGTAATTTTGCTACTGTTATGAGCTGTAGTGTAAATACCTCTCATTTGACGTCTATGAAAGGACTGTTCAACCCACAAAGGGGTTGTGACCCACAGGTTGGGGACCGCTGGGCTAGACATCTCTGTCCTTGGTACACACACCTCTTTATCAATCAGTTACGAGACACACAAAGCTCAAATCATAAATGTGCACTCTTTCCAAACTACCTGAGTTATTTGGTATTCTTAGTAGTTTAGATTTCTGGCAAACAGGAGCTTAGTGTCGTTTGAGCAGAAACTGGCCGTTTTGAACCTTCTCCTCTGGCTTACTGTGTTTTGCTTCCTGTTCTCACCGCTGACTAACATCTCAGTTCAAAGGGGCGTGTCTCCACTAAGCCTTGGTTTTAGAGACTATTTTATTTAGATACACACACGTTGTCTTGCACATACGTGTCACTGACACGATTCAGAACATAGTAAGAATCCTGACTGGAGATTATATGAAGTGTGTTTCTTTGTGGCCTTCTGGGGTTAATACTAGGGACCTGTACATATCCCAGCTTACATGTTCAGCCTGACAAGAAAACACAGACCTAGTGACTCTAGAAGGAAGGCCTTCCATTTTAACTAAGTAATCTCTCTCAGAATCTGGAAATTATCTGAGATTGGCTTCACAAGACTCAAAATACTTCAAAATAATGATACTAGTTGTAAGGGGAAGAGGTTCAGGATTGTCCTCTCATGAAGATCATCCTTGTGTTAGATGTGTGACACACTTTCAGTTCTGTATCTTAGTGTCTGTTGAACCTATTTCACATGACTGTCTGGAAGGAAGGACACAAGCATTGGGTACAGGATTTTGCTGCACACAAAGTGTTCCAGAAAAGAAAGAATCAAGGAGCTTCTAATTTCCTCTCAGAAGACCGGTAGAGCTTTCTTTAAAAAGCTCCTTGGTGAGAAATATGGCTGCTGTATAGACAGAGGTCCCCAGAGCAGATCCTGTATAGAACCGTGTACATCCGTACTCAGCCCGATGGCAAAACATGGTTTTCCAGAAACAATGGGATAGTGAGAGATGACATTTACAAAATGTAAGTCTAGCCAGTTTGGAGCAAGAATTGGCACATTCACACTTCAGCCCACTGCCAGCAGACACCAGGCAGAGACAGTTTTAGCAGGAGGAACTTGGTGTCCGCACTCACCATGGTTGCTTCCAGGACAGAACTAAAGGTTGCACAGTTGGCTCTATATGAGCATTTTCTCTTAACATTGTAGAGTTTTGCACAGAATTACCCAGAGGGATAAAAATTGTCCCTAACTCCTATAAGGTTGTTCTGGGACTGAAAACTCCAATGGTCAAGAGGCAAATGGGAACCTCCTTTTGCTTAGTTTTTGGAAGAGACTTGGGTTTCTCCCTCTGAGAGAAAACTGTTGCAACACCTCAGGGACATGATTAAAATGTGTTTGTTTTAAATGGGACTCATGAGGAGCCTGGGGATTAGAATCTTAGAAAGAGAAAGAGTATCCTGAGCAAGAATAGTAAACCCAAACCAGAGTACTCTTGGGGGGTTCCTTGGGCTTAGACTTTTCAGCCTCACATGCCCAAGTGTGGAGCGGACAGACTGTGTGCCCACATCTTCCTCTGTGCCTACATCTCCTTCACTGGAATAGGCGGAGCATCAAACATGCCTACCACCCTCCTTCTGGAGATAAGAAGTTACCTGGATGTGGCTGGATTTTCAGAAGTCAGAGTCTGGGAAGTGCCGAGGAGGAAGCTTTGCAGGTAGAGACAGAGAACGAGAGAGACAGTAGAGGGAACAGGAGAACAAAGGGCCTGCATGACAGGGTCCCTGGGAGCCAGGAGAGCCTGTGGAGAATGGGGCAACACACACTAATTCTTGGTTGCATCGCTTCTTTTTAAAAGTTGTTGTTAACATGTGTTACTTATATGGAAATGCACAATGGCTTTTAAGTGGGCATTTTCGTGCATGTGTGTAATATATTTATTGTTCTCTTTTTATTCTCCTTGATTTCTCACTCTGCAAATAGTTCCCCTTCTACTTTCATAGCCCTTTTTTAAAAAAAAAACAAATGGATTTCATTAGCCTTGCTTACAAGTCTATGAGGGAGGGGTTGTTTACCGGAGCCTGGGCACTTTCCTAGTGGCTACATCACTGAAGAGAGTATCTCACTCTCTCCCACCAACCCCAACTATCTGTGCATCCTCAGAGACAGATCTCTTCTTCCTAATAGCTTTCTTAGTGCCTTGCAAATCCTCAGGCAGGGGCCTCGTGAGCCCCTACCAACTCCGTGAGGGATAACCGGCAAGCCCAATTGTGTGCTAGTCTTCTGCACACATGCTGCGTCATGTTACGTACGTACGTCTGCTACGTCATGCCCTGAGGAGAGTGTCTCCGCACTTCCAGCCTGTTCCTTGCAGCTCTTCCATTCTCCCTGCTCTTCCATGATGCTCCTTGGGCCTGGAAGGGGTGATACAGATATCTTATTCAGAGCAGAGCATTCAATAGTCTTTTGTTCTCAGCATTTGAGTAATTACGAGTTTCTCTGTCCAAAGGAAGCTTCCCTGGCCAGGGTTGACAACAGTGCCCATCTATGGCCATAAATGCAAATGTTTAGAAGGCAACGCGGTGCCCCATGGCCACTCAGCAAAGCAACACTATCTTTAAAGTTCCTCTGGTCAGGGAGACAGACTTTCTGTAACCAAGTTTTTCATAAAGTCTGTCCTGAAGCCCACAAACCGAAATGGTGTGATCCTCCCGGTCCCATCCACAGCCCGCAAACCAAACTGGTACGACTCTCCCTGTCCCATCCACAAAGCCCAGGTGTTGGACTATTCACAGGAGCACAGAGCAAGAACAGCACTGGTAACTGTTTCACAGAAACTATGGCCTCTCCGTGACCCTTAGCCTTAATCTGCTTGCTCAATGTTTTCCACAGAGTTGTCTCCAAAGCTAGCTAAGGGGGAGCATTTCCACTCAGGCCGTACCCTGAAGAGGAGCAGAGCAAGGTCAGTGAGAACGGTTCCCCATGCACACAGGAATAATCAAGAACCACAGGGAGGTCTGCTTGGCACCCTCTCCTTGAGTTCTAGCGTGAGTCTGCTGTGTAAAACCATCACTCTGCTGACCTGGTCATTTGCCAGCTATTTGACCAATCACATTACTTCATAGTGAGTGGAAGCTTCCAATTGGCTGGGTGCCCTCCCAAGCTAAAACAAGCCTACTTTCTACTATGTTGAGCTTTTAGGCTCTTGCCAAGACTTTAATATACCTGAGCCCCAAAGGACACCCTTAAACTTGGGAAATGTAGGCAGTAGCCATGACATGTGGATTTAGCTATTTCTTGATTAAAATGAAAAATGTCCAGGTCTATTTTTCCCCTTTCTGGGAAGCTGACCTAACTAAACAAGTGAGGATGGGCTGTAAATGTCTTTCAAGATGTGACTTGTAGGATCTAATTATAAGTAAGATGACAATACCGTGTTTTTGAACTGTGCCTTTATTCCAAAGTGTTCAGAGTCCTCTCGGCTGGGCTGTATCGGAGTGCAGACTTTGTTCAAAAGTTCCCTTGGGTGCCTGAGCCTTGGGTCTCAGGGTGTGTGGGTGTTGCCTGAGGGAGGAGCTCTTCTGGTTGGCTTTGGCAGGGCCTCTGTTGGCTGGGCCTTGACTCAGACACCTTTTCACATAGTTGTGCTGGCGCTACCTGGTGTCTTCCTGCCAAAAAAGCCTGTCCACCGCTGTCATTTCATTCCCAGTCTCCCAGGTGCCCTAGAGTGAAGTCAGCTTCCTGCCAGTGGCGGGGGTGGAAGGTGGGGGTGTTGGGGGGGTTCCCTTCAGGTGCTTTGCACCTGAGCCTGCCCTCAGCAGACTCTCTACCCCCAGTGCCCCTGCTCCAGGGCAGGACAGGTTCAAACTTGCTCATGAGTCTGTTTTGCTGTGCTAAATCACACAAAAGGCTCTGTGTGGTTTTGAGGTCCCTTTAAGATTAAGTTTCTGATTCCACAGAAAATACTATAAACAGACCTTGGGGATTGGACCAAGGACCTTCCTTGCACATGGAAGGCAAGTGCTCTACCATTGAGCAATATCTTCCTAGACTCTTGAGGTTAAAAATTTTGAGACAGAATCATGCTAAACCGCTGGTTTTGAACTTGTGATCCGTCTGCTTTGGCCTCCCAGATAGCTTTCAGGCCATCACCCCCATATACTGGATCTTAAGGTAAGTCTCCCTCCTCCTCCCCATTGTCACTAGGCTGTCACTCACAGGGCGCAGATGAGAGTCAGTCCCTCTAAGTCACACATGTTTTCTGGAAATCTAGCAACATCTCTGCTGATTTACAATCAAAGTGATTCAGTAAAGGTGACATCCAAGTTCCCCATGTGACATACAAAGCCTCCTACCATTGGTCCTTCATGCCTCTCAGCCCGTTCACCTCACTGTGCCACCAAGGCCACAAGATCTGTTAGGCTATCCAGACTGATTTTGTTCTCTGGGACCCAAAATGAAGGCTACCCACCTACACTGGGCTCTTTCCTGTTGCTAGGAGAGGAGTGTTCTTCATTCTTCTCCTTCATCCCTTGAACTTTCTTCAAAACTCCTAAACACACACACACACACACACACACACACACACACACACACACACAGAGTTTTATTCAGTCATAAAGAACAAAACTAAGTCATTTGCATAACCATGGAGGAACCGGACATAACGTTAAGTAAAACAAGCCACAGTCAGAAAACTAAACATTACATGTTTGATCTCACATATACAACAGTAATTGTGAAATATGAAAATGACAGAGAGTAAAGGGGGACTGTTTAGGACAGAAGGGGATCAGCAGGGGGAGGAGAAAGAAGGTAACAATGGCATAAACATGACTCAAGTACTTGGATATGGGTCATGGAAATTAACTGTAGACTTCATTATTTTGCATGCTAATAAAAAATTTAATGATAAAATGAGCAGATTAAATTTTCATGTATGAATTATTTCTTAGTATTTTGTTATTTATTCTGTATTCAGTTGTCATAAATATTCTGTATTTTTAATAAAATTGCATTTTTTAATTTTTAACATTAAAATTTGAATTTACCTAGAATTGGCTTTTTTGGCATGTGTGATGGGAATCCAATTAATCTCCCCTATCCTTGCCTTTGTCCCCTCATTTTGGTGTGACTAACAAGATTCCCCAGCTCTATTCTTACTAGCCACTGTGATCTTATATGTAAACTTTTTCTCATTCTATGACTGTACTTCTAAACTCGCTTCTAACCCACTGACCTCTGTTTGTTTGTTGGTTTTTTACTGTCCCATGTCTCAACTGTGAGCACTGCATAGTGATGGGTAACTCCCCTTTCCCCTAACCCTGAAGGTTCCCCCCTTTCTTCCTCTTGTCTACAATTTGTACAAAGCAGATGTTTCCTGCACAAAATTCACAAAATCTTCCTTAGAGACTTTGATCTCATGATATTGGGTCTTCTCATTTTGAACATGACTTTTAAAAAACCAAAGTCTTTCTCACCTGTCCTCCAATGAACATATAGTACTGCACCTTAGTGTCCGCAAAAGACTGGACCCAGGCATAAGAACCTGTGGATGCTGGGTCTCAAATATAAAATTGGCCAGTTTTGCCTATAATCTATGAGTATTTTCCCATATGCTTTAAGTCATTTCTATATTGCACTCAACGTGTAGATTCTATGTAAATAATTGTACAATACCTCATAAGAAACAGTAGCAAGAAAAACGTCTCTGTACATGTTCAGCCCAGACACAACCATTTTGAACGTGCTACATAGTACATGCCAACAATTTAAATCAATGAGATGCAAATGCCATGAACTGGGTGAGCTAGTATCACAGTGTTGATTCAACCTTCTACTGATAATGCATTTTTAGATTTGCTTTTTGAGACTGGATCACTGGTTAGCCCAGGCTAGCTTGGATCTCACACTGTACCCCAGGCTGTCCCTGAACCTATGGTAATTCCCTTGCCTTAGCATCCAAAATGCTGGGACTACAGGCAGGAAACACCGTACCCCACTCTATTTATGACTTGCGTAGGCACAGTATAAATTTCACTCACTTCTGAGTTTTCCCTTTTCTTCTGACACTTGACAATTCCTTTTACTTGGTTTCATGCTTAGTTATACATTACAAACATTTGGTCATATTTTGTCTAGAAGTCAACTGTCTGATATGACTGAAGGGCTTCCATGTGGTTACTGCCTTTAACCAAAGATCTCCCTGGTTTTCTCACAATACCTAATCTAGTTTTTCTGACTAACAGAGCTTCAGGAGGTAACACAGAGCTGCTGCTGAGGATGATGATGCTGCCCTCCCGTGGTTAACCATGGCTACCTGGGTGGTCCTCATCCTTCTTTGGGGCTTGTTATTACTTAGGTTATAGCTCATGGGTACATCATTACTCTGTTGTTTTCCAAGAGATGTTTAACACCAGCAGTGTAAATACTGAACACATGAAGGGATGAACTTAAGTTTACACAAATTTCTTTGTTACTTCCTTCATGGATGATAAAATTTAGACACATCGATGGCCACAGCCAAGAGAATTTCTCCGGGCCACAGACCACAGCTTTGCCACCCCCTTCCTTCTCTTTCTTCATAGACAGAAACTTCCATTAACTCTGGAAGCTATCGGACAAATGGCCATTGTGCCAAACTGGCTTGACCCCTTTCAGAAAAACTGCATACTTGTTAGGAATAATTTGCAGAGCTGTGATCCCAGCCAGCAACTGCACTGTGTTTAGCAAGCTCCTGCTGAGTAAGAAAACGGTAGGCTTACCCTCATCCGGTGAGAAAGTCAGACAATAGTCCACAGGGTTCTATTGCTGGCTGCCTGTGCAGCTCCTGGGGAAGCTGGGGGGGGGGGGGATCAAACTCTTGCAGATTCACTTTTCCCCCATCCAGGGTGGAGAAGCTAGTGCGTAAGTTAGAAAGGTTTCCTAACAAAGGAGGGTCAGCAGAGGACACTTCGCAGAGAACAGAAGTGAAATCAGACACTGACATCTTGAAGGGACCAGAAAACCAATACATTAAGACCTGGGCTCTGTCTCAGTGACCTCAGTGACCCTGAGCTAATTTCTGCTCTGTGGGTTTAGATCTGCATTTGGTGTCAGAATGGAAGTCTCAGGATGTCCATGACATACAAGACATACCAAAAGAAACTGTAGATTGTGACAAGGTGATTGGATCCAGGTTAAAAATGATATTGAAGTAGAAGGTGAAAGAAACGAAGCGACCCATTAAAGGGAGACCACTTGGTATTTGGAGGGGTGGAGGGAGGCTGAAGAAGATTTGTTCATTTTCTCGTCTCCCAGAGAAAGAAAATGTTCCCCAGCACGGAAAGAGAATAGTGAGTAGGCTTCAGAAATCTCTGGGGCCTCCGGGTAGGAACATCCCTGCTTCTTTGCAGGTGCTTCAGAGAAGCTCCGTGGTAACAGGGATGAGACGCTACAGGGAAGAACTGCTAAGAACTGGGTCTTCCACTGCAAACACTGGAAGCCTCAGCCAAGGGCCACACCATCATTCCCAATCTGGAATACTGAACACTATAAGAGGTGCCCCGTTGTGTTGATGGCTCAGGAGCCTCCAAGAAAGTTCTGTTCTGTGTAAGATCCCTAAGGCCGAAGGGGCATCTTCTCATCCTAGTCATGAGTAGAGGCCCAGGGTGTTGCTATAGTTTGACTTATTCTACCAAAACTCATGTTGAGATTTAATGCCCATTGTGAAGTGTTAGACAGTGGGAACTTCAATAAATGATTAGACACAAAGACTCAGCTTTCACAAATAACATTAAATACACCCATCCATTCACAAATTAATGGTTCTTTCAGTAGTAAGTCTGCTGTAATATCAATCTGACCCTGGCTTTTATGCCCTGTTCTGAAAACCTTCCCTGGGAAACAGCAAATATTTACTTACCCCAGAGAGTGCAACCATGACAGAACAAAGTTACAATTCCACCTGAGTTTCCCTTGAAGCAGTGAGTTTACTGGACTTACTTATACAGCGTGGGTGACCCCAAAGTAGCCACACTATTGAAAAACCTCACCCCAGCATAGATATGACACTTCTGTAAATTTCACAAGGGAAGTCCCTCCAGTTAGCTTTCTGCTTCCAGCATACTCTTACATCCTCCAGAAACTACAAGACCACTGTGCAGCCACCAGATAACTATGGCTGGGAACGAGGAACAAAGAGCAGCTGGAGTCTCTGGCGGGGTCTGATGCCTCTCCCCTCCTCCTTCTAAGGGGACCAGCCACACATGTGATCATGAGGGCTGCTTGCAAGTAGACAAGGCTGCTTCTGATGAAGATGGTAATGGCTGCTATGTACTGAGCTCTCTCTCTCTCTCTCTCTCTCTCTCTCTCTCTCTCTCTCTCTCTCTCTCTCTCTCGCACACACACACACACCCTGAGCTTTGCTGGGACTCTGAAGTTCCTACCAGTAAGATCTTCACTAATTGTAAGTCCTGGACCTTGGACCCTCCTCGTTTCCAGAACTATGAGCTAGATAGGTATTATTTATACATCATCAATCTTTGATATTCAGTTATAGATACAGAAAGATTTAATTTGACATAGAAAGTAACTGGGCTGTCTCTGCATGAAGTACCCAAGTGTAATAATGTCTCCTTGGTGCCCACCTATTCCCCTTGCTTGACTCACCCATTTTCCAGGGGTGGGATGGGGATGGAGGTCAGATTAACAGAAGTAGGAAGTAGGAAGCAGGAAGAGGCAAGGTCTATTTTGCTGCATGAGTAACCAGGGCAACACAATTGTGCCCAGTAACTGCCGTCCCAGGGTGCTGCTGCCTGCTGACCCTTAGCTAGGGAGTGGGAACCATGTCAGTTCAGAATGTCCAACAAAATCCCCCCAAACCCTACTTCTGTTATGGCCACCAAGGCCTTGGTCCCCACCATGTCTTATTCCCCCCCTGTGACCCAGGTCTTGCATTTTCCATTTTTTCTCCCAAACCCACCTCCCAGAACCTCCTCCAACATCAGCTAAGTAACTCCTGCCAAGCCTTTGGATTTCAGCTTCCTCCCTGGAAGGTTTTTCTCTGATAGACACCATGACTGTGCCCATCTAGTCCTCAGGATATCACACTGTAGCAATTTTACATTTGATGATTGTCCTCTATGTATGAGAATACGAAATTCTTCACACCCAGCACCATTCCTGGCACCTCCGAGACACCAGTAAATATTTCCAGAAGCTCTACAGACCCGTCCTGGAGTACTGACTGTAGGCTGGCAGCCAGCACTGGAGGATAGGGAAGGACTAAAGTGGGGAGTATGTGAAGTCAAAGGAATGGGAAGATGGGATCAGGGACAGAACCCAGAGGGAAGGGAGCTCTGAGAGTAAATGCTGAAAACCAAGGTCATGGTGTAAATGAATTGTTCTTAAAATACATGTAACAGTAATTAGTCTCCTAGCTGTGTTTCTTTACCTTATGTTAGTTACCAGCCACCACACAAAGAAACAATATTTATTTAGAGCCACACCTCAATGGCTGAGCAGTTAAATGGCCTACCTTAGCTTTCTATGGTCATCCGGCTCCCTCCCAGCCCCATCCTATGATACTTTCATATCATTATTGGTCTGGATCTTTGGACTTCAGGAGTGTTCCCATGATCTCTCTGGACCCCTTCCTCACGGCTCCAGTTCCTCCATTTTCCTCTCCCCTCTCTCCTTCAGGTTGGCAGAATTCCTGCCTTATCATCTATTCTGCTCAGCTAGTGGGTGATCATCATTTATTGACAAGGCAGAGAATAGACGGTAAAAACTGTCTCACAAACTTGAGACAGGAGATTCTTAATATAACCATTACAATGCCGTGTCCAGATTGAAACAAGATACAAAGGGAGAGAAATGGCATTTGAATAATACCAGGGTAGACTTTACACAGCGTATAAAAAACATTATACCTACATCATCCAATGACAGCAGTAAAAGCAGACAGTGGCAGGTTGGGCAGGAAAGTGTCCCCAGGCAGGCAGCCTTTAGTGGGTGGACACTGGAACAAACAGATGGAATGTGCCTAGGAGCCCTAGGTCTCAAAACTGGCCGAAAAGGAGAACAGACACCAGGGTAACTATAAAATGCAAAGACCCTAGGCCTCACTTCTAGAAATTCCAGCTGTTGTTTGTATTCTAAATACAAGTTGTTGAAAGTTTTAAGGAGTGGTGTGTGCGTGTGTAAGTGTGTGTGTGAGTGTGTGAATATGTGTGTAAGTGTGTGTGTGTGTGCTGATTGTGTGGGTAACAGATTGAAGTTAGACCACTTATAAAAGCATTCGGCATGCAGATAGGATTAGGAATGTGACTGGGTATTGTACAAAAACATCATATTCACTTACGTGTTAGGGCTGGGAGCCATTATTTTAAAACAACAGTCCTTAATTTCAGCGTCACATTGCCTGGGGAGCTTTAAAAACTATTCCCTTCATAATTGATCAGGTATGGCCCATGAATGGGGAGTTTTCAAAGCTTCCGTGTTTCTGATGTAGCAGAGAGCTGCTCCTAAGCCACCCTGGGACACCTGAACTCAGCAACCAAACTTAGGTCTTCAGAGCACACAGCAGTCACTTGAGTGTGGTTTGCACTGTGGACGCAGGAACCGGTTAGGTATGCAGACGGTTAGGATCGTAGGAAGGTGTGCTTCTAAAGTCTGAAGCAATGTTTCCTGAGCAGTTATTCTTGGGGGTGATTCTTTGGAACATCAGGTCAGCAAGGACCTTGTCAGAACTCGGCATTCACCAGCCACTGAATCAGAGGCCCTAGGAAAGGGCCACCCAGTGATACGGGTGCAGGCTAAAAGGTCACAATGAGCTGGACGTGGCAGCTAATGCCTGAATCCTGGAATTGCAGTCCTGGGCGGGAAGACGGCCACGAGTTCAAGATAAGCTGGGCTACATAGGGAATTTCGAGCCAGCCTGGGCTACAGAGTAAGATCCTATATCAAAACAAACCAAAAACAGCACAGGCTGTGTGCATGTGTGTGACTCAGTTGCCAAGTGACTGCTGTGCAATCATTAGGACCGAAGTGTGGTCCCTCAGAATCCATATTAAAAGATAAAAAAGGCGGGTCTGTAATCCAGCAGCGGGGAGCCAGAGATAGGAAGGTCCCTGGAGCATGCAGGACAGACAGTTAGCAGCTAGGCCTGTAGTTGGATTGTTAATCTCCAGGTTCAGTGAGAGACCCTCAAAAACAAAAACAATCACAAAACCAAAAAAAATCAAAACCAAGCAACAAATAACAAAAACCAAAAGAAAACAAAACAAAAAAGTAGACATGAAGCAAACACCCTACATCAACTGCTGAATTGTACACACATGTAAATTCACATACACATGCACACATACACCTCACATGCATGCACACACATGTACACACACACATACAAGCATACCCTCACATGTATGTACACACATGTGCATTCACACACATGCATGAACATATACATGCACACACATGCATGCATCCATACCCCTAATATGCATTTATACACACATGCATACCTACCCCTCACATGCATGTACACACATGTGCATTCACACACATGCATGAACATACACATGCACACACATGCATCCATACCCCTAATATGCATTTACACACACATGCATACCTACCCCTCACATGCATGTACACACATGTGCATTCACACACATGCATGCACATACACATGCACATACACATGCATGCCAACCCATAACATGCATGCAACACATATGCATTCACACACATGCATACCTACCCCTCACGTGCATGCAACACATATGCATTCATGCATGAAACACATATGCATTCACACACATGCATGCCTACTCCTCACATGCATGCAACACATATGC